>NC_141006.1:63872529-64026875 GCF_052327205.1 Somniosus microcephalus | reverse complement strand
GAGGGGATGGGGAGAGAGGAGAGGAGGGGAGGGGATGGGGGAGAGAGGGGAGGGGATGGGGGAGAGAGGGGAGGGGATGGGGGAGAGAGGGGAGGGGATGGGGGAGAGAGGAGAGGAGGGGGTGGGGAGAGGGGATGGGAATGGGAGAGGGGATGGGGATGGGGAGAGAGGGGATGGGGATGGGGGAGAGGGATGGGGATGGGGAGAGGGGGTTGTGAATGGGGAGAGGGGATGGGGATGGGGAGAGGGGATGGGGGATGGGGAGAGGGGTGATGGGAATGGGGAGAGGGTGAGAGGGGATGGGGAGAGGGGAAGGGGAGGGGAGAGGGGAGAGGGGATGGGGAGAGGGGAAGGGGAGAGGGAGAGGGATGGGGAGAGGGAATGGGGAAGGGAAGGGGAGAGGAGAGGGGACGAGAGAAAGGATGGGAGGTCTGGGACGTAACTGTTTGTAGCCGGGAATCCTCTCCCCTTTCCAAATATGATTCATCTCTGGATTAAGAAAGTGCTTCACTGTAAAAAAAAACCCGGAATGATCTCTGCCGACACACATGGGACTGCAGCCACCTGACTGTGCGAGCAGGGTCCCTGGGGTTTTTTAAATATAAAATAAGATGCAAATCGAATGCATGAAATAAGCCACTTGTGTCAGGAAAGCAATGCATCGTAACAGTTTGCAAAAAAAATCCCCCTCTCGCTCCCTCCACAAAAAGGCACATTAATTCCTAATGAAACAGCAGCAAACATTTCATTTCCTCCCTCCCGGTGTAACAGATTTCTTTTGCAACAATGTAGCAAGCGGAGATGTCACTTACCGATACAATGTCGCACAGGCTGGGGATCAGCAGGCACAGCAACAGCACACACAGCTTGGACATGGTGGGAAAGGACAGAGACACAGACCGGGGAGAGGATGCACAGGGATTGCCAACGCTGCCCGGGTCGGGATCCGAGCTGAAGACCGGGAGGGTTTAATTTTCCTTTTGTTTTCCCCCTCCCCTCTTGGCGCAGGATGTCGGTGGTCCGGTAAATGTCTCTCTCTCTTCTCCCTGGTCAATTTCAGCGTTCCGGGGCCACCAGCCGCTTTTGGAATTGGGCTTTTTCTGCCTCCGCCGACTGCTCACAACCTCTCTCCTCTCTCCTCTCTCCCTCTGTCAGTGCAGGGGAACTGTACCGATCCGCCCCCAGCTCACTGAACAGAGAGAGAGCGCCAAGGAATGAGCTTTCACACAATCCAATCTGCCCTCTACAGGCTCCACACTTGCCCACACAACGTATTAACCTTGGTTTATTAGGATTGACGATTCCTTTCTCTTGTCTACAGTAACCCTCAACAGTGGAAGCACTCACAGAGAGCTGAGTATTTTCTGCTTTTATTTCAGATTTCCAGCATCCCTCTAGAGCTCTGACGAAGGGTCATCGACCTGAAACGTTCACTCTGTTTCTCTCTCCACAGATGCTGCCTGACCCGCTGAGTATTTCCAGCATTTTCTGTTTTTTATCCCTCTGTGGTATTTTGCTTTTGTTTTAAGGTAATAGGGGCTTTGGTATCTCATTGGATAAAACTGTATCAAATCAAAACTCTGAAATTCGCTGCTCACGATGCGGTCCCCTCTACATTGGGGAGACCAAACGCAGATTGGGCGACCGCTTTGCGGAACACCTCCATTCAGTCCGTTTGGGTGACCCTGAGCTTCCGGTCGCCTGTCACTTTAATTCACCGCTTCACTCCCACTCTGATCTCTCTGTCCTCGGGCTATTGCATTGTTCCAATGAAGCTCAATGTAAGCGCGAGGAACAGCACCTCATCTTTCGATTGGGCACTTTACAGCCTTCCGGACTCAACATTGAGTTCAACAATTTCAGATCATTATCCCTGCCCCCATTTCTCATGCAGTATGATTTTTGCCATTCCCATTTGCAACATTTTATCTTTCCTGCCTCTTACAAAAGTACAGGATGTTCTTTCTATTCCTTCCTCCCCTCCTAACCACCCCCCCCCCCCCCCCCCTCCGTCTCTGCACCTGCTTAATATCTGTTACATCTCCAGCTTTTTCCAGTTCTGATGAAGGGTCCCAGACCTGAAACGTTAACTCTGTTTCTCTCTCCACGGATGCTGCCTGGCCTGCTGAGTATTTCCAGCATTTTCTGTTGTTATTTCAGAAAACAAGTATTTGTCGTCTGCAGGCGCACTGGTGACTGGGCCTCTGCTGTTTCCGTTTTTTTTTAACCATATTTCAGATAAGACATTAAAAACCGAGTTTCTGTTTTGGGGGTTAAAATTACGAGGACAAGTTGCATAAACTTAGCTTCTACTCCTTTGAGTCTAGAGGATTGAGGGGTGATCTGATCAAGGTGTTTAAAATGTGCAAAGGATTCGACAGGCTAGATACATTATAGAGAAATGATGTCCTCTGGATATGTCCAATGTTCCCTCTAGGCCGCGCAGTAACGGGAAAGATCCCGCGCAGGCCGCTCACTCCATTGTACGTACCGCGCATGCGCAGATATTTAAAGGGACCGCGCAGTAAAAGAAATAGGCCGCGCAGAATAAAGCACAGCTCACAGGGCGCATTGCTGGTCTGGTGATCAAGAACAAGGGGGCATAATCTTAAAATGAGTGCTGAGCCATTCAGGAGGGTAATCAGGAAGTGTTTTTTTCACACAAAGGGTGGTGGAAATCTGGAATTCTCTCCCTCAAAAGGCTGTGGATGCTGTGGGGGGGGGGGGGGGCGGTGGTGGACAATTGGAGCTTTCAAGACTGGGATCGATAGATTTTTGTTGGGTAAGGGCTTCAAGGGATATGGAGCAAAGGCGGGTAAATGGAGTCGAGATACAGATCAGCCCTGATCTCATTGAATGGCGGAGCAGGCCCGAGGGGCTGAATGGTCCCCTCCTGTTCCTAATGTCTGTCCTCTCGGGTGGACGTAAAAGATCCCATGGCACTCTTCAAAGGAGAGTAGGGGAGTTCTCCCAGTGACCTGGTCAACATTTAGCCTTCAACCAGACATCACCAAAGACAATTAACTGGATCTCAGTCACACTGCTCTTTGAGGGATCTTGCTGTGCATAAATTGGCTGGCGTGTTTGCCTAAAATACAAGTGACTACAACACAAAAGTAAGTTTTCACTCATAGTACTGATTCCTCCCATCAGAGGAAAGGTCCTATATAAATGCAAATTCTTTAACTAACTTTCAGTGGCTGAGCCAGTGTGTGGGGGGGGAGGGTGGTTGGGGGGGGTCATGACTCCCCCAATCATTTTGAGATCGGCCAACATGGCTTCAGAGGACCACCTCCATTTCGCTCCCATGAGCCTCTGTCACTTGTCTTCGGCCTCAGGGTTTGGTCTGTGAATCGGTGTGGTTCCCTTCGGCCTTTGGACTGGGTAAGTCGGCATTCCCCAGTTCCCAGCTCGGCCCCCTTCCTGCCAAGTCAGACAAACCTTAAGTTCAAACCGTTCCCTCCACCGCCCCCCCCCCGCAACCCCCCACCCTCCCCCGCCCCCCCCCCCCCCCCACCACAGCCAACCAAACCCAGCTCTGCCACTGTTGACAGTTAACTGGAAAATTCCAACTATTTTTCTCAAATCATTCGTTACATTCTCAATTTTCATCTGATTTTTCACTTTATCTAGCTATTAATTATCTTCTTCCCGAAAAAAGCGTGCTTTTCCAATTTATTTTCCTGGATTTGAACTGTAAAGGCTGTGTGTGGCTTCTGAAAATCTTGCAGTCTTCCGGCTCAGTATTCTGGTTCTTAAGGAGCCATCTGCCACTTACACACTCTCGCCTAAAGAGAGCGTCGCTTCAATATTAAAATTCTCCATCCTTGTTTTCAAATCCCTCCATGGCCTCACCGCTCCCTATCTCTGTAACCTCCGCCAGCCCTACAACCCTCTGAGATCTCTGCGCTCCTCCAATTCTGGCCTCTTGCATATCCCCCGATTTCCTTCACTCCACCATTGACGGCCGTGCCTTCAACTGCCGAGGCCCAAAGCTCTGAAATTCCCTCCCTGAACCTCTCCACTTTTCGAACTCTCTGTCCTCCTTTAAGACGCTTCTTAAAACCTACCTCTTTGACCAGTCACCTGTCCTAATCTCCTTATGTGGCTTGGTGTCAAATATTGTTTGATAATCGGTCCTGTGAAGCGCCTGGGGACATTTTACTATGTTTAAAGATGCTATATAAATGCAAGTTGTTGTTGTTGAGGACATCCTATGCACAACTTCTATTTTCCACCATTATTGTTTTCCTCCGATTACCCCTCCCAACTATTGACCTTCCCACCATCTCCCATTTTATTTAACCCACTTTCTCAAAAGGTCCGAAGTAAAGCTTCCCCGGAATTTATTTTCAAAAATAAAAGAAATCAAAAAAGTGGGCTCTCCGAGGATGACCGAGTCATTTTTCACGTGATGTCGTCATGACAACGTAGGAACCGGAGTCGGCCTTTTAGCCCCTCGAGCCTGTTCCGCCATTTGATGGGATCATGGCTGATCTGTGACCGAACTCCATACACCCCGCCTTTGCCCACCCCCCCCATATCCCTTAATACCTTTGGTTCACAAAAATCTATCAATCTCAAAATTAACAACTGACTCAGCATCAACTGCCGATTGCGGAAGGGAGTTCCAAACCTCTACCAGCCTTTGCGTGCCGTCAACAATGAAGTGTGGCTCATTTTTTTTCCCCCCTAAAGGCCAGGAAAAAAAAGGATTTGTCGAGCAACTTGTTTGTAAAGACACTTTAATTGTTAGTCTTTTTGTCAGCAGTTATAAAACAGACAGGCTGTTTACCCAACATCAGCGGGTTGTTCAATACCAAATAAGTGTGAGGTAGTGAAACACTGGAAGAAATAACTACGGCAACATAATACTCTGTGACAGGTGTCAAAGCAGCAAAGGGTGCACATCAAAGAGATCGAGGGTTCCAGTAGACTTGGTAATTAGCATGTCTAGTCACCGTGGAGCACCAATCAACAAATTAAATGAGATGCTGAAACAGCAGGGGGCATAAGCTCCCATTTATATAGTAAAACTTTGAAAACTGTCCCAAAGCACTTCACAAATAAATGCCGAAGAAAGAGATATCAGGAGGGGTGACCAGAGGCTTCATATAATCATACAGCACAGAAGGAGGCCATTTGGCCCACTGTGCCTCTTTGAAAGAGCTATCCAATTAGTCGCACTCCCCTGCTCTTTCCCCACAGCCCTCCCAATTTATTTTTTTTCTTTTCAAGTCTTTATCCAATTCCCAGCTTGGTCAAAGAGGTGGGTTTTAAGAAGGGTCTTAAAGGAGGCGGAGAGCGGAGAGATTCAGGGAGAAAATTGTAGAAAGCGAGGCCTCAGCAGTTGGTTGCACGGCCGCTAATGACGGGGCGAGGGGAAGGGGGAGGGGATGCACGTGAGAGTTGGGGCAGGGGGCTCGAGGAGGTGACAGAGGGGGGAGGCTCGAGGATGAGGGTGTGCTGAAGAATGTCATACCCATATTGTACAGTGCTCTGGTCAGATCATACCGTCAGTATTGTGCCGAGTTTTGGTCACTGAGACTCGAGCCATGGAGGTGGTGCCGAGAAAAGCCACGAGGCTGATTGGGTCGATTAGGCTTATATTCGCTAGAGTTTAGAAGAATGAGAGGGGATCTCATTGAAACTTATAAAATTCTAACCGGACTACACAGACTAGATGCAGGAAGGATGTTCCCGATGGTCGGGGGAGTCCAGAACCAGGGGTCACAGTCTAAGGATAAGGGGTAAGCCATTTAGGACTGAGATGAGGAGGAATTTCTTCACCCAGAGAGTGGTGAACCTGTGGAATTCTCTACCACAGAAGACAGTTGAGGCCAATTCATTAAATATATTCAAGAAGGAGTTAGATATATTTCTTAAGGCTAAAGGGATCAAGGGATATGGAGAGAAGGCAGGGACAGGGTACTGAATTTGGATGATCAGCCATGATCTCATTAAATGGCGGAGCAGGCTCGAGGGGCTGAATGGCCTACTCCTGCTCCTATCTATGTTTATCAGAGGATTGAGACACGAGGAAAGACAGAGAGGAGACCTCGCAGAGGGGTATTAGATACCAGAGTGTCGTAAAGGTTAAATTCTGCATACTACTTCAAGGTAAACCGAGACTGCAGGACAACAGGGCACCAAACATGCAAGAGGCCAATTCAGCCCTGCTGTCAGCAAGCTCACAGGACAGAACGATCAACAATCAATGAAAACAACTTACATTTAACATAGTAGAAACGTCCCAAGACACTTCACAGGAGCGTTATCAGACAGAATTTGACACCAAGCCGCATAAGAAGGTATTAGGACAACACACGGAACAAACCTCTGTGTAAGGCAGCGGAGGTACAAATCTTGGAATCACTTAAAAAACAGTTGGATGTGGCAGTTTATCCAAGTACAATGAGCTGAATCACTTTCCTTATCTGAATCTGTTGTTCGGTTAATGACATGATGTCAGGTTGATCTTGGCTTTTCATCCTGTTTACATGTGGGGGTGGGGCGTTTCTTTCAGCTTTCTCTACATCTTCTTCTTAGGCAGTCCCTCGGAACCGAGGATGACTTGCTTCCACATTAAAAATGAGTTCTCAGGTGGCTGATGAGTCCAATGCGGGACCTACAGTCTCTGTCACAGGTGGGGCAGACGGTGGTTGAAGGGGCGGGTGGGTGGGGTGCTTGGGTTGACGTGCACTCCTTCCGCTATTTGCGCTTGGCTTCCGCTTGCTCCCGGCAAAGAGACTCGAGGTGTTCAGTGCCTTCCCGGGTGCTTCTCCTCCACTTCGTGCGGTCTTGGGCCAGGGATTCCCAGGTGTCGGTGGGGATGTTGCACTTTTTCAAGGAGGCTTTGAGGGTGTCCTTGAAGCGTTTCCTCTGCCCACCTGGGGCTCTCTTGCCGTGTCAGAGCTCCAAGTAGAGCGCTTGTTTTGGGAGACTCGTATCGGGCATGTGGATGATGTGACCCGTCCATCGGAGCTGATCGAGCGTGGTCAGAGCTTCGATGCTGGGGATGTTGGCCTGAGCGAGAACACTGACGTTGGTGCGCCTATCCTGCCAATGGACTTGCAGGATCTTGCGGAGGCAGCATTGGTGGTACCTCTCCAGTGCTTTGAGGTGCCTGCTGTACATGGTCCATGTCTGTGAGGCATACAGCAGGGCGGGTATCACTGCTGCTCTGTAGACCATGAGCTTAGTGCCGGGTTTGAGGTCCTGGTCTTCAAACACTCTCTTCCTCAGGCGACCGAAGGCTGCACTGGCACACTGAAGGTGGTGTTGGACTTCGTCATCGACATCTGCCCTTGTTGACAGTAGGCTCCCGAGGTATGGAAAGTGGTCCACGTTGTCCAAAGCCTTGTCGTGGATTTTGATAATTGGGGTGCAGTACTGTGTGGCGGGGGCAGGTTGGTAGAGGATCTTTGTCTTACAGATGTTTAGTGTAAGTCCCATGCTCTCATACGCTTCGGTGAAGGTGTTGACGATGGTTCGGAGTTCGACCTCCGAGTGAGCGCAGATGCAAGCGTCGTCTGCATACTGTAATTCTACGATAGAGGATGGGGTGACCTTGGATCTGGACTGGAGGCGACGGAGGTTGAACAGTTTCCCGTTTGTTCTGTAAATTAGCTTCACTCCAGCGGGGAGTTTACTGAGGGTGAGATGGAGCATTGCAGCCAGGAAGATCGAGAAGAGTGTTGGTGCGATGACACAGCCTTGCTTGACCCCGGTTCGTACGTGAATTGGGTCTGTGGTGGAACCGTTGGTCAGGATCACGGCTTACATGTCGTCGTGAAGCAGGCGGAGGATGGTGACAAACTTTTGCGGGCAGCCGAATTTGAGGAGGACACTCCCTAATCCCTCACGGTTGACAGTGTCAAAGGCCTTTGTGAGATCAAAGAAGGCCATGTACAGCGGTTGGTGCTGTTCCCTGCATTTCTCTTGTAATTGACGCTTGGCTTTTCATCCTGTTTACATGTGGGGGTGGGGTGTTTCTTTCAGCTTTCTCTACATACATCGGAGGTGTCAGCGTGGCTCAGTGAGTAGCACTCTCACCCCTGAGTCAGCAGGTCATGGGGTCAAGTCCCACTCCAGAGACTTGAGCACCATACCCAGGCTGACACTCCAGTGCAGTACCGAGGGAGTGCTGCACTGTCGTAAGGTGCTGTCTTTAAGATGAGACGTTAAACCGAGGCCCCAACTGCCCCCTCAGGTGGACGTAAACGATCCCATGGCACTATTTGAAGAAGAGCAGGGGAGTCCACCCGGTGTCCTGGCCAACATTTATCCCTTAAGCAACATCATAAAACAAAGCATTTATCTGGTAATTATCACGTTGCTGCTTGTGGGATCTTGCTATGCGCAAATTGGCTGCCACTTTTCCTACATTACAACAGTGACTACACGTCAAAAGTACTTCATTGGCTGCAAAGCGCTTTGGGAAGTCCTGAGGTCATGAAAGGGGGATATATAAATGCAAGTTCATTATATGACAGAAAATTCTGCAATTACACAGCAGGCCCATCAGTGGAGACAGAAGTCAGGTTGACACGTGAGCTGTAAGAGGCTCCCTGAGCTCTGAGACATTCGCCTGTCTTTTCTCTCCCTGCTGATGCTGACCTACCTGATGTGTAGTTCCAGCATCTTTGGTTTGTGTTTCAGAGTTTCAGTTTTTCTTTTCTGCACCTATTCTTCCCGTGAGCCAGACAGGGTGTTATGAATCTTATGACCCATGAAGAAAGACTCATGAAATAACACTGGACGGCCAGCTGGTGGCGCCATCCAAGGAGTATAAATACTCGGGCGTGGGCCCAGCTTGCCCAGGACATTTTGTAAACAGGGACTAATGAAAGATAACTAGACCTCCATGTTCTGAAACAAGTTGATTAAAGCCTTGCTTTGTACTCGAACCAGGTGCAAAGTGAGTTTTATTACACCACAGAGAATATCAGCACGATAGCAAAATACTGCGGATGCTGGAAATCTGAAATAACAACAGAAAAAGCTGGAAAAACTCAGCAGGCCAGGCAACATCTGTGGACAGAGAAACAGAGTTAACATTTCAGGTCGAAACCCTTCTTGAGAATATCAGCAGACTGTGTGACCCTGGGAGGCATCAGAGCCTGTCTTGTCCAACGTCCACACACGGAGACGCACATGCAAGACTTTTCCAACAGGGTTCGCTGGACTGTAATCAGGAGCGGTGACCAATGTTCCCTCTCATTTTTATTTTAGATCCGCGTGGCCATGCAGCCTAACGGGAACATTGGTGGTTTTTCCCATTTAAAAGCCGATGAGCCTTGATGGGGACCGTGGCTCAGGCCAGTGACCTCGACTGAGGCCGATTGTTAATACGCCATTCACTGCCTTGGCCGAGACCAGCTGGCTCAGCACAGAGCAGGGAGCAAGCGTGCGGCCGTCCTGGACTGCATGAGGCAATGCGGATGGATACACATTCTTCTGCCTCCTGAGCCCTGGCCCATTAAGCCTTGAACTAACTTACCACAGCACTGAGCTCACACTGAGGAATTTAACGACCGACAGCTTTGGCAGGGCCAGGAAACAGACGTATTATCCCGCCGAGCATATAAAACTCGCAGCGCAGGCTCCCTGTGTCCAGCACTAATGAAAAGGTGTTGGAATGTTGGCGGGTTTTTCCCCTTTGTTCAGCTCAGTGAGTTTAAAATACCTTATTTCTTGGTCCAGTCAAATTTGTAATCAGTAATGTACGAACAAAAAGTTCCCAGCACACTAATTCTTAAAACAAACTCCAGCTCTAACCAGAGAAGCCACTTATCTGGTCGAATGGCCCTCCTTTGAGACGCTCCCTCAAACCTACCTCTTTGACCAAGCTTTAAGTCACCTGTCCTAATATCTCCTTATGTGGCTCAGTGTCAAATTCTGTTTGATAGTCGCTCCTGTGAAGCCCCTGGGGGACGTTTTACTCCACTATAGGCGCTACATCAATGCAAGTTGTTGTTGCTTCACTGCCTTCCCCTCCTGAAGTCTCTGTTCCTTCCATGTCGGGATACGGGCTTGACTGTGCGACGGTGGCCATGTGGGAGCCCAGGTGTTGCGTGTCAGAAGGTCTTTGCCCTGTAGGAAGGTAACCTTACTACCCAATCCTGTCTTTCCCTCTCACCCACCTGACCAGTGGTGGGCGGGGGGAGGAATCATAGAATGGTTACCGCACAGGAGGCCGCCATTCGGCCCGTCGAGCACGTGCCAGCTCTCTGCAAGCGCACTTCAGCTAGTCCCACTCCCCCGCCCTTTCCCCGTAGCCCTGTAAATTTTTTTCCTTCAGGTACTTATCCAATTCCCTTTTGAAAGCCACGCTTGAATCTGCCTCCACCACCCTTTCAGGCAGTGCATTCCAGATCCTAACCACTCGCCGAGTAAAAAAGTTTTTCTTCATGTCGCCTTTGGTTCTTCTGCCAATCACCTTAAATCTGTGTCCTCTGGTTCTCGACCCTTCTGCCAATGGGAGCAGTTTCTCTCCATCTGCTCTGTCTAGACCCCTCATGATTTTGAACACCTCTATCAAATCTCCTCTCAACCTTCTCTGCTCTAAGGAGAACAACCCCAGCTTCTCCAGTCTATCCACGTAACTGAAGTAGCTCATCCCTGAAACCATTCTGGTAAATCTTTTCTGCACCCTCTCTAAGGCCTTCACAACCTTCCTAAAGTGCGGTGCGGTGTTGTTTTATAAAGATTCATCATAACTTCCTTGCTTTTGTACTCTATGCCTCTATTTATGAAGCCCAGTATCCCGTATGCTTTCTCAACCTGCCCTGCCACCTTCAACGATTTGTGCACATATACCCCCAGGTCTGTTCATGCACCCCCCTTTAGAATTGTACCCTTTAGTTTATATTGCCTCTCCTCATTCTTCCTGCCCAAATGTATGACTTTGCACTTTTCTGCGTTAAATTTCATGGAACTGTGCCCCAGTGTGAGTCAGCTTTGCCCGCAGAAGGGGGGAGGGAAGAGCCTGAGGGAGTTGGTGGGGGAGAGGTCAATGAATCATGGTGATTAATAGGAATCCTGACTGACTAGTTCCCCTCCCTGCTCCCATCAGGAGTATTTGTTGTACATGTCCCCAGTGATGAGTATAGTTTGTATATTACAAGTAACAATCATTCCTTTGAAAGGATGAACATAAAACCAATCTAATGTTCATGTTGAAAGAGCTCGGCAGTGTACAGGAACTCAACTGTGATAAACACCAGGGCAACATGTTTGACATCCTCATAAGCTGCCGTATTTATTGCTGCAAAAGTAGACCCTTGAATCACTGAGTAAGATCTGTTGTATCTGGCATTATCCATAGCAACACGCCATGGCAACGCCACAGATCTGGCCCAGTATCATCAGGCACCCACCTGCCTTTATAGAGGGCAGTGTTCAATGATCAAATTGATTGGAAGCAAAATAAAGCTTAAAAATAGTTTTCTTGGTAGTTTTAGGAAGTAAATACAGCGCGTGCTGTGGTACATCAACCACTGAGACCAGAAGGACACAGGTTCGATCCCGAAGAATGCACCAAATGAGCTGCGCCAGTCATTGGGCGCCCCAATCAATGCCCTTGGAATAGGAGAGGAGGAGAGCGGGGAGATCAGTGGGGCTACCGACGATAGAGCACATATACCAGAAACGCTGTTTATGGAGGTCACGGACCATCATCAAAGACCCTACCCACCCCAGCCACAGTCTGTTCGCCCTCCTGCCATCTGGGAGACGCTACAGATGCATTCGCACCCGAACGACCAGATTTAGGAACAGCTTCTTTCCCAGGGCTGTCATCCTACTGAACTCCACAAATAAACTCTAAAGCCTGCACATCTGCCAATGCACTTTATTATGGTTATGTTTATGTTAATGTATTACAAGCCAAATGAATGTTGAATGTTTAAATGTCTTAATCTAAATGTACACTCTCGGGAGCCGCAAGCCTACATTTCGTTGTACTGCACTTGTGCACTAACAATGACAATAAAGTGGATTATGATTATGATTATCTCCACTTCTGACTGCTCTCCAGTGACCCCTGCTGGAAAGTACAGGTGTGGGCGCCACAGGAGGACAGGATCGGGCTGTGATCTCCCCACACTCGCCGTCTAGGCTCACAATGAAAGGGTTATATTATGAGACGGTGGTCACCCGACAGCAGCGAACACATCAGTTGAACGTGGCTGTCGTGATTTTCCACTTTGCACTCCCGCACTGGCAGTGCGGATTTATTAAGAATGGGCACTTGGGGGAGGTAGCAGAGTGCAGCCAATGCCCATGGAACTGTGTCCCAGTGTGAGTCAACTTTGCCCGCAGAAGGGGGGAGGGGAGAGCCCCAGAGTATTCATAACATTTCACAACAGTTCTTATGTTCTTAAGTTATTGCTAAACCTATTCAAAAAAACACTAGTTTGGCCCCAGCTGGAGTATTGTGTCCAGTTCTGGGCACCACACTTTAGGAAGGACATGAAGGCTTTGGAGAGGGTTCAGAAGAGATTGACGAGAATGGTTCCAGGGATGAGCGATTACAGTTAGGTGGAGAGACTGAAGAAGCTGGGGTTGTTCTCCTTAGAGCAGAGAAGGTTAAAAGGAGATTTGAGAGAGGTGTTTAAAATCATGAAGGATTCAGATAGAGTAAATGACTGTGACATGAATCTCGTCATTCATGTGGAAATGACTTATGAAATTATACTGGGCGGCCTGCTGGTGGCGCTGTCCAGGGAGAGTATAAATACTCGGGCATGGGCCCAGCTTGCTCAGGACATTCTTTAACAGGAACTAGTGAAGGCCACAATTAGATCTCCATGTTGAAAAACAGTTGATTAAAGCCTTGTTTAATACTCAGACCAAATGCCTCGTAGTTTTCTTACGTCAGACTGAAGGTCCGATAACCAAACGGCACAGATTTAAGGCAAAAGAACCAGAGGCGACATGAGGAAAACTTCATTTATGCAACGAGTGGTTAGGATTTGCACCTGATAGGGTGATGGAAACAGATTCAATAGGACCCTTCAAAAGGAAATTGGATATGTACTTCGAGGGGAAAAAATTGCAGGGATATGGGGAAAGAACAGGGGGGGTGGGGAAGGGAGTGGGACTAACGGGATTGCTCTTCGAAAGAGCCGGCGCAGACTCGATGGGCCGAATGGCCTCCTTCTGTGCTGTACTATTCTATGATTCTAGAACAGCTTGTACTTATACAGCAACTTTCACATAGGAAAACTTTACAGAGGCGCAATGAAAACAGACGAGAGATTAGGAGGGGCGGCCAAAGAGGCGGTGAAAGAGGTGGGTTTTTAGGAGGGTCCTGGAGGTGGAGGGGGAGATGGAGAGAGGCAATAGACATGGCGGCTAACAGGATCATGCGAAAAAAAATTCCCAAAGACCAATCTTCTTACGGTGAAAGTATCTGCCATACTACACAGCTAGCTGCCATCTGATGCTACTGAATAAACATGTTCCTATTATGAGGGATTCTGTCTGAGGCCCCATCTATCCCAATCCTCCACAGTTTGAAATCAAGAATTATTTTTTTTTAAGGTAACATTGGCAACTTCCGCGTTTATGTGGGACACAAGTCGTACGACACACGCAATGAAAATGAGACAACTGGAGACAACCAGTTCACGGCTTCAGGAACGGCAACTGAGCTTTCTAACATCAGTCCAGACATCAAATCAACTTTTATTGTCATTGTTAGTGCACAAGTGCAGTACAACGAAATGTAGGCTTGCGGCTCCCGAGAGTGTACATTTAGATTAAGACATTTAAACATCTAGAGCATCGGAGGTCAAGGGGCAGTGGGGCGGGGGAATGAACAGCAGCGACGTTTTACATTGTTACAGATCACATCAAGGAGATGTTTTGTAAGCAAGGGTCCCACTGAACATATCTGGTGTATGGTGACAGTCACACACCTTACAGAGTCGATCTCTAATTAGTTCCCAAATAAAAACAGAAACATGCTGGAAACACTCAGCAGGTCAGGCAGCATCTGTGCGGAGAGAGAAATAGTGTTAACATAGGAACATAGGAATAGGAGGAGGCCATTTAGCCCCTTGAGCCTGTTCCGCCATTCAATGAGATCAAGGCTGATCTGTGACCTAACTCCATATACCCGTCTTTGCCCCATATCCCTTAATACCTTTGGTTAACAAAAATCTATCAATCTCAGATTTAAAATTAACAATTGATCTAGCATCAATTGCTGTTTGTGGAGGAGAGTTCCAAACTTCTACCACCCATTGTGTGTAGAAGTGTTTCCTAATTTCACTCCTGAAAGGTCTGGCTCTAATTTTTAGACACTGCCCCCTAGTCCTAGACTCCCCAACCAGCAGAAATAGTTTCTCTCTACGTTAATGTTTCAGCTCGATGACCTTCCATTAGAACTGGAAGACGTTTAGAGCTTTTAAGCAAATACTATGCAGAGCCAGGGGAAAAGGGGCAGGAAAAGAACAAAAGGGAGAGGTCGGTGAGAAGGTGGAGGGTGGGAGTGATTGAATGACAAAAGTGATGATGGTGAAAGGAGGGGAAAGTGAGACAAATATAGAAACAAAAGGTGGGTACAGAGGCGGTGTAAATGGTTACAGCAGAATAGCAGCAGGGTGAGGGAAGCTTGGAAAATCTGGGAAAGAGAAGGCTCCCGTGACCCGGGAATGTGGAGGAAGAAAGGCGGGTAGACCCCAGGGACCACCCCCTCGGCCGTCTATCGATAGGGGATCCCCACCTTAAGTACCAGCCCACACCTTGGCTACTGATATAAACACTTCTTATCAACAAGCATTTGAAACTGTTATTTTAACACTAATCTGTGCCCAAGAGGAGCTTACGACCACATGTCCGCGCCATCATTAAGACCGCCTATTTCCGCCTCCATAACATCGCCCGACTCCACCCCTGCCTCAGCTCATCTGCTGCCGAAACCCTCATCCATGCCTTTGTAACCTCCAGACTGGACTATTCCAACACACTCCTGGCCGGCCTCCCATCTCTCATGCTCCGTAAAGTTGCTCATCCAAAACTCGGCTGCCCGTGTCCTAACTCGCAACCAATCCCGTTTGCCTATCACCCCCTGTGCCCTCTGACCTACACTGGTTCCTGGTCTGGCAATGCCTCGATTTAAAAATTCTCACCTTTGTTTTCAAATCCCCCCATGGCCTCGCCCCTCCCTATCTCTGCAACCTCTTCCAGCCCAGCAACCCTCCGAGATCTCCGGCCTCCTCCAGTTCTGGCCTCATGAGTGTCCCAGATTTTAATCGCTCCACCATTGGCGGCCGTGTCTTCAGCTGCCTGGGCCCTAAGCTCTGGAATTCCCTTCCTAAACCTCTCTTTCCTCCTTTAAGACGCTCCTGAAAACCTACCTCTTTGACCAAGCTTGTGGGCACCTGTCCCAATATCTCCTTATGTGGCTCGGTGTTAAATTTTCTTTGATAATCGCTCCTGTGAAGCGCCGGGGGATGTTTTATAAATACAAGTTGTTGTTGTTGTTGTAGACAAGAATTTGTTTGAAAAATGTAACTAAAATAATAATATAAGTTGCTTTTATCTTGCTCGTGTGTCGCCAGCATTGGTCTGGTCCAGCCAGCAACAACAGAAAGTTAAACACGCCCGGTTTTTTTTTAAAGACCAGTTGCCTAGGAAACCTGGGTCTTTTCTGACTGCCACTGGTCTTGATCGGGTAGATGGGGAGAAACTGTTTCTGGTGGCAGGAGGGTCAGTAACCCGAGGGCACAGATTGAAGATCATTGGCAAAAGAACCAGAGGCAACGGATGAACGGGAGGAGGCCATTCAGCCCCTCGAGCCTGTTCCGTCGTTCAATTAAAGCACGGCCGATCTGTACCCTAACTCAAGTTACCTGCTTTAGCTCCATAACCCTCCATACCCTAACCTAATAAAAATCTATCGATCTCCGTCTTGAAAACTTCAGTTGTCCCCCAGCATCCACGGCCTTTTTCGGAGACTGGACTGCACGGTGGGGATGTGAATGTCAGAGCAGTGTCCCAAAACCATGCCTGCAATATAAAAATAAAGAGCGAGCTTACATTTATACAGCGCCATTCACAACAACAACAACAACTTGTATTTATATAGCGCCTTTAATGTAGTAAAACGTCTCCAGGCGCTTCACAGGAGCGTTTATCAAACAAAATTTGACAACGAGCCACATGAGATATTGGGTTAGATGACCAAAAGCTTGGTCAAAGAGGTAGGTTTTAAGGAGTGTCTTGAAGGAGGAGAGAGAGGCGGAGAGGTTTAGGGAGGGAATTCCAGAGCTTAGGGCCCAGGCAGCTGAAGGCACGGCCACCAATGGTGGAGCGATTAAAAGCAGGGATGCGCAAGAGGCCAGAATTGAAGGAGCGTAGAGATCTCGGAGGGTTGAAGGGCTGGAGGAGGTTACAGAGATAGGGGGGGGCGAGGCCATGGAGGGATTCAATCTGTGCCAGAGGGACATTAAACTGGCACACAAAAAAAAACTGGCACCAGTGAGGTAAGCCAGGCAGTTTATATATCTCTACGTGTGTTACAGCACAACGGTGGCACTGGTGCAAACTGGATTTACTTTGGACCAATGCTGCGGTTATGCATTGTAAGTGTAAATGCAACTTGAAACTGGAGTCAGGCACAACAAGTGGACTGATATTCCGCAGAGGGGGTAGTCTCACTCCACTTCCCTTCAGAATCAATTCAGGTCTTGATACTCAATTTACACTCCACAAGTTTAGTGCCGGTGTGAAGCCAGACCACTTCGCACCACCACTGAATTTGCAGTGTGAACTCACTGTTAGTAAAGCTGCCAGTGGGAGAACTGTGTGCTTTCTGTAGTGTTGTAGCATAAAAGCACCTAAACTTCAGTCAAATCCTATCTTCACCTGACATCGACACACATACTAGGACAGTAGTTCTGGCTGATTGTGTTTCCCTCCTTACCTCTATGGACACTGAGACCGATTATATTCCACCCCAGGTGAGATTAGCCAACCCAGCACAGGCCAGGGATGGGACCTGAGACGTTCCTAACAGCACCGACACAGTACATTTACACACTGAGCTGCCATGCAAAAATCTTTTACACAAACTTGTTGCTTGGCGGTTGTCCTCTGAATCTACAGGGACCGTAAAGCAGTAAAACCATTGTGTGACTTTATCCGGGCATACAGCTTGAAGTTCAGCACAAGACATGCACTTGCAAGGAAATACTGATAGTACAAATGAGGTAATGCTGCCATCTTGTGGATACCGCTAGTTTATACAAAACTGTGTGAAGCACAAAGGAACTCGCCAAGGCTGCGGAAAACAATTTAGTGAAGATCAATTGTCGTCTACCCTTTGTCTCATTTAGTTTGTAATATTTGGCAGATTTAGTAACTCCTGAATTCCCGCTATCCAATTGCTGAAGTCTGCATATTGGTTAGCAAAAGTTAAAGGTGAAGGCAAACATTCAGTGAACCTGCCCATCTGCTGGAGGTGGTTATAACCCAAGGGATGTTCGGCATGTCTGAGCTGACAGGGACATTTCTGAGGATTTTCTTAAATCGTGGGGAAAGGGGTAGGAAAGAACTTGCATTTATATATGAATTCTCATCCTTGTTTTCAAATCCCTCCATGGCCTCGCCCCTCCCTATCTCTCTAACCTCCTCCAGCCCCACAACCCTCCGAGATCTCTGCGCCCCTCTAATTCTGGCCTCTTGAGCATCCCTGATTATAATCGCTCCATCATTAGAGGCCGTGCCTTCTGCTGGGCCCTAAACTCTGGAATTCCCTCCCTACACCTCTCCGCCTCTCTCCCCCCTCCTTTAAGACGCTCCTTAAATCCTACCTCACCTGTCCTAATATCTCCTTATGTGACTCGGTGTCAAATCTTGTTTGATAATCGCTCCCGTGAAGGGCCTTGGGACGTTTTACACTGTTAAAGGCGCTATATAAATGCAAGGTGTTATTTAGTGCCGCATCGCCTCCTCAGGACATCCCAAAGCTTTGTACAGTCAATGAATTATTTTTGAAGTGGAGTTGCTGCCTTGCGCACAGCAAAGGCCACGCAAGCAGCAACTGAGATGGATGGCCAGTGAATCTGTTCGGATGGTGTCGGCTGAGGGGGGAATGTTGGGTAGGACATCGGGAGAACTTCCCTGCTCTTCACAAAGTACCCTGGAGTCTTTTCCACCCACCTGAACAGGTGGGTGAGGCATCGCTTTTAGTGTCTCGCCCGAAAGACGGGGGCTAACGTAAATTGATCTAAATAACCAAAAACACAGCACTTAACCAGTCTTCAGACCACCCATAATCATATGTAAAGCAACACGTGTTTAAAAAGTCAGAAGTTAGCTACAATTATGACATTTAAATACAAAGTAAGCTGAAAATCTACCATCAACACTGTAATTAAAAGCCTGCGTGTCTACGCACTTCTGATGCTTTGATTACAGATATTAAAAACACACACAAACAGTGATTATTGCTACGCACGTGGGAAAACCCTTTGAACACAGGATATTGCTGAGCTCGCACTTCCTCACAATCACAAACGGAGCAAGAGTGTCCAGCCCATGGCCATATGCAGTCCCCCAAACCCTGTCAACCCAGCCTAGGATGCTCAGGTGATACATTCCTATTTGGGCCGAAATCCCTCATTCGCTGGCTTGTCCTATTTGAATTTGGTGGGCCTGAATTTTGGGGAGGGCTGTTGCTTCATTAGTGGATTCATCCTGTATCAGAGCAGCAGGATCTGCTGGTATCAGAGCATGAGATGTATGGAAATTCATGGGAAGAGGGATTTAAACTTTATAGGTGACCATAGGACACGCCTATGTCGAAGGATTACCAACTCTGGTTGGGTGTATGCCTGGATGTTTCATCACATGACCTCCCGCTGTGAACCAGCCCCTCCCCACACTCCTGCCACTGGCCCATTCTCCAGGTGCCCTGCCTTCCCACAGCCAATTGGAACGGGAATAGACTCTGTTACCCAATTGGATTAACTTTGACCTGTTAGTGGAACAGCTTTTTATTCCCTATCTCCAATATTTTTAAAACTAATAAATTAAAGTGTTCAAAGAAAATGACCCCCCCCCCCCACATTTTTTTTTAAATGCCACTTTGATTTTCTTCTCCTGGGTGTTGCACGCAGCAGTGTGCTGGAGAGCAGCCTTTCATCCCTGGAGACTCCAGGACCGCCCTGCAGGGTTGTCAACCCTACTATGTCGCCCCAAAGACAAAAATCCTGGACTCCCGTCCCCGATCTTCAATGACATCAATCAGATGGTCATTGAAATCAATGGTCATAGAAGAAGTGGTTGACACAACTGACATTTTCCAGGAATCGGACTCATCTGTATGAGTCAGTTAGCACCTCCTCCGGCATTTACACTCATCCGAACCAGAGATTATTCCCTGTGAGTGAGGCATTAACGAAATGACATCAGCAATTGGTTTACTCCCTAAATTCTTCAGCTAGCTCACAACGGGTGCCTATCATGACTTCGCTGTACACTTGGCGTTTTACAATTAATGTTCTATCTGTTCAGGTTGTTGGGAACTGGCTCCAATGCTTCCTAATTCAGATTGAATTTGGTATGAAGGAGCTGCCTCTGTAGATGGCTATTTTCAGAGAACAGGCCTCCATAAAATGAAAGGTCGAAACCCAAGGTGTTAATTTTCTTCCCATTTCAGATGCTGATGGACCTGTTGTGTACCTGCAACATTTTTCATTTCAATTTTCTTCTTTCTTATTTTTACTTTTGAAAGCCATAGAAAATGAGAATCACTTGGTACCAGCTCCCAGGATTGTACTCTAGTCTGGCTGCTGATGCAGGGTCTGAGGACAACTTCAAGTGAGCCAGGCATATTAAGTACACACATTCTCATCATAATGTTGTCTATGACAAACCTGGAAATCTGTGCGGAAGAAAGTTTTGTCAGGATCTAGGGGAGTTACCCTGAATAACGGTCCAATAATACCCCAGACTTGTGTTAGCCAAGGAAAGGAACATGTATGATTTGCTTTCCCTCAACTCTGCAAAAAGCAGTGTCCTCCAACTCCGGGGTTTTCAACCTTTTTGCTTCTGAGGCCCACCTCCGTGTTATAAAAATTCCATGGACCCCCCATAACACAAGTACTATTTCTGTATAAAATTAGTTGTACAATTAAAGATTTTTTTTTGGTTTTACTTATTTATCGTGAAGTTGAGACTGTCCCCGAGGTTGGTATAGTTCTGCTTGTTAGTAGACTGTTGTCAAGGTTGGTAGTTATACTGAGGGTTGGCAGGCAGTCACTGAGGTTGGTAAAGTGTCACTGGAGCTGATAAGAATACTGATGATAGCAAAATACTGACAGAAAACGCTGGAAAAACTCAGCAGGCCAGGGCAACATCCGTGGAGAGAGAAACAGAGTCAACGTTTCAGGTCGAAGACCCTTTGTCAGAACTGATGAGACCGATGGTGTTGAGCGCCGTCCCAGCTCTCGCTTCTCCTCGTCTGTTACTAAGCCAAGTGGAGCCCGCCCGCTGAGGCTGGGCGCCGTCTCCTCGCCACCACGGCAGATGATGAACCCCTGCTCTGACTCATTATCAAATTGGTGCAGGTGGAGGGTCATCTTCATTTTAACCCCTTCACCTTCGCAGCCATTTTATTTCAGTTATTCCATCTTTACTCCCTCAAGTCCAATGGAGGCAGACCTGTGCATATCTGATTTAGCCATCCCAACACCAGATGTAGTCTCACTCTCCTCTACCAACTACTCCCAGCTAAGCCTCGAGAGCAAAGATAACCCCCACCTCACTCCTCCTCCCCACTACCGACCATCTCCTTACACCTGCACCTCCAACAAGTGCGAGTAGTTCACGGACTTTGTGTCAAGAAGATAAGAATTAGGAGCAGGAGTTGGCCGTACGGGCCCTTAAATACAATCATGGCTGATCTTTGACCTCCACTCCACTTTCACTACAGTTCCCCATATCTCTCGATCCCCTTAGTATACAAAATTTTATCGATCACAATCTTTAGTGAAGAAATTTCTCATCTCAGCCATAAATAGCCAACCCCTTATCCTGAGACTGAGCGCCCTTGTTCTAGACTCTCCAGCCAGAGAAAATAGTATCTCTGCATCTACCCTGTCACACCCTCTTAAGTATTTGCAGTATTTTATTTAGAAATGTTTTGCGGTTTTAAAAACTTTCTTAAATTACCAATTTTTCCACAAAAAAAAATGAATGGCCAACCTTGGATTATATATACCTTGAGACAGAAAATTCTGGGACTAATTTAAAAACACAAATTAAAGGTTAAAAAATATTTACACAGGGTAATTAGAAGGTGGAATTCTCTGCCACTAACCCTTGCCAAAAATAAGAGTCCATAGTTTGGAATGGTAATGATACAGTTGCTTGAAAAATATTAAACAGTGTGGAGAGCAGAGGGGTGGGATTAGAATAGGTGGTTGATGTGAAGGAAAACACCAGCAACAACTTGTATTTATATAGCACCTTTAACATAGTAAAACGCCCCAATACGCATCACAGAAGTATTTTAAGACAAAAAATTTGACACCTATCCACATAAGGATGTTAGGGCAGGTGACCAAAAGCTTGGTCAAAGAGGTAGGTTTTAAGGAGCGTCTTAAAGATGGAACGAGAGGTAGCGAGGCAGAGGGGTTTAGGTAGGGAATTCCAGAGCTTAGGGCCCAGGCAACAGAAGGCACGGCCACCAAAGGTTGATCGATTATCAGGGATGCTTAAGAGGGCAGAATTAGAGGAGCGCAGATACCTCAGGGGGTTGTGGGGCTGAAGGAGATCACAGAGATAGGGAGGGGCGAAGGAGGCCATGGAGGGATTTGAAAACAAGGATGAGAATTTTGAAATCGAGGCGTTGCTTAACCGGGAACCAATGTAGGTCAGCGAGCACAGGGTGATGGGCGAACGGGACTTGGTGAGAGTTGCACCAAATTTTGGATGATCTCAAGTTTACGTAGGGTGGAATGTGGGAGGCCAACCAAAAGTGCATTGGAATAGTCAAGTTTAGAGGTAACAAAGGCATGGATGAGGGTTTCAGCAGCAGATGAGCTGAGGCAAGGGCGGAGACGGGGGATGTTACGGAGGTGAAAGTAGGCGATCTTTTGTTATGCTGCAGATATGTGGTCAGAAACTCATTTCAGGGTCAAATATGACACCAAGGTTGCGAACAGTGTGGATCAGCCTCATTGATGTTTGGGAGAGGGATGGAGTCAGTGGCTAGGGAACGGAGCAGACTTAATGGATGTTATGTAATATTGCATGACTTCAGAAGCTGGTGCTGTGTATTTGCAATTTTTCATTTTAACCCTGCTTCACATTCCGGCAACTATACTGGACAAAGCAGGCAGGACATAGAAGAGCCAGTTAGCTGCAATACCCCATTTATGGCAGTAGAGGGCACAAATGAAGTGCCAGTGCAGCTACCCGACAGCAGAAACTGCACGTCGTGAAGCAGATTCAGTCATCTCTCTGCTTTGGGATTCTTTCCCAAGACTAGTTTTTTTTAAAGAGGTAAGGAAACACATCAAAGTGTTCAATACTGCTGCTCGCAACTCTTTTCCCATCCTCCTTTTAATTCTTGTATTATCAAACCACCAGGAATGAGCCATAGGCCAACTAACTCACACCCAGCTTCCTACTCATTGGTACAGTAATGAACTTATGGAATTCTCTACTACAGAAGGCTGTGGAGGCCAAGTCACTGAATATATTTAAGTAGATATAGATTGATTTCTAGACAAAAGGCATCAAGGGGTATGGGGAGAGCAGGAATATGGTACTGAGATAGAGGATCAGCCATGATCATATTGAATGGTGGAGCAGGCTCGAATGGCCTACTCCTGCTTCTATTTTTCTATGTAAACCACTGGAGGCACACGCTCAGCCTTTTCAACTGAGATCCTGCTTCGAGTACCTCGCCAACACCCAGCATCGTAGTTTTGACCACGCTCGATCAGCTCCGATGGACGGGTCACATTGTCCGCATGCCCAATACGAGACTCCCAAAACTAGCGCTCTACTCGGAGCTCCGGCACGGCAAGAGAGTCCCAGGTGTGCAGAGGAAACGCTTCAAGGACACCCTCAAAGCCTCCTCCCCACCGACACCTGGGAATTCCTGGCCCAAGACCAAACACCGAGTCTCTTTGCTGGGAGCAAGCACCCCACCCACCCGCCCCTTCAACCACCGTCTGCCTCAGCTGTGACAGACTACAGGTCCAGCATTGGGCTCATCCGTCACCTGAGAACTCATTTTTAATGTGGAAGCAAGTCATCCTCGGTTCCGAGGGACTGCCTAGAAAGAAGACGACCACCTCGGGAGCAGCTACGCCATCCTTCAAAATATTGGCTCCCATGTTTAGAAACGCAAGTTTACTGTGGAAGGTTGGTGCTGTGCAACCACAGGCCAATTGTCACAATGACCCCATAATACCTAAACAACAGTGGCTGCTGTCCAATACCTCAAAGAAAAGTAGAAGGCTGGAAAAGGGAAATAAAAAGGGAAAATGCTGGACTTGCACAGGTCAGTCTGAAACACAGGTTGCTGATGGTGCAGGCACATGACCCTTCATCATACGAAACTTGGCAACTCATGGGTGAGATGGTGGTTTGTTGGTGAGCATCACTAGCTCAGTGAGCACTGCTGCTAAACGGTCTCCCTCACTCAAAACATTACCGACGTGAAACGCTTCTCGTTACAAATGTTCTCAGACCTGCTGCACATTTCCAGCATTTCCTATTTTTTCAGCTGCATACCAAATTATGTTTAGACAGTTTCTCACAATTATCAGAAGATTTTGATGGTGAGTGTAACGTGCATTTAACATTTAAAAATAAAAGTGTTGCCTTGGGGACCTGTGCCAGGAGCACAGTGGATTTTTAGATGCCAATAAATGACAACCACTCTGATTTTGTTTAATCTTTGACTTTAAAAGGCATGCCTCTTCTCGCACAAGTTCATTCTCACTGGGAGGCCGAATGTTGATTGGAAAGAACTGTACGCTAACAGTATTCCAGAAGGCAATGGAAACTGCAAGAGTTTTGTAGAGGAATACTGCAGTCTTCAAAGAAATTGCTCATTTCAAAAAGTTCAATTTTTTTTTTGAGCTGAACACATTTTTTGAAGGTTTGACAGATAGTGGGAGATTGTCTTTTCACAAAATTTAAAAACATAACTTGATTGCAAAAAACATCTTCACTACTGACTCAAAACAAGATTGCCAATTTAAAAGATACACATTTTACATTCAAGATTTTGATACACATTTCACAGATGTCAAATGGCGTGACCTGGTAGCCACACTGAAAAAAGCTTTAAAAAAAAAGGGAACTTCATTTCTGACTCTTTTCCCCCTCTGCAGAATTACCCAGGTATAAATTAAGCTCCATTGAAAGCCTGCAACCCACACACAGAGCAGACGCACCAAGCCTCAGGTTGGAACCTTGATCGTTGCAGAGTTCACTGGTCTCAGCCAGGGTAGCAGTGCAATCGGACTGCGCTCCTTTGCAAGAGGCACCGACAGAAAAGCAAACATTGACTAGGGTCGCTACCGCTAGCTGGAATCCAGTGACTGCGGCTGGAAACGGAGGGCGGACATCCGGCGAGACCTCGCCTGAGATTGCCCCCCTCCCCCGACCACAGTCGAGTGCCCTGCCAATAATCGCCAGGCTCTCACACGAACGGTGGGGAGCCAGAGGACTGTGGGTGCTCATGGAACTGTACCCCAGGGTAAGTTGTCACCTCATGGCGAGAGGAAGAACGTCTTTTAAATAAAAAGGGTATAATTACACAGGAACTCCCAACCCTAAAAATGTTGCAACTAATGTTACGTATAAAATAGCTACCATGGAAACGATTGAATTACTAGCTCTTTTAATGATGTTTTCCAAAAATGTCTAACCAAACCACCCAGAGTTTTTTTTTAAAACACTAGTACAGATTTTAAAGTACTGTTTTTGTTTTCAAAATAAAGAGCACGCATTGTTTTTAGAGACAATCTACACAAGAAAAAAGTTACAAAAAATATTTGCAGAGGCCAAGCATACACAGGTTTGTTAATTATACACATATGGTTACAGGTGTACTTGCAAAAGTTCTTCTGGAAATATACACAAGGCTTTCTGTAAATGTACATCATGAATGTAGTGTTACATTTCTATATTCAAACCAAGTAAATTGACAGTATCATACATTCACTTACAAGTAGACAAAAAATGCAAAATACAGGTATCTTCTGTACAAAAAGGGTAGTCCACACTTTACAAGATGAACAGGAAGTTTCGTTTCCATGGTAACTAGGGTTTCTGCTGCTATGCACAATTTGTTCTACTGTCACAACAAAAAAAACATTACAATATTTGT
This sequence comes from Somniosus microcephalus, assembly GCF_052327205.1. Taxonomy (NCBI): domain Eukaryota; kingdom Metazoa; phylum Chordata; class Chondrichthyes; order Squaliformes; family Somniosidae; genus Somniosus; species Somniosus microcephalus. Next base: position 64,001,503 of record NC_141006.1, on the reverse strand, counting down.
AAAAGTTCTATGTGAACAGAATTATTAATTTCCCACAACATTTATAAAGGAGAAAGACTACTGTTCCATCGAGTGACAGGTTAAAAAGAAAGCAAGTGTTTTACATTCCCTAAGCTGTATAAAGATAGAACATTTTCCTTCAAAAATTTACTTCTGATTGAAATTTACATTGTACAATACTATATGCTAACGACAAAAGGAAAAGAAATGTGAATATACACTGAAATGCACATTTTGTCTTATTTCTGTTTTCAAAGGGTTAAAGTTGGTTCAAACTTTCCACATTTACATTATAGAGGTTTACAAATGTACAATTGTACAGTCAAATTATGCTCCACTACTAGGGTACATTTTAGATACAGATAGACATCAAATTGCCAAAAAAGGAGAAAAAAAAACTACAAATATATATGCAAAGTCTACAACAATTATACACTACATATTTATAAGCAAGACCAAACGTTTGGTTGGATTTCATTTTTTTTTTCCTGTCTTCCTCATGCTGAACATCTGCAAACAATTCAGCTGCCTTGGCATGTTCGTATTTTTTTGTTTTTGTTTTAATCTTTGCACACCTACCTGTTGAGGGAATAGGAGGCAAGCCGCACACCCTCGTGCACAAAGTTCCGGGAGGGTGCGCACAAACAGAAATTCTGTTCCATGGTTGAATTCAACATGAAAGAGAACCAAACAGCACATCTGGAATTCGAAAGGTGGGAAGGCAGGGAGGCTGGGGCAGTCATGCAAATTATAAAAACAGAGCAGGTATTCAAGATTTAAAAACACCTACAGGTTAAGGGAAATTATGAAAAAAAAGACACTCTAAGTGCCCATTTAATATTTTTTTACAAAATAACTTTCATTTTAAAGTTACTTGTTATATGTTTGAAAACCTGTGTAACTGGTTTAAATATAAATTTGCCAAATAATTGCCAAGAAAAGCTCATGTCCGTAATGAAAAAGATAATTACAAGTAGATTTCAATTTCTTGCATATCTTACTGTCACAGCAGGAGTATATTAGAGCTGAATCTGCATGTAACAAGCCAGATTTCACCAAAAACACCCTGAACTTTTCTACTTTTTGTACATATAAGGGGGTGACAAAAATATCACAATTTTGGTGGATCACATGTACTTTTTTTTATCTTAAACCTTATGTACAACTATTTCTATACATCACTGAGACAAGGTAGAAAAGCAGGGCAGTGATCATTTCTAAAAAAATTAACCAAAAAAAGTGAGAACATCTCCTGGAAAAAATAGGACTTTGGGAATTGCTAAGCATCATATATATATATACATAACAGGCTTAAAATAAAATTTATAAATGCTTTCACCGAAGAAACTAAATTGGTTTGCTTTTTGCTAGCGTGTTATGGCAACCTAAAACCACGGTGTTTTTTTTTTTGTTAAGAGCCTGCAGGGGTGGAGGATTAGGCTGCTGGTTGTCACGTCAGTTAGTCCCCCCAGGAAAGGGAAGTTGAGAGGAGGAGTTATTCCACTTTAAGAAATTCACATTTACAGCATTCCGTTCGGTGGCCCGCCGATTGGGCCCAGGTCCACCCCGTTCTTCATGTAATATTTTTCAAGTTTGGCCAAGATGTGCTTTCCATAGGTGTACTTGCGAAGGGTTGCAATGTGGGGTCTGATCTGGAAAGAGATTTTGAACATCACGTTACTAACGCCACTGGGATAAGAGCTTCCCCTCGCGAGGCGCTGCCGCCGCCACTGACTGACCAGACATCAATTTTGTCGGCGAGGAAGTATTTTATGTCGGGCACAACTCCTGTCAATCAACATTACTACACTGTTGTCACGTCCTTTGGCCACGTGCATCAGGGAATGTTGACGGCAATTTGCATTCAATGCGTTAGGTCAACTGTCAGTGTAGTGGCAGGCTCTGACCGCTAGGTGGCGCGGGCTCCTAAACAGTGTCTCCCAATTCAATCACCATCGTGTGTTTACAAAAGCTTATTCATCAACTGATTATTGCTCGTCATAAATACATAGTAACAAACTGTTAAGATTGACCCCAACACTCAATACAGTACCAACTTTCCAAGCTTACATCTTCGGTCATCTTCAGTAAACAGAAAATACACAATGGACTATCTTTTTAAAAACAGTTTGGCTGTAATAAAACACAACAAAGCATTGAAAAAACACAGGTCTACATCTCCTTAATAGACTGAAGCTATCTCAAACACTCCTGCTGTATTAAATTGTAAAAATAGCTCCCGCGCTGGCTCAGTTGGTTAAAACAATGAGTTGTTGAGCCTGAAAGACTAGGAAGTCCTCACATAGGATCCCCAATCGAGACAGCTGCTCTCAACCAGGGTGGCAGTATGCATAGTATAACTGGCCTGTGAGGGAGGGCTACATGGCCAGGGATCCCTCTCCTGATTGATAATCGGGGACTACTGCAGGTTCATCCTTTGCTTACATATGAAGAATGGGCCACTTGGACAAGGTAACAGAGGGTGACTGACAATGTTATACCCATCTACATTACTGCTAATCTTATCAAATGCAGACTTACCCGTGAACACCCAGTTATACATGGGACTTAACAGCCACCGGTTCGGAAACAGGGACATTTTACAGTAAAATTTCAGTGACTGAAAGCCCCCTGGCTGGCTTGGAAAAGAGTTTTAGGAATCGGGAGCATTGGCATTGACATTTTAATCTTTGGGCTGTGTATCAGCAAGTACCATCGCTTTCAGTAAAAGAAACACCTTTGCAGGAATAGGTGCTGTAATGGCCACACTCAGCCGGCAGGATCCAATGAACAGAAAATGTGTTTGTGTTTTCTCTCATCTAGAAAAATCTTACATCTGCGTGCGCACACACACACTACCTGCCAACATTTCCCATTATAAACTCCTATCTCCACATTTGTAATGTGAGACTCGTGTTGCAACGACACCCTGTGTGGAGATGCTGCCACACCACCACTGGCAGAAGGGTGCAACTACAGCGAGGACGAGTTTCCATAGGCAGTTGGCATTATAAACGTGGACCCGGAAAATAATAAAAATACATGGCCATTAAGAATGTATGACTTTAGAATGGGGACTGAATTATGTTTGCGCATCCTGATGCCTTTATCTCCTGCTCTCAAACACTGCTTCACCTGAAGACTGCGCATGGTCTGGACTCCCGTGCGTGACTGACTTGAAGGCAAGAAAGTTCAGAGTGGCACACGTACACTGCAAACGGAGAGAGAATTGCTCACGTTCACTGCTGGTCTAGAGAGTCAAATTATACTGCCTTTTCCAAACTCATCCTCACTTCCTCTTTCTGAAGCAGATTTACAAGCTGCAAGACCTTCTGACATAACTACCCCTCGATAGGAGAGAGGAGTTTGCAGCCAGAACAGATGACAAACTGTACCATGGATCTGCAATTCAGGTTTGAAACCATCAGCTGCAATGCTAAAGTTGATGAGTAATTGCACCCTAACTGATACACTGTCAGCTTGGCTTAGCAGTAGCACTCTCAACTCTGCGTCAATAGGTCGTGGGATCAAGCCCTACCCCAATGACTTAAGCACATAATCTAGGCTGACATTCCAATGCAACACTGAGGAGAACTTCTTTCAGAGGTTCCATCTTCCGGACGACATGTTAAATCGAGGCCCCACCTGACTGGTTAGGATGTAAAAGATCCCATGGCATGATTCAAAGAAGAGCAGGGGAGTTCTCCAGGTGTCCTGGCCAAAATCTCTTCCGCAACTAACAACCCAAAATAAATTAACTGGGCATTTAACTCATTGCCGTTTGTGGGGCTTGGTTGCATGTGGACTGACCGCCACATTTCCCTTTATAACAGTGATTACACTGCAAAATTCATCAATGCAGTGCCTTGGGAGATCTTAAAGATGTGACAGGCACTATATAAATGCAAATTCTTCCTTTCTTTGAAATAAAATCCACAATTGACAGAACACTTTTTTATGTATTACGTTAGAAGATTAAGAAATTGCCACCAGTTTACTGTGGTCATTCCACTTCTCATTCAAAAAACAATCTCAAATCCATCCAGAGAGTATGATTACGCTGCAGCAGGTGAATTAGTGTGACACGCAAGTGCAGCTGAAGAAGCGACTGCCAGTGGGCACATTACTGCACCAGTTTCACATTGCAGAGTTCAGGATCTGCAGCTTTTGACATAAGGATCACGACAATATGGCACAAGAACCACAAGCCACTGGGAATAACATTCCCTCGAAACAAACAGGAAGATACACCCCACAGCTACACTGCACTTCCCTCACTGTTGAATCAGCAGAGTATCAGTATTTATTGGCTTGTAAATTTACTGGAGATTTTTCTGATTTTGGAAAATCACTAACTTGTGTGTCTTTGAATTGTTCATATAATACTAAACAAATTACTGCTTGTATATTTTATTTTTCACATTTTACATACAGAAACAAAAATATTCCATTAAAAAGCATAGTAGATAGAAGGAAGGCTTTACAGTTAGTTCTTCTCTGAACCTCTGGCAATTTAAAGACATACAATTCCGATGATTCAATGCAAGTCCAACGTGTGTTTAAAAACTGGAATCAAACCTACCTTGTGCATCACAATTTTGCGTTGGGCTGGTTCTGCCACATCAATCATCTTCTGTACCACGTAGTTTGCATACTGGTCCTTCATCATAGTGTATAAGGCACTGTGAGGACCATCGTTAATACTGCACACTTCATCAATCAGCAGGGCTCGCTCGGCACGAGAGGCGTGGGTCACACATTTCTCAACAACATTGCTGCAAAACAAAAGGAGTCCATGGTGGTGATATTTGACCAGTCCAGTCTCTCGTGCAGGAAACTTTGTGCTATCCAGCACCGACGGGACCGAGCTGTTGCTGTTCCCACCAGCGTTAATGTTGAAGCATACGGAGCTTTTCATCTCCGTATCTGACAACAAACACTGTTGCTTAGCAACAGCTTCTAAACAGTCGGCCCATACCTTGGAAGCATCTCTGTAGCTTAGCAACAGCTTCAGAGAGACTTTGCAGAGCCTGACTGTTGAAAAAAGCCATGAGAAGAAAAAAAAACTAACAAAACGGCTCCTGATTTTTGCCGGTGGCTCGAGCTTGCCGGACATTTAGCCTCCGGATAACACAAAGTTTCCTCTACTACTAGGAGGAGAGACCTAATAGAGCTATTGAAAATTACATGGGGTTTTGATAGCGCAAGTAGGAAGAAACTGTTTCCTCTGGCAAGTGGGTTGGTAACCAGAGGTCATAGATTTAAAATAATTGGCGAAAGATCTAGAGGGGAAGTGAGGAGAAATTATTTCAGAGGGTTATGATCTGGAACGCACTACCATAGGAACTTTCAACAGGCAATGGGACATGTACTTGAAGAGGACTAATCTGCAGGGTTATTGGGGAGAAAGCTGGGGTCTGGGACTAAATTGGACAGCTCTTTCAAAGAGGCATGATGGCCCTCTTCTGTGCTGTGAGCTTCTATGAAGGGGACTGTCACTGGAGACAGAGGGCAAAGTACTGTTCAAGCCAAGAATTACCATCCCAGTTTAAATTTTTTATTTTTAATCCTCTCCGACACAGAAACACCAAAGCAACTAAAAGAAATACTGGGAACTAGATAGCCCCCAGCCAGTCCACATTCTTCGGGACATTGGGAAAACCAGTCTCCGCACTGCACAAAGTTTGTTGGCTGCTGAAAGTCACATCTCTCAACAGTTTGGAGAATCTGTAACATTAACTTCAGGTGGGTTGAGGGGGAAAAAGGAGGAAGAGTGTGTATACTGCACAATGAAAGTCATCGCCCTACTGCCAATAATTTCCAAAATGTGGGTAAAATTCCTGAAATTCTTCTCAAGTCACTGTAAACCAGTGGCCCTGATTAAATGGAAGAGCAGTCCCACTGCACGATAGGCCAGACCTCTGGAAAGTCAGTGGCCCCGATTCAAAGTTCAACTAATCCTGCATCAGGAGGGACAACCAGAATGTCGGAAGTTACACAGTACCTGGCAAACTTGTGCTGGCTCAAAGCCAAGACATTTCCTCTGATTTCGGACACAATCTTGCTCTTATCCTCAGGGCGGCCATGTTCCAGGACATGTTGAATGACATAATTTCCATACTGATCCTGTAAGGACAAGAAATGAATATATTCAATTAACACTGGGATCTGTAATCGTCATCATCCCAGGTACTTTAATGCTTTCCTTGGGTGCAAATTAGATTGGCACAATGATGATGCTTGAATGGATATTTAAAAAATGTACTCATCCTGAACATTTGGGAAGTAACAAATCCACAATGATGAGATTAAACTGGTATTATCCCATGTTAATTACACAATCAACGTTTAAGAGGCAAAGTTAATCAGAGACTTAGTTAAAATTAATGCTCACACTGCTAGTTTCCATTTACTGACCGGGCTTGGAACCAAAGACAGGCAAATGCTCCGGGCCTTCAGAAACAAACCACTGGGAGGTGTGCAAGGTGATTTACCTTTCGATTTTCCTTTCCGTACAAGTGATTGTTTAATGCACCTGATGAATCTGAGGGAATCCCAGTCACAAACCAGTATTCTCCCCCACTATCCAAAATCTAATGCAGTCTCAAAGCTCACCACATCGGCACCTGCTGAGTATTCGGATTGTGTCGAGCCACTGAAAGGAGACACCAAGCGCAAGGTTACACCAAGCGCAAGGCTAACCACTGTAGTGTCGGCAATGAGGAAAAATTTAAACAATTTGTCTTCTGTTGCTAGATAGCGTTGGCGGAGGTTTGCAAACATTCTCTACCCCAAATCCTTGGGGCCGGGTACGCTGCAAGGACCAAGGAGAAAAGAACTTCCGAAGAAATTATCGAGGCTAATAGTTGCAACTTATGGACAAGTAAAGGTGCATGCAGGTGGTTTCCCGATCACGTTAAAAACAGCTACACCTAATCAAAGTCCCATCTCAATTCTAAAAGCCTGATCAAATATTTCTACACTAAAGAGAAATGTTTCTTTTAAGTGCAGAATGTATACAGGCACAAGACCGGCAAACACTGGTGGTTGCTGTTGTGATCAGACATTAAAAAAAACCATTCATTTGGGCTCGACGGAAAAATAAACAAGAATGAGAGGAAATCTATGCTCCCAATGCACTGATTGTGAAAGGGGTCAGAATCCAGTTTCTCGTGCACACAGGATAACTGTGATATTATTGCTGACACTAATTAAGCATTTTTAGGTTTCTTTAAAAAGTTACAGTGCAGTGAATATGAATTTCTCCTGCGTGAATTGGCATTCCATGGCACCTCTCCTTCACTGTGTTTAAATAGAGAGTGAGAGATAAAGATACTAAGATGCTTGCAGGAGAGCTACATCATTGACTTTGCTTTTCTGTGAAGGATCCGGGGAAGGAAGAAGAATTTTAAATCATAAAACAGTCGAGTAACTTTATGGCAACTTAAACATTACTGCGCGAGAGAGGACAGAGAGAGATGGAGATGTGCTGGGTTTGAGAATATGTTGAATTCATCTCAAGATGCCCAGATTTTTCTTCTACTATTGAAGTTATTTATCCCCATCACCAAAGATCAACACCCTAAAACGTGAACCGTGTTTCTCTCTCCACAGATGCTGCCTTCACCTGCTGAGCAATGTTCACTCGAATTTTGTTCAGGCTGTGCGGGCCATTCAACATACCGCGCATGCACGGTTATTGTATTGAAAAGTCGGCTGCGCGGGGTCCCTGGAGCGCGGCGCAGCCTAGACAGAGAACATGGCTGCTGCGTATTTCCGGCATTTTGTTTTTATTTCAAATTTCCAGCATCTGCAGTATTTTGCTTTTGTTTAATTACTTATCCTGAATCAGCAGGAACAACTAAAATGTCCTCACAGTGCCTTCCTTATGAAGTCAACAATCCTCAAATATTTACTTCTAACTAATAGCAGCTCTGAAGGGTTGCTGTTTCCCATGCCAGCAGTATGTCACTTGTCCTTAAAAGAACAGCCCAGTGTTCAATGCTGAGAAGCTCCAGTTATCACAAGCATTTACTGTAGCACCGTTGCTTGGCCTGCAACACTACAAATCAATGCATCACAGGTTCAAATACAGTGCATGATCAGAATTCCTGGTAACACCCAAAGAGAGAGGGGAAGGAGTAAGAGACTGAGATGGAGATGTGTTTGGTATGAGAATATGCTGAATTCACCTTAGATGCCCAGATTTTTCTGCCTCCACCACCCTCAGGCAGTACATTCCAGATCCTAACCACTCGCTGCGTAAAAATGTTTTTCCTCATGTCGCCTTTGGATCTTTTGTCAATCACCTTAAATCTGTGTCCTCTGGTTCTTGACCCTTCCGCCAATGGGAACAGTTTCTCTCTACCTAGACCCCTCATGATTTTGAGCACCTCTATCAAATCTCCTCTCAATCTTCTCTGCTCTAATGAGAACAACCTCAGCTTCTCCAGTCTAGCCATGTAACTGAAGTCCCTCATCCCTGGAAGCATTCTTGTAAATCTTTTCTGCACCCTCTCTAGCGCCTTCACATCCTTCCTAAAGTGCGGTGCCTAGAATTGGACACAATACTCCGGTTGTGGCCGAACCAGTGTTTTAAAAAGGTTCATCATAACTTCCTTGCTTTTGTACTCTGTGCCTCTATTTATGAAGCCCAGGATCCCTTATGTTTTTTAACCGCTTTCTCAATCTGCCCTGCCACCTTCAACTATTTGTGCACACATACCCCCAGGTCTCTCTGTTCCTGCACCCCCTTCAGTTTATATTGCCTCTCCTTGTTCTTCCTACCAAAATGTATCACTACGCACTTTTCGGTGTTAAATTTCATCTGCCATGTGTCCGCCCATTTCACCAGCCTGTTGATGTCCTCTTGAAGTCTATGCCTATCCTATCCTCCTCTCTGTTCAATATACTTTCAAGTTTTGTGTCAACTGCAAATTTTGAAATAGTGCCCTGTACACCAAAGTCCAATTCATTAATATATATCAAGGGAGCGTATAAATACTCGGGCACGGGCCCAGCTTGCGCAGGACATTCTTAACAGGAACTAGTGAAGGACACAACTAGACCTCCATGTTGTAAAACAGTTGATTAAAGCTTTGTCTAACGCTTAGACCAAGTGCCTAGTAGTTTTCTTACGTCACACTACATGATGCAGCACAAAGTCAGTCAGAGCAGAAGGTTTGATTCCTGGTCTGTGCTAACTGAATTGATCGCAGGCAAGGCAGGAATTGGGAGTACAGTTCGGTTTGGGGCGGGGAAACAAACAGGAAGGGTTCCAATTCCTGATCGTGATCCAGTGACAGTGCGCACGACAGCCGTCAGGCAAGGACAGCATCAAGTTCAGTTACAGGGCCCTAAGTGGGACAATAGCCTACGCTCATCGCCTGGACGCACGTGAAGAATAACCGCTTGCACAAAGTGTCAGAAAGTAACCGTCATCCAAAGAGAAATGGTGCCACACACACACACAACACAAGAGCAAAATGCTGCGGATGCTGGAAATCTGAAACAGAAAACGCTGGGAACCACTCAGCAGGTTAGGCAGCATCAAGGTGAGAGAAACAGAGTTAACGTTTCAGGTCGATGACCCTTCGTCAGAACTGGAAAAAGTTGGAGAAGTAACAGATTTTTAAGCAAGTGTAGGGGGCAGGGAACGGGAGCTGGGGAGGAAAGAACAAAAGGGAAGGTCTGTGATAGGCTGGAAGGCAGGAGAGATTAAAAGACAAAAGGGATGATGGTGCAAGGCAAAAGGAGAGGTAATGGGACAAGTTAAGAAACAAAAGATGACCCTAGATGAGATATAAATGGCAATGGCAGAATCATCAACAGCTGCCATGTGAGAGAAAAAAGAAATAGGGGCTGAGGTTACAGTCTGAAATTGTTGAACTCTATGTTGAGTCCAGAAGGCTGTAAAGTGCCTAATCGAAACAGTGCCTTCGAGTTGGGGGTGGGCAGAAAGAAATGCCATAAAAAACACTCACCGTCACATTGATTGTCAACTTCAGTAAACTTGCATTTACATTTTAAACAAACAGGATTTATATATATAGAAAAAGGGTTCAGCGGATGAATTGCTTCACTGACCACCGAGCCTGGTGAGCCACAGATAAATACAGCGATGGCGGTCATCGATTCGTACTAGTGCTGCAACAAAAACAGGCACAAAGCTGGTCTGCGCCGTAGCTATAGTTGGTGACAACTGTTTCACGACAGCTTTGAACTGGTGCAGGACACTGGCATCAGGGAAGTGCCCCGAATAGGAACTGTTTCAGTGGGATTAATTGGCCCTGAATTAAAATGTAGATAAAAACAAACAAACTGTTTAGCTTTGAAACTGAGCCTTATGTAGGCGATTTGAAGATTTAGCAATATGTTCAAATTTCCTGTGATTATATATACCTGGGCATTGCATTTGCATTCTTTCCACCTGTAGAACCAGCCATCTATGAAAAGTTACTGGTTAAACCCTGGAGCTCCCCAGTAGGCACAGCTGGTTAAGGAAGTGAAAAGCTGAGCCTTACCGACTGGGAAGATCCCATGTTTGATTCCCAAGCTGTAGCGAGAAGGCTAGGGGCAGCAGCTAACAGGCAGACCCGGAGTTCTTTTTTGGTAATGGTGGAAAATTAGCCACGGGTTCCCAAACCAGATCATTATCTAGTAACCCCTGCTGGGAGCGAGCATGCGCGGAAGAACTGGGCTCGGCTGTGACGAGCTTCATGGTTGAGTGGCCTGCTGACACTCCATAATATCAATACTCTTGAACTGTAAACCAAGCACACCAGAAGAGAGTCTCGGGTCAGCGTGTAGTCTGATGTGCACGACTATATTAATGCAGGTCAGGATTCAGAGCCACTGTCTAGCAGGGCTGCTACATTTTGAAGTGGGTCAGATGTCATGGTTTATCTGAGACACTTCAATTGGGAAACATAACAGTCAGTGTTGAGTCTTGCTTCTCTTATCTGTACCGCCCCGGCCAGTGTGCAGAGTTACAGCAACATATATAGCCAGCTGCCTTAGTCTCAGTGTGAATGAGGGCACATACCTGAACTAACTGCTCAGTATGCTGATGGAGCTCCTCCAGAATAGGCAATGTCTGCTCAGGCATGCAATGCTCCAAGATCCGCTGGATAACACGGCAGCCATATGGATGAGTCGATAGGGCAAACACCTTTTGGACAAAATCAAACAGCTTAGCAACGGGTTTTAATGGGGGGAAAACGGTTTAAAGCAGCATGCACAGAGTAAATGTATGGCATATCAAAAATCATCATTTTGTTTATTACCGTAAGATGGCAACCTATCCAGAAAGACTACACAGTCCGATCACATTATCGAACTGCTTAAGTGATTCCAATGGGTTGCCTCAACTGCGCTACCAAAGTCCAATCTATGCGCTGATCACTCCGTGTGAAGAATTTTCCTAGTTTGCACCTTTGAAGTAGTGTTTCAGCTCCACCTTTTCCCACCATTTACTGTCTTATATACCTAGAAGATCATCTCTCAGTCACCTCCTTTCAAGAATAAATGCCCAAATTTCTCCAGGCTTTGCTGATAACCACAACCTGTCACAAGGGATCTGTTTTGAGGCTCTTCTCTAAAGCATCTCCACAGCTTGAATACCTCATCTTTTTCAAAAGGCCACTTAAGAATTAGGAGTAGCCCATAAGGCCCATTAAGCCTGCTCCGCCATTCAATAAGATCATGGCTGATCTTCTACATCAACACTTTCTCGCCCGATCCCCATGCCCTTGACTCCCCCTAGAGTCCAAAAATCTATCGATCTCAGCCTTGAATATACTCAACAGCTTAGCATCCACAGCCCTCTGGGGCAGAGAACTCCAAAGATTCACCACCCTCTGAGTGAAGAAATTCCTCCTCATCTCAGTCTTAAATGGCCGACCCCTTATCCCGAGACTATGCCCCCGAGTTCGAGACTCTCCAGCCAGGGGAAACAATCTCTCAGCATCTACCCTGTCACTCCCCCTCAGAATCTTACATGTTTCAATGAGATCACCTCATTCTTCTAAACTGCAGAGAGTATCGGCCCATTCTACACAATCTCTCCTTACAGGACATCCCCCTCACCCCAGGGATCAATCTAGTGAACCTTCATTGCACCGCTTCTAAGGCAAGTGTGTCCTTTCTCAGTTAAGGAGACCAAAACTGTGCACAGTGCTCCAGGTGTGGTCTCACCAAAACGCTGTACAATTGTAGTAAGACTTCCTCACTCTTGTACTCCAATCCCCTTGCAATAAAGGCCAACCTGCTATTTGCCTTCCTAATTGCTTGTTGTCTCTGTGTTTCCTGTACGAGGACACCTAAATCTCTCTGAACACCAACATTTCATAGTTTCTCACCATTTAAAAAAATATTCTGTTTTTCTATTCTTCCTAACAAAGTGAATAACCTCACATTTCCCCACATTATACTCCATCTGCCACCTTATTGCGCGCTCCCTTAACCTATCTATATCCCTTTGCAGGCTCTTTGTGTCGTCCTCACAGCTTACTTTCCCACATTCAGGTCATACACATTGTATCTATCCCACTCATACTTCACTCATCTATTTTACTACTAAATATATAGTTCTATACTGTCTTGCACTAGTCACCATCTTGCAACTTAAAATACAAAGCCACGTTGTTGAATATCCCACCAGACAGAGCCCCTCATTTGTGATTTCCGAATGACTAACATGCATTTACAATTCCTCTAAAAAGGGATGCATAATAATGCTCACTGTACATTGCAACGCACGAGAGGACTCATAATTAAATCCTCATTAACACCGAGGTGAAAACGTATTTCATAAAGGTCATTTACACATACCATCATTACACTGGGTTAGTACAAGTAGTCCCTTTTTTTCCTGACCACATTATTAAATCAGTGCTACACAGCTTAGAACTAACTGTCAAAAAATACAACTATTCTGAAAGTGCATCTGAAGGATCATTTTAATTTGTATCGAACTTATTTGCTTTTCCGTTGTACTGTAACATATAACTTGGAACCTTCCTATGTATACTAGCTCGGTTTAGAAAATGGAACTGGAGCTCTGATGCTTTGCTTGGTGAAACCAGTGTGTAACTGAGCCAGCCTAGGTTTGATTCCTGGACTGTGCCGAGAGCTGGCCTTCGCTGCAGTGGGATTAAAGGCAATACATCTAGCCTCATCACCCAAGGGTTCCCATTCCTGATTGCCAGTGTTGGGCGAGGACAATATCAGGCTCACCTGTGATGCGCCCCCGCCCCCCGCAAAGTTGAACAGCATATTGATACCATCTATCTAGGTTCACACACAACGAATGGCCACGTGGGTGAGGTGCCAGCAGTACCGCAGCCCAGCAGAAATCCGTGCAAGTCAATGTATGGGAGGGACAAAATTAGCCACAAAACACAATCAGTTTCTCAGCAGGTCCTACCTGTCCTTGGAAAGCATCAATGATAAATTGCAGAGATTGTGGCTGTACACATTCAATGCACTTCTGTACCACATGGTTCCCATTCTGATCTTTGACGCATTTCAGGACATGCCCATCAAGCTCCTTCACCATTTCATTCTGTATACCATAGGGGAGATGCAGAAAGTAACATTGATAAAGATTACGTTTTAAGTCAAACATTCCCTGCTGGATTAGGTCAATGACCAAACTCATTATCTCTCACAAATTATACAGATATTTTTATCTTCTCATTTCTTGGTGTTTTATAGATCTTTTAACATTCCATTCTTTGATGAAAGTCTACCTTCAAGACTCAGTCATTTTAAACTGATGAAATCAGCCCCATATATCAATTAATGTATGAAGCACATTCAGGGTTGTGAAATGTGCATTCTGTAGCTGAATGAAAAATTAATTTAAGTCAATATTTCCAAATATCCAAAACAAACTCACAGCTCCCCTCTGGCAAAGCTCACCATAAGTCAAGGGAAGCACTCTGTAAGGAGGGGAAATTATCTGATATAACGCAGAATATATTATCGTGGCGCTATATTTTTGCCATTCTGGGGAATAAGGTACATGTCAATTAGAAATAAATGAGAATGCTGGTTAAAATAAGTGCCAAATAGATTAAAATGTAGCTAGAAACTTAAATAATTTTTTTTTATTTTTTAAATTCATTCATGGGATGCAGGCATCACTGGCAAGGCCAGCATTTATTGCCCATCCCTAATTGTCCTCGAGAAGGTGGTGGTGAGCCGCCTTCTTGAACTGCTGCAGTCCGTGTGGTGAAGGTAGTCCCACAGTGCTGTTAGGGAGGGAGTTTCAGGATTTTGACCCAGCGACGATGAAGGATCGGCGATATACTTCTAAGTCAGGATGGTGTGTGACTTGGAGGGGAACTTGGAGGTGGTGGTGTTCCCACGCGCCTGCTGCCCTTGTCCTTCTAGGTGGTAGACGTCGCGGGTTTGGGAGGTGCTGCCCAAGAAGCCTTGGCGAGTTGCTGCAGTGCATCTTGTAGATGGTACACACTGCAGCCATGGTACGTCGGTGGTGGAGGGAGTTAATGTTTAAGATGACGGATGGGGTGCCAATCAAGCGGGCTGCTTTGTCCTGGATGGTGTCGAGCTTCGTGAGTGTTGTTGGAGCTGCACTCCTCCAGGCACATGGAAAGTGTTCCATCACACTCCTTACTTGTGCCTTGTAGATGGTGGAAAGGCTTTAGGGAGTCAGGAGGTGAGTCACTCGACGCAGAATACCCAGCAGCCTCTGACCTGCTTTTGTAGCCAAAGTATTTATGTGGCTGACCCAGTTAAGTTTCTGGTCAATGGTGACCCCCAAGATGTTGATGGTGGGGGATTCGCCGATGGTAATGCCATTGAATGTCATGGGGAGGTTGTTAGACTCTCTCTCGCTGGAGATAGTCATTGCCTGGCACGAATGTGACTTGCCACTTATCAGCCCAAGCCTGAATGTCGTCCCGGTCTTGCTGCATACGGCCACGGGCTGCTTCATCAACTGAGGAGTTGCGAATGGAACTGAACACTGTGCAATCATCAGCGAACATCCCCACTTCTGATCTTATGATGGAGGGAAGGTCATTGATGAAGTAGGTGAAGATGGTTGGGCCTAGGACACTCATAAATGGTTTAGATAAGAGTAAATAAAGAGAAACTGTTTCCAATGGCTGAAGGGTCGATAACCAGATGGTACAAATTTGAGGTGATTGGCAAAAGAACCAGAGGTGACATGAGGAAACATTTTTTTGCACATAGAGTGATTAGGATTTGGAATGCACGGTGGTGGATACAGATTCAATAGTAGCCTTCAAAAGGGAATTGGATAAATACTTAACGGAGAAAACATTTCAGGGATATGGGGAAAGAGCGGGGGAGTGGGACTAACTGGATTGCTCTTCGAAAGACTGGCGCAGACTAGATGGGCCGAATGGCCTCCTTCTGTGCTGTACTATTCTATGATTACAAAAACATGACACTTAGCATACACAAATAATGAAAAAAAGTGGCCCAGGGTTAAGTGTAGTGTGAGGAAAGACAAGCAGTGGTGAGGCAGGCCACTCGAGAGTAAGGTTGTGTGGACTCTAGACAGATTATGTTTTCTGGAAAACAGTTCCCTATGATTTCCTGGCTGGATTAGAGAGCAACAGATACAAATAATTGAATTTAGTTTGAAGTGGGGAGTTTTAAAGAATAAAAAAGTATTTAGATATTTGGCATTAAACAAACATATCTGAAATGCGACTTGCTCCTAACCAGCTTTGCACAGTGAACTGTGAATCAGAAATAAAATTGCTGTCCGAATCAGCTTAGCAAACTGTAGAGGGGAGATTTTCCATTTTGGCACTGCCAGGAAATTCCACACCCAATCGGGGATTTTCCACCCATTAAAATTTAAGGACAGAAAAGTGTGCAATTTTCCCATATATTTGACTCCTAGCATGTGCCCCAGTGGAAAATCTCCTGTAACATGCCCAAAATCAATCCTTGGACCAAGCATTCAAGTTACAAATTCAATCTTACAATGATCTGCTGGTCAGGGGGAATCGATTCCAGAGCCTTCTGTATCACACGGCAGCCGTACATCTGCAGCGCCAAAGAGAGAACGTGTCCACGGATACGCTGAGCTAACGCCAGCTTCTGATCCAAGCTTCCAAACTAGAGGATAGGGAGCACAGCTGAAGTTTTACTGGAACAAATTTAGCCGTACAACCATGTACATGGTAACACTTTTATGTAAAAATCACACAGAATTTACAGCACAGAAAACAGGGCATTCTTCTGCTCCGCACGAGCCTCCTTCCGCCCGGCTTCATCTAACCCTATCTGCACACCCTTCTATTCAATCGCCTCAAGCACGCCTTGTCGTAGCAAGTTCCACATTCTCATTACTCTATGGGTAAAGAAGTTTCTCCCGAATTCTTGTTGAAAACTTCCTCAGAAAATTGAGTGAAACCGGATCAGGCTCATGGTTTGATCATTTTTACCATCTTGTGTTTCAGACCAGTGAGCTGATACAGCAACATTGATGAGTTTTTTTTTAAATAGATAAGATTTGCTCTGTAGCCGAGCCACATGGACCGCGAAGGTCCCAGGTTCAATTTCTAGTCGGCGATGAATTAACTGAATTCAACCACAGTGCCCTGGAAGGCATGCTACAACTTTTTTTCTCAACCCCAAGTTGGGAAAAGGAAAAATCCATCTTCTTGATCACAAGGCAGTTTTCCTGCTGGAAAATATTTGTACATGGATTGGATCGGGGTTAGACTGTGAGGTGCCAGAAGCTACCTGTACCCCACAAGACGACAAAAGGGGCAAAAATAAGCAAGGGGGGGGGGGTCAGGGGAACAAACCAAATGCTGTATTTCATATTCTGAAGATTAGAGAGATTCCCAACAAAGAGACATTACAGCAATCCTCAATGTGTTCATTTGATGCTTCAACAAAGGGGTAGCCCAATCCACCGACCAGAAATTTCTATGACGTATTTCATTTATTCTACTAATTTTAATCTCTCTAATGCGGTGGTATTAGTTAGTAAAGTTTTCATTGAATTGCTAGCATCAGCAGACTGAAATTCAAGCCACAATCCCACCTTGCCTCCTCTCCATCCCACACAGCCTGCCTGGTTTTGACCAAAGGGTTCTCATGAGTTGAGCGCAAAGAAACCAAATTTGCTACTTACCTCAAAGAATTTCTGAATTACATAGTTTCCAAAAACATCCACCATCAGTTGATAGGCTGCCTGTAGAATTTCATTGAAAACCAGCTGTCTTTCAGCGGGGGTAGCTCTTTCCAATTTAAGCTGAATGAACCTGCGGGGAACAATATTTTAAGGGTCTGTACAGTGGTGGTAAAAATGCACCTTTCTGCTCAACTACTACTTTAAAGGAGGTGGCATGAAAGGCTTTGCTTGTACTGAACTATTTCTGAAACCGGCAGGCACTTGGAGCATGGAAATCAGGCTACACGCAAGGCACATCCAACACGCCCCTTCCCCAACAGGAGGCAGACGTAGCTCGATGAATGCAATTCCCTCACACAGCACATTTTTCCAGTCTTAGCCCTGCCAACTTTAGGCGGTCCAAAGCAGAAGCTGAAGACTCTCCACCAAAGGGCATCTCAGGGTAGTCCCATATACCACCCCAGAGTAGCAGCAGTGAACATCCAAGTGCATGTAGGCCCAGCTGAACCCATCCTCTCCCCAGAAATGTATCTATCAAGTGGCTAACAGACCACATTGTACAGTTTAAGTGTGTGGCTGCATAGACTTTGTAAAGCAGGAAAATGTCACTGTATTCATGCAAATTTAATGTTCTGCCACACAGTAAGAAGTAAACAGATGTTTTGCAGAGGGGGAGATCTCCTGTCTGCATATGGGATCGTTAATCAATGCCTGCTTACATCATGAATTTTAAACCCATCTTGTTTTACTCTGTCTGAAGTGTGAACTTACCTCATCACTCTGTGTGGGATACAAACTTAACAGCTGCTATTGTGCATGATGGTGATGATACAGAGTCCATCTGCTCCTATAGTGCAGCATGAGCTGTGAAATGCTGGACAACAGCAATTGTTTTGTTACATGGCCTACGTGCTTTTCCACAGATGAATCAAAGTATCTCGGCAAAATTATTATTTTTTTTTTTGCACAAAACATTCAAGGCTTTGGGACTGCGTTAAACACTTCTTGCCCCATTTGCTGACTTGCAGCAGATTGTGCTGCAATAATACGACAAAGCTTCTGTAACTTTCTTTCAAAACAGTATTTGTATTTATTCCAACATACACAGTGCATCAGTGACTGTTAAACCTTGCAGTGACAGACCTTCCTTTTTAAGGTTCAAAATTGCCAAATGGATGTTTAGTTTTCCGTATTTTGCTGAACATCTCAAATTTAAACCAACAACTAGATTTAGGTACACCCATCACGTTAAGTGGTTACATGGTATAAATATTTGTAGAAGTTAATTTGCTACTTAAAGAAAACTTCTAAAAAAGGTACTAAAAGTCATAGCCTGAACACGTTAAAACAAATGACAAAGTCCAATCACAAGGGCCAAAGACAGCAGAGTTTTCCCCAAATACAGCGAAACAGCCAAACACTGTTCTCTCTTGCCTTGCCTCGCCCCAAATTATCTGTTCCGAGATGGGTACATTTGTTTTGACAAATTTTCTCCCCATCTCTCCTAAAGGTGCTGGTTCTTGCTAGGGTACAGCGTGTGGGCACCAATAGTCCCCTCCGGTACCTCGCTTAAGTGGGCATTCCTTATGCTTGAACCCAGCGAGCATTAGCAGCCTATTGGACATTTTGGGTCGTTTGTGACACCAGATCCGACCCCAATCCTATCCTCAGCTAGCATCTACACATATGCAACATCCAACAGGAAACACTACATAATAATCAACAACAGGAAACACTACATAATAATCAACAACAGGAAACACTACATAATAATCAACAACAGGAAACACTACATAATAATCAAGAGTGGGAACCTGAGCCGACTTTGCTCTACCCTAACCCTGTATATTGCGACCAATTGTAGCGCCCAAGTTGTTGCCGGGGCTAAGATCGATAGACTAGGGAACAAAATTGAGGCCTTCTGATCTGTATGGCCAAGTTCAACAACGGGCAGTGCCTTAATCAACTTAGTCATTAGGGAGGCAATAATTAATCCTCATGCGTCACTTCTGCACTGACAGGCTAGATGGATCAATGGTCTCCCCCTGCCTAAAGTACTTTGCTATATTTTTGTGATACTCAATTAACCTGTGTAAAATGTACACCAATTCAAATGACAATTCATTTACCGCACCTTGAACCGTGCTGATCCTGAGAGAATTCCATGATGTGGCCGGCTATTTCGCGCAGCTGAAGGTTTGGATAGCGGTTGTTGCGGAAATCTTCTAGTAATCGGCTGCGCCCCGATGGCATCACATCTGACATGCTATACCGCAGACGCGACGGTGGAAACAACTGACTGCTGGAGCTGAACAGACTGGAGGCACTGTTGACACTGCGGTACTTGGCTTCAGCACCCGGGGCCGCCGAGATAAATCTTCCGCTTCCATTTGTCAGCCCACCTGTCATTACAAATGCATCAAGATTGGAATTACTTGAACCACCCAATGAGGTCATTGGCACTATATATTTTGAACATCTTGGTTTAACAAAATCAAGAGAAAACAATGTTTTTAAAGTGCTTGTAAGTTCTTCTTAGCAGCTTGATCTTTTAAAAGGGCAGCTTTCCATTTAAAGGTGCATCAGTTGATTTACTTCAGTGAGGTGATTTACAGCTGTTGGATAAGTGTGGTACACACTTAATTTGTGTGCAACGCTAGGCTGTGGATATACTTTATCCCAATCAAGCAGATTTACTCAGATTTGACGCCAGCAGGCTTTTAAATCTTATACAACAACCAACATTAAAAGCAAAGCTCTGTATATTATTGCCCACTAACTGCTGTGACTAACTGAACATGTACACAAAGACTATTCTAAAACAATCAGGTGCACACTTGGCTCAGTCCATAATGAGTACATGAATTAGTCTCAAAGGAGCAGTGTGCAACAGCTCTCAGTGAGGGCAAGTGTGTCATCATCGCCAATGGATCGCAAACACCCTGAACAGTTTAAGATTCTCCAACCACTACCCATACATCAATAGTCTCAACTTAAACTATTCATGAAGACTTGTCTTCCTGCTTTTTGTCAAAGAAATCCAAATTATGCTTAACAATTTAGAAAAATCACACTGGTAAAGCCATGTTTTATGGCCCTGTAATATTTCAGGCAATAGTTCTGACTCCTGGCATAACTAGAAATTTGTGACAAAAAAAAATCATCTGTAATAAGAGAGTTACCCACCCCTCTTACCCAGGTTAAGGCTCGATGATGATCCGTGTGATGATAATGATGGCGGTGGTGTTAGCGAGTGGCTGGGACCCTGGTTTGGAAGAGGCATCCCTACTGGGCCTGGGGAGGATGAGAATCCCAACCCATTGTAAAAGTTGTGGCCAATGGGAGCAAGGCTGCTGGTCGTTCGCTTGTACAGATCAGAGCTACCAGTTAGGGAGTCTCTCCGTGAGCCGCTGCTGCTGTTAGAGCTTCCAACTTAAAAACAAAATTTAAAAAAAAGGTTTACTTTTGATCGCCTACAATAAATCAACTTTGTGTGCACAAAAATATGCAGACCTGTCCAAGCCTTTGGAAGAATCATCAATTCATTTTCATTTCAAAAGTTAACATTTTGACGTACCTCAACTCTTCAAAAATTAGCATGGGCACATGTGTTTAACATGGGTGCATAAATCGCTTCTTTTTTGATCATAAAGCTCTCAATTTCCTCATGTGGACAGCTCTGCATATGTAATTAAATGTCGTTTCCACACCATTAGTCTCTTTAGATCAGAAGGACTGCTTCACTACCTACTGATTAGGATCCAAGTACACCCTGGAGTGACAAACAGCCCGCTTTTCTTTGGAAAACTAATATAACAAATTCTCTGCAATTATTCTAAGCTTGCTGCAAGATCAGTGCTGTCACTAGGATTTCAGTGAAGCATAATGGTGGGTGTGCCAAATGTCCACGCTGCGTCTACTTAAAACGGTGGAAAGCACCCAGCAGTACAGTTAGATAATATTATCTTTCCAAACTTGTGTTGTGCCCGGAGAGGGCATTTTGAGGAAACATTAGGGTAGAAATACTGGTGATTACAAGTGTGAACTGGTTCACACACAAGGTATGCATTGGCATAACACTGAAGAGTATTAGCTTAGATGTGATTTTTCGGATAGCGTGTCGATATCATTATGTGCCTCAT
Source organism: Somniosus microcephalus (assembly GCF_052327205.1). Classification (NCBI taxonomy): domain Eukaryota; kingdom Metazoa; phylum Chordata; class Chondrichthyes; order Squaliformes; family Somniosidae; genus Somniosus; species Somniosus microcephalus. The sequence goes on along the minus strand of NC_141006.1, from coordinate 63,980,212 downwards.
GACAAACCTGAAGTATCACGTTGTAACCTGCTAGGCATGTGTCATTAGGCTTTATCTCAATGCTACAAAACCAGAAATCAGCTTATAGCGTGGCACTTTAAGATCTTTTGTTTTTGGAGATGGTTTTAATGCAAGAAAATTAAGCTTCTGGCTCCCAAGTACATTTGAAGTGCGCCATAAGTCTTTGAACAATGTCTAGTCAGGTCAGCCAACAAATACGTGAAGGCACATGCCTGGCAGGGAAACGTGACGACTCAGTCCAACACCGCTCATACAACACTCGACCATTAAAGTTGTGCAGTTAGCATTGCATTCCTACAATTATAAATGTACCTGCTGATCCAAATCCTCCAAGTGCAGATCCAAGTGTAGCCCCAAGTGAACTAGTGCTTCCAAAGCCCAGGGAAGTGCTGCCAGGCTGGCCAGACCCCTGAGAGAACAGTGAGTTGCTTTGTGAAGTGCTAGACAGGGAATTGTTACCGTAGAATGAGTTTGAGGCCAAACTGTTGGTGGGCTGCTGCTGTGGTTGTTGCTGTGGCTGCTGGCTGCCCATTGGGCGGAAGGAGCCATTTGCTGTCCCTGCTAGACCACTAGCTGTACCGTTCGCTGTGGCTGCTGCTGCGGCAACTGTTGTAACAGAAAGAAAGATCCATTGAGGTGCCAGGTGTTTAATGTACAGACGGTGGGATATGAATGCAGTAGCAATAGAAAGATTGACAACTTTATCGGATTATCTCTGTCCTTTAAAGGATTATCACTGGGATGGGGAGTTGTACCAGGCCTCATTCTGCTGGGAGAATTCACATCCCTCCCTTTAAAACGATTTGTGGTTACAATGATCTCACATCAATGACATCCACGTGACCAACCCTGCTCCCACCATGTTCAAATGGAACTGGTTGCTGTAAAAACTGCTCCGCAATATAAACATGAGGTTCTACAACATGGTTAGTGTTGCAGAATCACAATATAAATACGATACAGAAGTGGGCTGACATATGTTAAAGAATACTTCAATTTTTGACTGAATTTTTAAGGGGGATCATCAGGGCACTAGAACAGAGGGCAATTCAAAAATCTACATGGTCCAGTTAGAATCAATTATTTAAATTAGGCCATTAAATGGAGCAACATTTGATTAAGTTTTATGATAAGTTGTGCTATCATAAAAGCTGAACAACTTTCATTGCAACTTGCTTTATTGTGAGTGATGCTACTGATTGCATTCCCACAATACAATTTTTTTTAAACGTGTTCTAGGTTGTGGCCAAGCCACCTTTATTTCCCATTCCTTGTTGCCCTAGCAAATGACTGACTTGCCACGTCAGAAGTCTTTCAGAATTAAGAACGCAGCGTGGGCTTGTCACTTGTGGACCAGACCAGGCTGGGTGGAGGTGGCAGGTTCTCTTCCCACTAGTGAAGCGGTTTTGATTTTTACACTAATCTGGCAGCGATTGTTCCTGGTGCCAGCCCACAATTAACGGACAGATTCAACTCAAGTTCAGAACTTGCCGCGCTGGGATTTGAACTCATGCCCGCCAAAGCTGATGCAACGATCAATATACTTTTGGCTAAAATACTCACATCAAACTCAATGTTTTCAAACTGAGCTGCAGAACCTCTTGTGCAAGAAGGTGCATGGCCATTGGGGGAAAATTGAGGGGAGTTGAAAGTTTAAAAAAAAGTTTTTCCAAAACGGAGAAATGAGTTTGGGCTGAGTCAATCCAGTTTCTACTGGGTGTGTGTTCACAGCGTAAAACTTCCCCTCATTTGACACCAATCGGTAATCTCACTCACAAAGACCAGGGGATTACTGGCATGGAAAGTGGCAGGAGGGGGGGGCTTTGCATATAGTTGGGGCAGAGCAGGGGGAGGTTTAAACTGCAGTAACTGTGCAATGAAAGGGTTAATTTAATTTCTACAAACTAAGATTGTTCAATTTGAAGAGCGCAATATTCGTCAGAAAATTAAAAGCAAAAGAGAAGAACTGCAAAAGTATCACGGTAAAAGAAATATCTAATATGACAACAGCTAAAGATCCGTTATGACTGCTATTTTATGACAAGAAAATTTCCAGTGCAGGGTAAACAGACTCGTGGGTCAGACGGTGAAAACACTGCAGCATCTGAAATGACAACGACCTACCAGGGTTCTGTTTTTAAGAGGCAGCGAAAATTGTAGGCTTATAAATAGCAGTGCTTTCCTCCCCATTTTCAAACAGGCAAACCTTACCTGCCTGTGCTGCGGATGGACTAATGATTACAGGTGCTGGAGCAACGAGCCGTACAGGAGCTCCGAGGCCATTCCGAGCCCCAGTATTCACCACCAGGGCGCCAGTCTGGTCATAGTAAGCAGCTGGAGCTAGGACTTGATAACCTAAAATAAAAAAGTGCTCTAGGTATGATTTGTATATAGTACTACATATTGACTTAAGTACTTAAAATGCCAAAGTGGAAATGCAGTAATGAGAAACAGCCTAGCATTTAGAGATTGTAGTCAACACTTGACAGTTCAGAATTCATTAAACGTCTATTTGCCTTCAGTAGCTCAGCTGGTAAATTCACTGCGTCATGTGTGACAGCTGTACATAGCCAGAAGTATCACAAAGTCAATCCCCTGCTCTGCGTTTAGTTTGTTGATGTCTGCTAGACTGGTGACAAAGGAACTGAAACTGGCCTCAATGCTTCCATGCTAGGAGGGCCCGATTCCGAGCCTGTGGAAAGTCCACTCTTGGAAGTCGGGCGAGAACAAGACCAGCTTCTACTGTGGTCAAACTGCCCGTCAGTTACTAGCCTGCTCACAAAAGAAGTCATCACCACAGGAGAGGGGTGGAAACTGGGAGGTGAAGCAAGGGCAACCTCGGCCTACTTGACTCCAAGCTAAACTTCCGTCCCGCATACCTGTCTCTTCATCTCCTAACATCACTTGTCTCCACCCATGCCTCCAACTATCTGCTGCCGAAACCCTTGTCCGCGCTGCCGTCACTTCCAGACTGGACTATTCCAAGGCTGACCTTCCACCCACGACAAATTTCTGTTCATCCGAATCTCTGCTGCCACTATCCTGTTCCGCAACAATACAGCTCAATCATCACCCCTTTCTCGCTGGCATTGGCTCCCGGTATCCCAAAACCTCAAAATTCTCATCCCTTGTGTTTAAATCCCACTATAGCTTTGTCCTTCCTTGTCTCTTACCTCCCCAGCACTTTCCGCTGCCCCCAACCATCATTCTGCATTTCAGATTCTGGTTTTTAGTGCAACCCCCACCACCAATGGCAGCTGTGCCTTGAGGCGTCTCGGCCCACTGCTCTAATTCCTTCGCCTCCCTCTCCTACTTTAAGACCTTCCTTAAAACCCATTTCTTTGACCAAGCTTCTGGTCACCACTCCCAATATCATCTTTCGCCCAGTGTTTCATAGTTTTGATTACACCTCAGTGAAACGCTTTGTAACATTTTGCTATGTTGTAGGCACTATGTAATTGCAAGCTGTTGGAATCTAGAACTTCAGCATGTCTGAAAATCAGCCCCTCCCATAAACCTACATTAGGACATGAACGTTGACTAAATCATGGAGATGTTGTGAAGTATTAAAATATTTTATTAAAATCGGCCTGTGGCAAAAATATGCAGCTCCTGTACATTTACAATGTGTTGTGTTTTAAGCAAATTAGCATTTAGGCTTGTAGCGCTGTTCAAAACATCAAACTGTTAGCAATGTCTGGCTCAGATCATTTGAGTACAAGTGAAGTTCTCATAATTGAACATTGTTCTCAGTGAGGGCAAGTGAGTCATCATTGCCAGAAAAATTCAAAAATGACAAACATAGAAGATAGGAGCAGGAGTAGGCCATTCGGCCCCTCGAGCCTGTTCCGCCATTTAACGAGATCATGGCTGATCATCCAAATCCAGTACCCTGTCCCTGCTTTCGCCCCATATCCCTTTAGCCTTAAGAAATATATCTAACTCCTTCTTGAATATATTTAATGAATTGGCCTCTACTGTCTTCTGTGGTAGAGAATTCCACAGGTTCACCACTCTTTTGGGTGAAGAAATTCCTCCTCATCTCTGTCCTAAATGGCTTACCCCTTATCCTTAGACTGTGACCCCTGGTTCTGGACTCCCCCGCCATTGGGAACATCCTCCCTGCATCTAGTCTGTCTAGTCCTGTTAGAATTTTATAAGTTTCAATGAGATCCCCTCTCATTCTTCTAAACTCTAGCGAATATAAGCCTAATCGACCCAATCTCTCCTCGTACTTCATTCCTGCCATCCCAGGTATTAGTCTGTGCAAGTTACTCGGAAATTGTAGCGTTCAAAAAGCGTTTCTAAAATTCAGCTGGTTTGGATTTTTTTATTTAAAATTTACTAAATACTTGCGTGATAGATTTCTACTGCTAAAAAAGGTTTTTGTTCCAAGCATTTTTCAAGAGTGGATTAGTTATACAGGAAACTTTCGTTTAACCGGAGGTTAAATGTCCGGAAAGCTCGATCTACCGGCAAAATTCAGGAGCCGTTTCCTAGAAGTTTTTTTACTTCTCGTTGCTTTTTTTTTCCAGTCAGACTCTGCAAGGTCTAGCTGAAGCTGTTGCTTAGCTACAGAGACGCTTTTAAGCTGCGGCCGACTGTTGTGAAGCTGTTGCTAAGCAACAGGGTTTGTTGATTCATACGGCGCTCAAAAGCTCCGTATGTTTTAACATTAGCGCTGGTTTGTACGGCAGTTTTGATGGTACGGCACCAGCTCGGTCCCGTCAGTGCCGGATATCAGAACGTTTCCTGTAATTTTATGTGTACACAGCAGAAATATGCTCCATAACATTTCCCATGCTTTTCATTATAAGTTCTTCAGAAAATGAGGAAAGCTGACCAATTACTTCCCAGAATTCAGCTATGTACCGTTGGGATTTGAAAAAGTTCTACAATTGTCAACAATTAACTTGTTCATAATGCAATGAGTTTTCTGTAAACAACCTTTTCCCACCAAATAATAATGCATGCATCTGCTGCACAGAAGTAATCAATAATATACCTGGCATTCCAGTGGCCAGTCCCTGGCTAAAAGCTAGGGCTGAGTTCACAGCTGCAGCCGCTACCAGGCTGTCTGCTTGTTGTCCTTGTTGGCTTTGATTCGGGGTCAAAGGCCGCTGATTGGCTCCAGCACGCAGAACCTGGTATAAAACAGATGGGACTATTGAAACATCGCCCAACAGTGCTTTACACTTAGAAGGTACTGTGATGCAGATCGCCACATTCACGATTCAAAGAAAAGTGTAACAGAGGATTTATTATTCTATCTGGAAGAGAGAATTACCATGGGGCATCATAACTACTAAATTGTGGGAAACAGGGGTGGTAGACTTTTCTTGCCAATGGTCTCCCTTTCCCTCTTTTCCTTAAGGTGCCGACTCATTTGCAAGGTGAGGCCCGATCAGAGCATCGGACCTGTGAGGGGGCAGTGACCGGCAGAGCTTAAAAGCGGCGGCAGTTTGAAATCGACGGCAGTTGCGAGGTGAGGCCCGATCAGAGCATCGGACCGGTGAGGGGGCAGAGACCGGCAGAGCTTAAAAGCGGCGGCAGAGCTTAAAAGCGGCGGCAGTTGCGAGGTGAGGCCCAATCAGAGCATCGGACCTGTGAGGGGGCAGAGACCGGCAGAGCTTAAAAGCGGCGGCAGAGCTTAAAAGCGGCGGCACTTGAGGTGAGGCCCGATCAGAGCATCGGACCTGTGAGGGGGCAGTGACCGGCACAGCTTAAAAGCGGCGGCAGTTGCGAGGTGAGGCCCGATCAGAGCATCGGACCTGTGAGGGGGCAGTGACCGGCAGAGCTTAAAAGCGGCGGCAGTTGAGAGGTGAGGCGTACCAATTCAACAGCACAGTAGAGGGGTAAAAAGTAATCCAAGTGTGAAGTCACCAGGAAGCAGGTAAGTGATTGGTTGGGGAGTATCTCTTTTATTACAAGCTTAAATTCTGCGGTTTATATTTTCTTGGGTCTCTGTGGTGTAGTGGGGACAGTTGGTAAATAAGCGCCCTGGAGTATATCTTTAACTGGTGGTATTGAATTAATTTAAATTAATTGAAGGGGTAAGTCATGCCAGGAGAGCCCAGCCCCATGTTATGCTCCTCTTGCTCTATGTGGGAATTCAGGGACGCTGCCAGTGTCCCTGATGACGTGTGCCGGAAATGCATCCAGCTGCAGCTACTAACGGGTCGTATTGAGGCGCTGGAGCTGCGGATGGATGGGTTGCGGAGCATTCACGATGCTGAGAGGGTCGTGGATTACACGTTTGATGAGTTGGTCACGCCGCAGGGTAGGGCTGCACAGGCAGGAGGGAAATGGGTGACCACCAGGCGGAGCAGTAGAAGCAGGCAGGTAGTGCAGGAGACCCCTGTGACCATTCCCCTTTTAAACAGGTATACCAATTTGGATACTGTTGAGGGGGATGACTCACCAGAGGAAGGCAGCAGCAGCCAACTTCCTGGTGCCGGGGGTGTTGCTGCTGCTCAGGAAGGAGGAAAAAGAGTGGGAGAGCAATAGTGGTAGGGGATTCTATCATAAGGGGAACAGATAGACGGTTCTGTGGCCGTAGACGTGACTCCAGGATGGTTTGTTGCCTCCCTAGTGCCAGGGTCAAGGATGTCACTGAACGGCTGCAGGGCATTCTGAAGGGGGAGGGGGAACAGGCAGAGGTCGTGGTTCACATTGGGACCAACGACATAGGTTGGAAGACGGATGAGGTCCTGCAACAAGAATTTAGGGAGCTAGGTAGCAGATTAAAGAGCAGGACCTCAAAGGTAGTAATCTCTGGATTACTCCCAGTGCCACGTGCTAGTGAGTATAGGAATAGGAGGATAGAGCAGATGAATGCATGGCTAAAGAGTTGGTGCAGGAGGGAGGGCTTTAGTTTCCTGGATCACTGGGCCTGTTTCTGGGAAAGGTGGGACTTGTACAAGTCGGACGGGTTGCACCTGAACCAGAGCGGGATAAATATCCTTGCGGGGAGGTTTGCTAGCACTGTTCGGGGGGGTTTAAACTAAAATGGCAGGGGGTTGGGAACCTGAGCAGGGAGACAGAGGAAAGGAAAACAGGGATAAAAGCAAAAGATAGGAAGGAGAAAAACAAAAGTGGCAGTCAGAGAAATCAACGGTTTAAATCAAACGTGGCCACAGTAAATAATAATTCTAATAGGTCTAAGAGCGTTAAAAAAACAAGCCTGAAGGCTTTGTGTCTTAATGCGAGGAGCATTTGTAATAAGGTGGATGAATTGGCTGCGCAAATAGAGGTAAACGAATACGATTTGGTTGGGATTACAGAAACGTGGCTCAAGGATGGCCAAGACTGGGAACTCAACATCCAGGGGTATTCGATATTCAGGAAAGATAGGCAAAAAGGAAAGGGAGGTGGGGTAGCATTACTGGTTAAAGAAGGGATTAATACAATTGTAATGAAGGATATTAGCTCTGATGATGTGGAATCTGTATGGATACAATTGAGAAATACTAAGGGGAAAAAAACATTAGTGGGAGTGGTATATAGACCTCCAAACAGTAAGGTGGAGGTTGGGGATGGCATTAAAAGGGAAATTAAAGAAGCGTGCAATAAGGGCACAGCAGGTGACTTTAACCTACATATAGATTGGGCCAACCAAATTAGTATCAATACTGTGGAGGAGGAATTCCTGGAGTGTTTACGGGATGGTTTCCTGGACCAATATGTCGAGGAACCAACCAGAGATCAGGCCATCTTAGACTGGGTATTATGCAACGAGAAAGGATTAATTAGCAATCTTGTTGTACGAGGCCCCTTGGGTCGGAGCAATCATAATATGATCGAATTCTTCATTAAGATGGAGAATGAAGTAGTTGACTCAGAGACAAGGGTCCTCAATTTAAATAAAAGGAAACTACGATGGTCTGAGGAGCGAGTTGGGCAGGATTGAGTGGGGAATGGCGCTCAAAGGGTTGACGGTGGCTAAGCAATGGCAAACATTCAAAGACCGAATGGATGAGCTACAGAATTTGTTCATCCCAGTTTGGCGCAAAAATAAAACAAAAAAGGTGACTCAACCGTGGCTAACAAGGGAAATTAGGGATAGCATAAGATCCAAGGAGAGGACATATAAATTGGCTAGAAAAAGCAATAATCCTGAGGATTGGGAGTTTAGAAGTCAACAAAGGAGGACAAAGGGATTAATTAAGAAAGGGAAAATAGAATATGAGAGTAAGCTAGCTGGGAACATAAAAACTGACTGTAAAAGCTTTTATAGATATGTGAAGAGAAAAAGATTAGTGAAGTCAAGCGTAGGTCCCTTGCAGTCAGAATCGGGGGAATTTATAATGGGAAACAAGGAAATGGCAGACCAACTAAATGCATACTTTGGTTCTGTCTTCACAAAGGAGGACACAAATAACCTCCCAGAGATGCCGGGGAACATAGGGTCTGATGAAAGCTAGGAACTGAAAGAAATCAGTATTTGTAGGGAAATGGTGTTAGGAAAATTGATGGGACTGAAGGCCGATAAATCCCCAGGGCCTGATGGTCTACATCCCAGGGTACTTAAGGAAGTGGCCCTAGAGATAGTAGATGCACTACTGATCATCTTCCAGAACTCGATAGACTCTGGAACGGTGCCCATGGATTGGAGGGTAGCTAATGTTACCCCACTATTCAAAAAAGGTGGTAGAGAAAAAGCAGGGAATTATAGACCAGTAAGCCTGACATCGGTAGTGGGGAAAATGCTAGAGTCTATTATAAAAGATGTAATAGCAGAGCACTTGGAGAGCAGTGACAGGATCGGACAAAGTCAACATGGATTTACAAAAGGTAAATCATGCTTGACTAATCTACTGGAATTTTTTGAGGATGTAACTGGTAAAATAGATAAGGGAGAACCAGTGGATGTGGTGTATTTGGACTTTCAGAAGGCTTTCGATAAGGTCCCACACAAGAGATTAGCGTGCAAAATTAAGGCACATGGGATTGGGGGCAAGGTATTGACTTGGATAGAGAACTGGTTGGCGGACAGAAAGCAAAGAGTAGGAATAAACGGGTTGTTTTCCAAGTGGCAGGCAGTGACTAGTGGGGTACCGCAAGGATCGGTCCTAGGACCCCAGCTGTTCACAATATGTATTAACTATCTGGATGAGGGAATTGGATGTAATATCTCCAAATTTGCAGACGACACAAAGCTGGGCGGGAGGGTAAGCTGAGAGGAGGATGTCGGGAAAATCCAGTACGATTTGGACAGGTTGGGTGATTGGGCAGAAACATGGCAAATGCACTATAATGTGGATAAATGTGAGGTTATCCACTTCGGTGGCAAAAACAGGAAGGCAGATTATTATTTGAATGGCAATAGATTGGGAGAAGGGGAAGTGCAAAGAGACCTGGGTGTTCTTGTGCACCAGTCGCTGAAGGTAAGCATGCAGGTGCAGCAGGCGGTTAAGAAGGCAAATGGTATGTTGGCCTTCGTAGCAAGAGGGTTCGAGTACAGGAACAAGGATGTCTTGCTACAGTTGTACAGGGCCTTGGTGAGACCGCACCTTGACTATTGTGTGCAGTTTTGGTCACCATACCTGAGGAAGGACGTTCTTGCCATGGAGGGAGTGCAGCGAAGATTCACCAGGCTGATACCTGGGATGGCAGGAATGACGTATGAGGAGAGATTGTGTCGATTGGGCTTATACTCACTGGAGTTTAGAAGATTGAGAGGGGATCTCATCGAGACCTATAAAATTCTGTCAGGTCTGGACAGACTAGATGCAGGAAGGATGTTTCTGATGGCCGGGGAGTCCAGAACCAGGGGTCATAGTCTAAGGATAAGGGGTAAGCCATTTAGGACTGAAATGAGGAGGAATTTCTTCACCCAGAGAGTGGCGAACCTGTGGAATTCTCTTGCCACAGAGGGCGGTGGAGGCCAGTTCATTAAATATATTCAAGAAAGAGTTGGATATGTTTCTTGAGGCTGAAGGGATCAAGGGATATGGGGAAAAGGCGGGGACAGGGTACTGAGTTTGGATGATCAGCCATGATCACATTGAATGGCGGAGCAGGCTCGAAGGGCCGAATGGCCTACTCCTGCTCCTATCTTCTATGTTTCATCACTAAAGTATTATTGCACAGGTGCTAAGCAACCTCAGGGCTTCATCCATTATTCACATTTTTCGCCTGTTTTGTACAGAGGTGGGGGGGGGGGGGGTGGTGGGTGGAAAGAGACCACAACCAAGCCCTATTGTGTCCTCACTCTCGCATGTCCGTCAGGGGCTGGTGCATTGGAATCGGGGTAAGTATGTTAGCCAGCATTACCTTTCCTAACCAAGGGCTCGAGAGACCAACAATAGCACCCCTATCACTACCTACCTCAGCAGAGATCGGTGATGGGACTAGTGACTTTCCTGCTGTGGCTCAGCTATTCACTGGACATACAAGGAGGGTCATCAGGGAATCAACATCAGACTTAAAAAAATAAACCATTATTTTGGCTGTCAGCATATTCTAAGTGTAGAAAGTTGTTTAAAAAAAAAATAATAATTTCAAGCAAAATAAGTTGAAAGACGCAATCCCAGGATAGATCAATAGCTCCAAATTGTACAAACATCTAAGCACCTTATAATTATTAGTTTTAGTTACAACAATATACTCAGTCTGGCTCAGGTCTTTTGAGTACAGAATTTAAATTCTCATTATCGAACACTGTTCTCAGTGAGGGCAAGTGTGTCATCATTGCCAGACTGACTTCTGTAAACCGACCACCAACACTTAGCTAACACTTTAGGTCCACTTACAGAACTTCTAAAGATGATCAGTACAAATACAACTTTACAATCTACACCTTTTAAAAAACCTGACCAACTGCATTCGACAGTGACTGTAATAATGACGTCCCTTGACGTGAATTTATTTACGGCACATTAAATAAACATGTATTTTACAAATGCTTTTACCTCACATTCGATCTATGTAATTTAAAAGCAGAACACTGAGGCCTAGAAATTGGGTTTTGGCGCAGCGACGGCTTTAGCGCCGGAAGTTAGTGCCGGAGCTAAGTCGCGCTGGGCGGGCCAAAAATTCACTACTTCTGCGCCCAAACGGCTGCCGGCGCTGCTGAAAGCTGTTAGCGCCTGAAAACTGGCGCTATGCGCCGAATTCCGGCGCTGCGGCGCCCGCTGCGGTGCGGCAGGTTCGGGAAGTGCAGGCCTCCTCCTTCCCTTAAGGAGGAGCTGCCTGCACCCGGCCGCGGCCCGCGATAATCTTTTTAAAAATGAGCCCGGCACCTCGGACAAGTGCCGGGCTTGCTTCTGTTCCGGGGGGGGGAGTCCGGGGAGGGAGCTGCGGCCAGGCGGGCAAGCGGCCGGCCGCCGCGGGGCCTTTAATGCGCCGGCGCAACGTTCTGTAAGGCACCTCTGCCAGAACGTTGCTTGCGGCTGCCACGGGCGAGGCGGCCGCAACTCAATTTCCGAGTTCGGGCGGGTTACCATGGCAACCGGGACGCTGCGCACACCGATGACGTCATCGGTGCCGGCGCAGCGCTACCGGCCTAACGCCGATTTAGGGCCCCTGTCAATTTCAAAACTGGCCATAACTTCGCCGCTAGGCCCTCTAGCGCCTCAAAAGCGGCGCTAAGGCCAGTGAATTTCTAGGCCAGGATCTTTAAAGGCTGTAAAGATGAAAGCATTGTGGAAGAATCGCCCAAAAATATTTCAAAGTGGGCAAAGTCCGTGCCTGTGTTCCAAACCAAAACATATTTGCCCAATTTCCCAGATTCAGTGTTAATGTTGTCATGTACCAAGCTATAAACAGATGGGTGACTTGCCTGTTGCTGCCCTTGCTGTGCCTGTGACGCAGCCTGCTGGTTTGCAGAGTTGTTAGCAGCTGCTGCTGCAGCTTGCTGCTGGAAGAGATTCGCTGGATAAACACCCCATGGAACACCATAGTACTGAGGTGGAACCACTGCAGGGCCTAACAGAGTGAATACAAGGATTTAAAAAAAAAACATATTATGCACTAATTACATTATTGCAGTGCATGAAAACAATCCAGGTGAAAAATTATCACAAACAAAGCTTTCATTATATCGGATATTTCAACGGTGCATTTATTGTCTAATGGACTTGCCACAAATTTTATGTGGGGGACACAGTAAATCTCACTATTTGTGTATCCTAACTTTTTTCCATAGGTTAGTAAAATTGTATACACTGGCTACACTTTAATAAATTCTAGACCTTTCGTTTTCTGAAAAGAAAGAAAGTGCAACAAAATATGCCTGGTTACAGTGGATGGTCCTTAATGGAACCAGGAATGGGGCGCCGCATCAGTTAAAATTAGCAGCGCTTAAACCAGGGGTCAGGATGACTTCAATAAAGTCAATTAAACAAAAATGAGATTACAGAGGCACACTTCAAAAGACAGCTGAACGAGATTCCCTTCAAGGTGAACTGATCTACAACAACATCATTTGTGTGTCTCCGTTTCCAGATACATTAACATTGGCAACGTGAAACCCAAACCTACACACCCCATTAGGGAAGTCAACCTAACCTATACACTACCCACTGAATACTTTGCAGTTACAATAATGCACGCTTGTTGGAAGCCTATTGAAAACGGAGTTGAAATGAATCATGGACTAAAGGAAGCCTAGAATATGCTCAATCTGGTATCAACATAAATCAATCAAATGGATTAAAAACAGGACTTCACTGACTGTGTCCAATAGAAGCACACTTTTCCCTTTCTTTCCCACATTTTTAAAAGCCGATCTATATTTATTCTCCAGTTAACTGCAAACTCACCCCTCGCCGCCAACAGAATCGTTTTGATAAGTAAAATTATCAATGGCAGCAAAAGGTATGGCTTTGGGGGTTCATCGGTAACAATATACTCAGTCTGGCTCAGGTCTTTTGAGTACAGAATTGAAATTCTCATTATCGAACACTGTTCTCAGTGAGGGCAAGTGTGTCATCATTGCCAGACTGACTCCATAACCCTTTTGCTGTATTTATAGAATTATTTTTTTAAATGATCTAGTTCTTAACTGGAGCAAACAATTTTTTTTTTTACCGCTTTGAAGGTGTTCTTGCCCCATTTGAGACTTATTGGAATTGGACTAGATTAGGTTCAACTGATTCTCCCTTGCAAACTCTCATCAGCAATCCAGTTGAAAAGGACACTAGCTATTGCTCACTGAATAGATTTGCCACAAGGATTTAAGAAGTACAACCAACAACCTGTTACAATGAAAGAAAAAACCCAAAACATATCCTGTCATGACGCTATCCTTATAATCTTGTCACGGTTACATTTCATCCTTGAGCCAAGAGTTTCATTGGGTTTAGGAATCATCATTCCTGTCTAAAAGGAACTTTGCTGAATTAAAATGATACACACTGTGTTTCTGCAGATTAGTTTCGAATTTACCTCACTTCAAGCACAGGCCCTGTGGTCCAAGAGTGCCATCACGTCAACAAATTAAACCAACCCATTAAATGCACTAGGTTACACAAAGTCTAAAATCTTACTACACAATACGCCAGTTGAGATAAAGTGAAGTCCAGAATGATAAAAGGCCATTCCGCTCATCCCACCTTCTCCATCCAGAACAATGTATTATTTTAATGTGGAATTTCTCCTTTCCCCCTTCATCGCCTACTTCAAGAGGATCATTAAGTTCCTGCCCTTACCTTCGATTGGGGGTACGGGGGGAAAGAAATAATTAAGCAGTGCGATTAATTCTCTTCATTCAGATCATTGAAATCATTGCTGAAGTTTTACCTGTCAGAGTTGCAGCTGCAGCAAGCCCTGCGGTGTAGGGGTCTGTACCTGGAGGAGCAGCACTGATGATGTATGGATTAGGAACAAAGGTCGCTGGAGCAAGGCCTGCTGAAAACATACCTGCGCAACATTAAAAAATACATACATAAAACATTTGGAATGACACTGGTGGTCCAGTTACAATCTTCTTCACTGCTCGAACAAACTTTTAACTGTAACCGCAATTACAAATCAATAGCCTTTAGCAAGTAATTACAAGTCATTGCTCGTATCTTTTTTACAACACCAAAGAAAACCATTTCTGGAATTATGGTACTCTAAAGCTTACTATCTGTTGCAAGGGAAAATCAGATTACACTCACAATAGGAAGCTGATTTGCACGAGCACTAAAAATGCATTGTTACTTAAAAACTCGGTCAAATACTTCAAATACACAAAACATAAAGAAAACTTGTGATACAAGTATATACACACTGCAAAAGTAATTCAATTTTGATTTGTTGAATGCATTACTTGAGGTGCCTATTGCGTTGCATTTAATTTGTCTAACATTAAGCCGCAGTGGTATGGGTACACTGGCATTGCTTGCAAGATTCGCAGTAGCTAAGAAATGCACTACAACCAGTAAGAATTGAAATAATAAAAGGACAATGAGCTTCTAGCTGCTTCAGTTGATAAATGCACCAAGTGATGTGTTTCCAAGACAGACAGACCAAAGAGCCACCCTGTGCAGCTAGCCTGCAAACATTGATAAGGCTTTCTTGAACTACTCCCCACCCCCACCAGTTGTGTCTGGTTCAGATCACTAGACGACATAAAATGTTCTCAATACTGAATGCTTTTCGACTGAGGGCCAAAAGTGCCATCACTCCCAGACGTTTACAATGAATGCAATATTTCCAATTACAACAAAAAAAAGGGACCATACAATCCCATCAATGCAGGAGCTGAAGTGGTACCATGCTGGTATATTTTTGTACAAAGCTGTCTAAATCCAATAAAATACATTTTATTCCATCTTGTGAGCAAAAAAAAAAGCTACTCCACGTGTAAAATATCAGCCAAGCAACGCAAGCATTCTCCTGTTGGCCCTGAATTATTCAGCCATTAAGCTGTATAGAATTGTACTATTTAATCTCGCAGCATAGCATTACAATGTTATTGGTGCCATTTGACTGCCCGGCAGTGCTGCACGGAGATAAAATGGTAATTTCAGGGACTTTAACACATCTAATAAAGGAAGGCATCACAGCTTAACAGCTGAAAATTCCTCAAGGGGAAAACCGCAGTTTTAAAATTGAAGCAGTACATTATGTCTCAGAAACCATTTCCCCCCCGTCAACCAGTTACCAAACTGTAACTAAACATCATTTAATTTTAGTAATCATGCTCGGACAAACTGAATATAAGTTAGGACACTTGAGTAACAAGACGAAATGCTAATGTTAAAAGATTTCAAAATCAACTTCTAACAATTCACTTACCCAGCCAAACAAACACATTTAATTTTAAATGGCTATCTCGAGCCTTTACACTCACACTTCATACTACAGCTCAACAAATTGACACATCCCCATGGATACCCAATGGCTCCAGAAGGCAATCAAGTACATAAACAGGAAGATTAAGTCTAGGTCCCAATTATATTGGGTTCTCGGCCAAGTAACACAGATGTCGTTCTAGTCATTAGTAAGTACTTCCTCCAGAGTTTACTGTCAACTCCCCTCCATCCAATACATTAAATAGCCACCAAATTACATACAATTGCTACCAAGGTTAAGTTCTCCTTTAAAGCAGGGACTTCACGTCTGTCTGTCGACAAATCTTCAAATCATTTGCTCCCCATTTAGCACAGCTAAATACAGAGAACTGCGGTAACTGCCGAATGACCAAATAATCTCCCATCAGATATTTAGATGGGTGCACAATAGGTACACAAACTGGTTTAGTAACGAGTTGCTCTTGGAAATGGCTTACCTATGTGAGGCTGCTGGGCAGCTGCAAGTGCATACTGCTGCTGTTGTGCAGCCGTCAGCTGCTGAACTGTCAATGCATTCTGCCTCTGGAATAGCTAAACAAAAAAAGACAGAAGTTTTTTAATTATACTGAATGTTGGTCCACTTACTGTGCTTGCAGCCCCCTGGTGCCGTACAGTTATGCCATTATCTAGCACAGCTGTAGTTTTCTCCTACAATTCTGTACACTATTTCAGCAACTACTACTTCTCAATAAGAAATTCTGAGGGAAATTCAGCTAGGTTATTACAGCAGACTTTCAGAGGCTGCCTGTCCCCTCAAAATGAAGGAAAGCTTAAAGGTGAGCCACCAGTTTTTTTTTTTTTTTATAAAGTGCTTCTCGAGCTACATTATCACATGTATAAACGTTATTTCCTACATTACAACAGTGACTAACTTCAAAAAGTACTTCATTGGCTGTAAAGCACTTTGGGACGTCTGGTGGTCATGAAAGGCGCTGTACAAATGCAAATCTTTCTTTGTTTCTTTCTATTCCCTATATTGAGAGTAGGGATAGACCAGTTTCATAATACATGGGAAGAATAACTCTGTTCCCCAGTAGCAATGAGGCACATTGGGCGACCAAGTAGGGCACTTAGAGCCACATTGAGAGGGGGAGAAAATTAAACCCCAAAGTGTCAAGCAGTGGTTTTTGGGTGCAATACTGCATGGCTGATTGACTACATGCCGCTGGGTACTTGCTCCTCAGCCCAGAGACGCATGGAGCAGAGCCGCAGTAGAGGGGGACCTCTGTTGGAAATAGACAGATCAGTCAGCATCTGTGAAAAGAAATGTTAATGTTGAGTGTAACTGACGAAAGGTTACACCCAAAATGTTCATTTTACAGATGTTGATTGACCTGCTCAGTATTGCCAATGTTGTTTTGGATTTCTAGTGTTTGCCATTTCGTTCCTTTTTAATTATTTCTCAATAAAGCCCACTAATTAACAGAGCTTCTTAAAAAAAGGGGAAACTGTATCACGCAAGTGAACTTCCCCAACAATTTGCAGGAGATTTTTTTTGTCTATGTAGAATACATGTTCAGATTCCATTGAAACCTACTTTTCTCTGTGGTTAATTTGTATCTGCCCAGATTAATTATTGGCAGATCTACAGTTTCCAAGGTCTTAAACAACTCGATCGATTTAGTTATAATGAATCACTTAAATAACCGCAATTTTAAAAAGATGTTATGTAATTTCAAATGTTAAAGATACTTGTAGCTTTTTCTGAAGCTTCAGTTAAAGAGACTTCGGTACCAAGGATTTTACTTTTGGTTCGTTAAGAATGCACACGTCTGTTGGGTCAATTCCAAGTCTGCTGTTTGGGTGCTGCAGTAATGACGACAAACTGTTTAACTAAGATCTGTGCAGTTGTAGCTGCCTGCCTCATTTCAGCATAGTCATTACACAGTTAGACAAAAAAAAACTACTCCAGGTTTCTAAAACAGAAATGAGGCGGTGGTGTGGAGATAGGGGGAAAGGTGCAGCTTCTGTGGCATCAGGCCCATGCCCGCAATCCCCACAACAAGCTATGGCAGTGGTCCTCAAACTGGGGTCCGCAGAGACTTTCCAGAGGTCCACAAAATAATGTCAATGTGCAGCCGGAGGCAGGCTTGGTGCGAGATGGGAGCGGAGAGCAGCCACCACATGTGCAGCATAGGCGGGGAGATGCCTGGAGGTTATAAACCCATTTAGAATCAATTCCCAAATTGCTGTTTACCAACAAAATAGCTTCCCTAGTTGTCCAGGCTAAAAACAATAGGTTGCAGTTTAGAGACCATTCCTTAAATCTGAGGGGTATGGCTAAAAGTTTAATCAGTTCACAAGTCTCTTCCCTGGGTAAAATGCTGCATTATTTTACAAGGAAGGAAAACAGACCAACTCAGCCAACCAATAGAAGAACCCTCTTTACAACAGATCACAGACTGTGCAAAGACACAAAGTAGTGTGTGGCCAAAATCATGCCACCTACCTTCTAAATACAGTTGGTACCGAGTGCCCTTCGCATTGCTATACCAACATTTTCAGGAAACATGGTGGTAGAGTTTAAGCTGCGGAATTAGGGACACTTCCCCCTCCCTCACCTGGGGAAAAACATCACACCAAGGATAGACAGACTCTGCAGAGAGAGGCAGGCACACCCATCTCACTGATATCTAAGTAAATACCTGTTTTCTTAAAAGCATTATTAAAACACACTTTACTCTGCAGCACTTTCATATTTCGAGTATTATAACTTAGATAGGGGGGTTCCGGGATTACATTAGTCAAGGGGTACATTAATCAAAAAAGTTTGCGAAACACTGAGCTATGATGTCAAGGCATTCAACGAGTAATAATTAAATCACAGGATTACACAGGATATATAGCACAGAAACAGGCCATTCAGCCCAACCAGTCCATGCCGGCGTTTATGCTCCACTCGAGCCTCCTCCCATCCTTCATCTAACTATCAGCATAATTCTCTATTCCCTTCTCCCTCATATGCTTATCTAGCCTCCCCTTAAATCATCATCTTAAGCAGTCCCTTGGAACCAAGGATGACTTGCTTCCACATTAAAAATGAGTTCTCAGGTGACTGAGTCCAATGCGGGACCTACAGTCTCCGTCACAGGTGGGGCAGACGGTGGGTGAAGGGGCGGGCGGGTGGGGTGCTTGGGTTGACGTGCGCTCCTTCTGCTTGGCTTCCGCTTGCTCCCGGCGAAGAGACTCGAGGTGTTTGGCGCCTTCCCCGAGGCTTCACCTCCACTTTGTGCGGTCTTGAACAAAGGTCCTCCACCAACCTTCCCCCGCCACACAGTGCTGCCCCCCACCCCGATTATCAAAATCCACAACAAGGCCTTGGACAACGTGGACCACTTTCCATACCTCGGGAGCCTACTGTCAACAACGGCAGACGTCGATGACGAAGTCCAACACCGCCTTCAGTGTGCCAGTGTAGCCTTCGGTCGCCTGAGGAAGAGAGTGTTTGAAGACCAGGACCTCAAACCTGGCACTAAGCTCATGGTCTACAGAGACAGCAGTGATACCCGCCCTGCTGTATGCCTCAGAGACATGGACCATGTACAGCAGGCACCTCCAACGCTGCCTCCGCAAGATCCTGCAAATCCATTGGCAGGATAGGCGCACCAACGTCAGTGTTCTCGCTCAGGCCCCTTAAATGCCGTTTGCTTCAACCTGTGAGTAGTGAGTTCCACATTCTCACCACGCTCTGGGTAAAGAAGTTTCTTTCCCTCTTTGATTTCTTGGTGACTATCACATATTGATGGCCATCAAGAGAGTGAAGTCAATTTCCGATTGCTCTTGACCACCTTCTGGCAGTAAATTTACAGAATCCCAGCAGCAAGGTCAAGGCAGACTTACTACGCAAGAGAGGGAATCTGGTGTGGTGGGGACAACGGCACACGCGGGTAGGAAAAGTGAAAGCGCGCGAAGCAGGTTATAAAATACATTCGTGAGTTACAATTTCTGAATGAAGCTGATGGGATGTTCAGGGCTCCTTATCTGGCCCAATAGGTAAATTTTGGATACTGAGGGACTCGAGGGATATGGGGATAGTGCGGGAAGGTGGAGTTGAGGTAGATCAGCCATGATCTTATTGAATGGCGGAGCAGGCTCGAAGAGCTGACTCCCAGTGTTCCCTGTAAGGTGTGCGGCCCCCACACTGCTCCAGGGAACCCGTGCAGTAGGCTTGCCAGTATTTCAATGTAAAAACCGCGCATGCGTGGTATTTTGAAGGGGCCGCGCAGGGCCAAAAAAAGAGACAGGGAACACAGCCTACTCCTGCTCCTATTTCTTACGTCAAGTCACTACTCAATATAGTATGAAGCCATACAGACATAAGGGTTGTCGATTCAATTCCCAGTCTGAGCTGAGTTAGCCGATCTAAGCCCAGGCAGCACCTAAGAGACTACAATTGGCTCTGAGGTGGGACCGAGAAAACCCAGCCAGTGCTCCCGCTCGCTACTGCTATCCACAAGGCCTGTGTAACTGCCAACATTGGGCGAGGACAGTTTTGGGCTTGACTACAATGTCAACCACAGCCAAATAACCTGCCAACACTTTCTAACTACGTTCACAGAACAGCCGCCACTTGATTTGGGTACTAAAAGGAGCAATATTCCTCAACCAAAACCGCAGTGATATAATGTGTAGTTACTACCATACAAAAGTAAAGATGGAGGGGTTTGGTTTTTAATGTCATGGGACTAGACATATAATTACATAGAAATTACAACACGGAAACAGGTCGTTCAGCTGAAGAAGTTCATATGGTGTTTATCCTCCACATGAGCAATAGTCTTAATCCACTGCAGCCACCCTGTTCTTCTATCCCTTCCCGCCATTCCATCAATCACCCACGTAACATTTTTTAAACGTTGGCATGATCTCTGCTTGTCACTAAGTTGGAGGTGCAATCACTAACTCTGGTAGTGCTTTCCACTAAAAAAAAGTCTCTCCTGCTCTCTGTCCTAAACCTCTTGCATTTCCTCTTATACCCAATGTCTCCTTGCTCTGGAATTCTCAACCACTGGAAAACGTCACTTTCTAGCTACTTGAGAATCCCTTCAGAATTTAAAAAACTATCAAATCACTACATAATCTCATTTGTTCTAATGTCGCAACCGCCCTCCAGTCAAGTACAATTACTACTTTAAAAAAACGAAAACGCACTACCTCACCTTACTGACATTGAATTCCATCTGCCGCAGCTGCCAGGAGCTTTGGAACTGTATCCCTGTAGGGTCTGCATGAGGGGGGAGTCGGGGAGAAACCTGAGATGGCATGGGGGGTAAGGGAGTGAGGTACTTCAGTTTGTACCAACAGTTAATATGTACATCCCCCCCCACCGCAGGACCAGCTCGTCAAAAATGGATTGGCGGGTCCTTCAATTCTCTAACTTAAACTCAGTTGTGCCGATGTGGGCAAACTAACCTGTTGTTGCGAGCTGTAGTCAAACAGACTCACAGCTGCCGTTGCCGAATCCATTTGCACCTGGCTACTGGAATAATCGAACTGTAGCGAGTCCAGCCCTACAGGTTCCATAGAATCCAAGGGCACGTTCTGTGACTCCACATTGTTGAAGTCTTCTGTCGGCTTTACATTGTTGCTGTTGGCCAGCTGACCCAGGCCTTCCGAACTGTTCTGGTTAGGGCCAAGAAGATCCACTACTTCATTTGGGGAGGTCTGACAGCTGCCGGGGGTACGGCTACACAAAGAAAAGTTAGTTAGTCGTCATTCTTGTATACGCAACAGAAATACTCACATCTCACTGTTATTAGTAATGCTTATACCAGAAGACAGGCACATTTAACAGCAACCGTACAACTTAGAAAACATAAAAGGGACTATGTTGTACAAATAAATATAGGTTGATCTGGAGAT
The DNA here is from genome assembly GCF_052327205.1 of Somniosus microcephalus. Lineage (NCBI taxonomy): Eukaryota > Metazoa > Chordata > Chondrichthyes > Squaliformes > Somniosidae > Somniosus > Somniosus microcephalus. The sequence goes on along the minus strand of NC_141006.1, from coordinate 63,959,045 downwards.
TTGAATTTACATACAAGATCTTAATTACAAGATTTTGCAGAGAATTGTTTGGTTTACTGCAAGTGTTAAAAGCAGTCTTGGTCAAGCACTGCCATAGTCAGCATGCAACGTTAAATATTTAGATTTTTTAATAAAATGAACCAATAATCGAGTTTCCACAGTAGGCATAGAACTAAAAAGCTACAACATAAAGTCTCATTTAAGCAAAAAATACATCGCTTAAGGAGATAAAATTTGCTCTTATACAGTCGTTGAACCATTTAATACTAATCAAAGAAAGTTTCACAGTAAGCCACATGCTGCTGACAAAGGGAAAATAGAACCACAGAATGTTCCTCAAATGTAACATTATGTAAAACATATTAAGGAGGATCACATGCTTGAAATTACATAAAAGGGCAAGTGTTCCATGGTTGGATCCAATATATGTGGAAAATTGACCATTTTTCTGTTCCTTTCAACAGAAGTGGAATAATGAGGCCACTTATTCCTTGGACGGCAAGAGATTAAATGGGGTAGAAAAGCAAATAAATCACTAAAAGTAGCAATACAGGTTGATTCAGGCCATATAAGAGTTTAAACCAAGTACTGGGGCTCATTTCTTAGAGCAACAGAATATAAAAGCAGGGAGGTAATGTTAAATTTATATAGAACCTTGGTTAGACCACACGAGTACTGTGTGTAGTTCTGGTCTCCACTGCAAAAAGGATACCGAAGCACTGGAGAAAGTGCAGAAAAGATGTACAAGGATGTTATCAGAATTGAGATGATGCAACTATCAGGAAAGATTGAGCAGGCTGGGGTGCTTTTCTCTGTAAGAGAAGACTAAGGTGACCTGATCGGTCTTTAAAATTATGCAGTGGTTCAATAGGGTGATGTGGAGAAACTGTTCCCACTTGTAGTGGAGCCCAGTACAAAGGAGCACAAATATAACAGCCACCAACAGATCAAATAAAGAATTTAGGAGGAGTATCTTTACACAGAGTGGCGAGAATGTGGAACTCACTGCCACATGGAGTGGTTGAAGCAGAGAGCATTGGTGTATTTAAAGGGAGGGTTGATGCATACATGAGGGATACGGGAATAGAGGGACATGGGAACAGTGTGGAAAGAGGAAATGTGAGTAGGAGGCTCGTGTGGATTATAAACATCGGCCTAAATCGGTCGTGCCAAATGGCCTAATTGTGCTGTAGATTCTAAGTAATTCTACGTAACTGCAAATTTCCAGAATTTCAAACATACATTTTTAAGGCACAGTTCAAAGCCGAAAAGTTAAATATAACTTATGTTTTAATCGATATTTAACACTGCAGGGACAGAAGTGCTGTTGACCAAACTGCGAGGGGGGATTGTGGCCTGATGGCCAAGCATGTTGATATACCAACAGCTTACCCCATGGATTTATGGGACATAGGTTAGCACCCATAATTCGGTACACAGCAAATGTGTGATTTTGACTATGCCACTAGGACAAGCATCTGGTGAAAGGTACGCATCAGAGGAGAATGGAACACAGTATCGGAACAAGAGGAGGCCATTCAGCCCCTATAGCCTGTTCTGCCATTCAATGAGATCATGGCTGATCTGTATCCTAACTCTATCCACCCACCTTGGCTCCATATCTTTATAGCAAAAATTTATCGATCTTGGATTTAAAATGAATTGAGCGAGCATCTACAGCTTTTTGTGTGAGAGAGTTCCACACTTATACCACCCTTTATGTGAAGAAGTGTTTCCTAACTTCTCTCCCGAATGGCCAAGACGGTGAGTCACCTTGTGACACTACTGGACACCACGCAGCAACTGGGTACAGAATCACATTGCTTTCACCTCTCTACCCCTTACTCTGAAAACATTGCTGGGTGTAGGTGTGCATGAGGGCTGAAAAGGTCTCAACTGCGTAGAAGATATTGCACAGCTTGCGTCTCCTTCCCTCCTGCTAAGACCAATAATTGAGGAGTGAAATAGGTCTTCCGCGCTAGTGGATTAAACCCAGCATTGTACTACAGAGATACACACTTGACTAAAATGTTTGTTTCACAAGCGAGCAAGTGCATGAGTGGAAAAATACTGCCTTCAACAAGCATCAACACCACATTCTATTTATGGCGCATTCTAACTACCCGTTATTCTGTTAAGAACAATGACTTCCAGCAGTGAGATTTTGGTCTTGTACAATGGTACTTATGTCCTGAATGGAGCTCAGTACTATAATAAAAGAAAAAACCTAGAATCCTTACCACTTGTCAAGATTACTACATCCAAGATGCATCAATCCTGGAAGTTTATGCAGCGAAGGAGTGACAGGGCAATGACTTGTTACGGCATCTTAACACAGAAACAGGCAATTCCACCCAACCAGTCCACGTTGGTGTTTAACCGCCACACGAGCAATAGCTCTAATACCATGTGCCTACCCTATTCCCACGTCCCCTAGTTCTGGACCTCAACCAGTGGAAAACGTCTGTTTCTTTCTCCTCTCTGAATTTTAAAAATATCTGTCGAATCACTCCATAATCTCCTCTGTTCCAATGAAAACAGCCCCAATATTTCCGGGTACTTTGGTCGCATTTGTATTTCCTTGCACCAGGCAGCATGCTAGTGAATCTGCCCTGTACCTGCTCTACTGCCTCGACATCCTTCCTGCAGTGTGCAGCCCAAAATTGCACACAATAATCAAACTGTGGTCTCAGGCAAGTTTGTATTATTTTATTTAGTTTGCGCTAGTGGCCTTGGATGTGAATGACTGAAGGAGTTTATTTATTTATTGTTAATGGAGTATGAATCAGCACAACAAAAGTTGTCACGGTTGGACTGGGCAATTGCTGGTGCTGTAAATAATGACACAGCTCTTTTCAAACCACTCCGCCCCCCGATCCAAAAGCATTGTTCTTGTACAGCCATCAGTCCATGCACGCAGAGCAGTCTTCACACCCATGTATGCGAGATACATTACGCTTATTTTTTACTGCCTATGGGTATTTAAATCTTATACAATATGGCGTGCCCATTACTGTATGTTACCATATGTTGATTTTCTTTTTATTAGACACTTCCTCTTTAGTCAATTGTACCTCCAAAGTTAATATTCAATTTCTGAACGCCAGTTTTTGGGTTGAGGGTGGAAGGAGGGGGCCTGACTTGGTTAATGTTTTCATGCCTGCCAGGAAATTTTGCCATTTGCCACTCAAAGGTGGTGTATGTAGTGTAGTGTTCTGGGTAGATTCTCATGGTGTGGCAAGTCATGTGATCGGAATGTGCTATTTCGACAACAGCATTGGAGCATGAAGCAAGCTTTTGGACAGAATGCAATATTTTCATCTGTAATATTTTTTGTTTTCAGTGTTAATGGATATAAAAATTCTGATATTGGTCCAAAGTGGAAACACTCGTCACAATCATAGTGGACAAATATCCCAATAAATCCATTGCAAGACTTAGCCTTATTCACCTTTATCAAAAATGTTATTAAGTGAAACAAAAACATTGTAACCTTACACTACATACCTGAAGTCCTTAACATCAGAATCTATGCCATTTTGTACCACCAGCCCATTTGTTTTATCAATCCCGTCATCCTCCACTTCTTTCAGGTCCCCCATCTTATCCCCATCGAATGAAGATTTTCCTTTCTTGTCTCCCTTTTCATTATGAGCCTCAGCGTCTCCAGAACCCTAAACAGAGTGGGCAGAGAGGAGGGTGTGGGAAGAGACAGGGAAAACACCTTTAATATACCATAGCTGAAGTGCTGTACCAACACAGTCACGCTGCCGGTTTAAACACTACCCACACAGCTGAAAAAGTGCATCGGTCAGATAGCACAGAACTGCTAAGATAGCGTCATTATTATCCCTCTGAAGTCTGGAAATCCCCATTACACTAGGTTAAATAATGTGATTTTGAAAGTACAGCAGTTAACCTCCAGACGGCATCAACAATAAACCAAGGTGGTGCACTGGTAAAACAATGCTAAAATTATAAATAGTCGCGTTAATGAGTCACAGCTTTGAACAACTTCACCATTGACGTCACCTTGGAGACGCGCCCAAATGGTTCCGAGAGTTTGTCCAATCAGTTGCCAAGCCATACAGGCCAGGAAGGTAGGTTCTAGATGGACTTAACTTGGGCCGTGGTTGGGCTATAAGCAGCCCTGGGATAGTGGAGCAGGGAATCGTCTAGGGTTTCTGCTCCGACCCACTATCTGCCAACCTGCGCTGGAAATGCATCTGTGCATGTGGTGATATCAGGTGAGGGTAAAGCTGCGCATGGATGGGACTCTTTGTGGTCACAAAGCCTGCTAACGTTCATCAAGGTTCACATATGAACAATGGTCATTCGAGTGAGTTACCACAGGGCAGCCAGCGTTCGTGGAACCATAATTTGCCAAGCAGCCATGGGGCAGGGGGTCCCCCAGAGGATTTTAGTAATGCAGAGTCTGAATTATGTCGACTTGAACTGTAGGCATAACTTACACTTTGCAGTATAACTTCAGAATCTGCCCTTCCAAACTTGGGTTGTGCTTGGAGACCATTTTGAACTGTATAACACCAGGGTGAAGTACTGATGATTGTGCTGGGATCAATTTGAGATGATGAATTGAGAGAGCGGCACAAAAACCACATTGTACAACATTAAAGTCACTGGCTGATGTGCGTGTGTGTGTATTTTTCCCCCTCCATGGTTGCAGTATCAGTGTTATTGCAAAGCAAATGCTTCCAATACTTACAAATGGCCCTTTTCTGAGGCAGGACTCCAGTTTTTCCCCAGGAGAAGAGCTCAGCACATACTCCACCATGCTGACACCCAGCCCGCCACTTTCAGACCGTGGAGACAGGACAGAGTTGACCTCATTACTGCCGTGGAAACCTTGACCAGGGCGTCTCTGCACCATGATTGGCTGCGACACAGAGTGATCTGAGAGAGGTGAATTAAAGAGGCATTAGTTCCCTGTTACTAAAGTAATGTACGGTATAACAGATAAGCTGACATGGAACTCGGCATTTTGGAGCTCCACATGGCCCAATTACAATTTACTAGAAGGCAGCTGCGCAGATGGTAAAATAACCCGTGTGCATCAAAATGCAACTGCTCATCTTTAAATAGTAAATCGCAATAGTGAATGCCAGTAGCCCTCAGACAGCAACACTTTCTGGTACTCCACTTCAATTAAATAGGCAACACTTGGCTTCAACTATATAGCCTTTTTTTTTTTGCATGTAAAGAAAGTGCAGTTCAACACTAATTCTAAAACAGCATTTTTAAACCAACTGCAGTCCTAATTTATATTCAATCCTTTCCAAAACCCAACACTTGAAAGTTCTTACAGCAAATAGATTATACATATAGTTAGTTGCCTGCACACACTAGGAGATCTGCTTGTGCTATTTTCAGGCAAGTCTCACATACTGAGACTCTCCTGAAAATAGCACAGATAGACATAATACTCGAGATGATAGGACACCCTAAAGCCAAGTCTCCCGGCAAATGTAGGCCACAAGACCAATAGCAGAACAGTGTCTGGAGCCTAGTCACTGCCAATATAAAAACTGATATTTACATTTAATGAAAATGTGAACACTTGTAAATTGCTTGGCTCTTCCCATCCACAACATGTGAATAGAATATTGTACTTGTAGCAGTTCGTTAATGTAACTTCACTGAATTTATGAGGAAGGGTTAAGGAAGTCGGGCTCATTTTTTTTGGCGAAGAGGCATTTGCAAAGTGACCTGTCTGATTGAAGTTCCCCAAATTATGAAGGAAACTGACAAACTGATCCAAATTGTCCAGTGTGGTGAAATGTTTACTTATCGGGGACAAACGTTAAGACCAAGAAGTGAAGTCAAGTCAGTTTTTCCTATGAAGGGTAACAGACGTGTGCAGTAAGTGACTGTGAAAGACACCGACACAGACAGTATAAATGGACTCAAAAGAGAATTATGAACTCACAGTTATATAGTCTATCTCGTCCCAAAGCACCTAACAGCCAATTAATGACTTCTGAAGTGTGGCCATTGTTGTTATGTGAGCAAAGATGGCAGCTATTCTTGCCATGAGATGATTGACCCGTTAATGTGTTTTGGTGGTGTTGGTTGAGACAAACATTGGTCAGACTACTCCCATGCTACTCTTCAAAATAGTACCATGGGATAAAAACAGAAAATGCTGGAGATACTCAGCAGGTCAGGCAGCATTGTTTCAGGTCGATGACCGACCTGAAACATTAACTCTGTTTCTCTCTTCACAGATGCTGCCTGACCTGCTGAGTATCTCCAGCATTTTCTGTTTTTATTTCAAATTTCCAACATCTGCAGTATTTTCTTTTTGTATTAGGACCATGGGATTTGTATGCCCACCTCAACAGGCAGACTGGGCTTCGGTTTAATACCTCTTCATCAACAAAGCAACACTCTCTCAGGTTCTGCAACCAAGTGTCAAGACTAGATTATGTGCTCAAATTCTGGAGCGAGGCTCGAACCTACAAGCTTCAGACTCATGTGAGCGCGCTAATACGGAGCAAAGCCGACACTCAATCGAGTATTTCTGGAAAGAAGTGAGGAAAATGGTGAGCAGAGTCTATTGGCCCTTTCTTCATCCTAAAAATTCTTGGTCTAAATTTTTTTTTTTTTTTTTATAAATGACACAGCTTCAAGTATCTGAACTATAAAGATCTGGTAACACAGCACCGCACTGGAGAAAAATTGTATTCACCAATTAAAACCAACACTGTGCAAAGCCACCCTCAGAAAAACAACAAAACTGAACAGAATTATCTTAGGTGTACAAGTTGCAGTTCCACTGGAGATAAATTCATGCTTTTTCATCATAATTTACTCTAATATAAATCACCCAACTACATCAACTGACATTTCAGTTTTTAAGCAGTTGTTCAATCAAGACTTACTTTAAGATTTCATAACATTCCTAGTTAAACTAAGTTGCAAACCATCCTGGAGGTCAAATACCAAATAAAAATGCTCTTAACAAACTTGTTTGACCCTCTTCAATCAGATCTGAAACACACGCAATCACAGCCCCACAAGGCCCCCAGCCTTTTTAAATGACGAACCACATTTTCTCTATGGACTCTGACTGCAGGCATAGGTGGTTATTCAAGCAATGGTGGCACCGTTTTAAGTAGCTTGGCAGCCAGGAATCTGTGGACATGAGAATGGGGAAAAAAATCCAACACCACCTCCAAGCAGGAATTCCCGTTATCTTTTCAGAAAAGTTAGCAAGAGATCAGTAACTCAACGTCTGAGTGCACCAAAACAAGCAGGGAATAGATATTGAACAGCCAATGGGTTTTTAACAAGTCTGTTCACCAACAAAGATGTTTGGCTGGAGGTGACCTTCGAGCAGTCTGCCAGACTTAACATCAAGAAACTATAGCATCATTTCCCAAAAACTGTTACTGATGGAAGATTAGAGCAGCTTTACCGTCTACGGAGAAGGCGGTTAAGAGGTTGGGACAGGACCTCATCAAGGTATGTCAAGCATTAGATATAAAAGGTACTTGGGACAAAGAGGCCTGAAATTTAAATGAGTGAAAAGTAAAAGTAAAACAGAACTTAAAACCTACTCGCACAAAAAGATAATAATCTACCAAGAACTTCAAGGGAATTCAAATTGCTAGGTGAGGCGCATTGAACACCTGGGGGAATTAACTTGATGGACCTTCCCATTTGTATGAACAAGAAACTGAGGATAGGGAAAGGCCAAGTCTGTCATCATCTCTGATGCAAATTTGCCATTTCAAAATGGTTCATATAGTTCTCGCACCACAGTTAGAATCTGTTTGCTGTTAAGAAACTCCCAACATGATGCAATTGAACAGTATCTCAGGTGGTCCTGTCAGACAACATGGTAAAAAGCATCTTGTATCCAGAAGCACGGGTAAGAATGGTTTGTTAATATTAATTCCATTGACATTGATATTGATCCTTGATAATTAAAAAAAATACAATTGAACCCAAGTTTGCTCTTTGCTAAAACCATCAGACTCCTTACCTGAAGCTCCCCATGCACTGTCCCGCCACTGATCCCCAAGAAAGATCCCTTTAGGTCCATCCTTGCTTGTATCATCAGACTCCCAGAATTTCTTACCAGGCAGAAGCTGCTGCGTGTGAAAAAGGAAGATTTTTAGAAGGGAAAAAACCCCCCAGAAAAAGCACATGACAAAGTACAACTGAAAAGGAACATGTTTTTGTTGTTATACAACGTTCCAGGACCCACTGTCTGTTAGCACACAGATCAACAGCAGGACCGACCAATGCTGGAGCGGTTTTCCCAGCCACGTCGTGAATAAATTGCAGGCTATTGCGGATATTTGATCAAACATTCTTTTGTTAAATCAAGTTGTCTCAAAATTTCCCAATCTCCTCAGTTCCAATGCACTTTCCTCCTCCTCCCTAATTCTCCCACTGATGCTGATCTCCAGTCCAGCTCCTATCCGACACCAGAGTGCCTCTTTGGCAGCAGACACTCGGCCACACACTGCAGGTGGGAATCGCTGATCTAAAACAACTATCACAAGGTCAGCAATGCCCAATGCTGTGAAAAGTAGAATCTGATCCCTGGATGAAACAACAGTATTGAGTGGGAGCTACAAGCTGGGACCAGCAATGAGCCGGGTAGCAAAAGCAGAGGAGTTTAATTTTGAAAACTGGTATGTTTATGGGTTTGCGATTTAAAAAAAAAAAAGCAGCCACAATTTTCCATTGGCCCTGCTCATCAAAAATCTTAAAAGGCAAAATTACAGCATTACAGGTTAATTACCAACTAATGGAAGATTATCAACTGGATCGGAGAAAAGCATGTAACCAAGCCATATAGATGCAAGGCCCCAGGTTGAATTCCCAATCTGTATTGGGCTGGCTGATCCTAGCCACCATTGACACTGGAATTCCCGAAGGGGAAATCAGCTGCAATCCATAAACACCCCCAGAGTGAAAAATGTACAGGAAACTTTGGTTTATCCGGAGGTTAACTATCTGGAATGCTCGAGCCACCGGCAAAAATCAGGAGCCGTTTCGTTGTTTTTTTTTTCTTTTCGTTGCTTTTTTTTCCCCACCAGTCAGGCTCTGCAAGGTCTCGCTGAAGCTGTTGCTAAGCTGCAGAGACGCTTGCAAGGTACGGCCGACTGTTTAGAAGCAAGCAACAGGGTTTGTTGCCAGATACGGAGCTCAAAATCTCCGTATGTTTCAACATTAGCGCTGGTTCGTCCGGCAGTTTTGATGGGACGGCAACAGTTCGGTCCCGTCGGTGCCGGATAGCACAAAGTTTCCTGTATGTGGATGTTCCATGAGGGCAAGATCAGGACCCATCAGTCTCTCGGCTCACTCGTGGAGAATGGACATTTGAGTGCGATACTGGTGCCATGGAATAATACTCTGCAGCTGTCAATGCGTCTGCAGGAGACATGGAGGAGAAAATTGCAACTAAAAAAACCACACTTGAGTAGTTTAGCCTTCCTCATTCTTTAGAAGAAGCTCAATGTCATTCGAAAAATAGGAATTGCTGTCAACAATGGTAGTGGGGGGGGGGGGGGGGATGCATGACCTGCAGACCCTTTAAGAATTTTAGACCTTGTGCAGCAATATTGCTCAGGTGATAATACTACACCAAGGAAAATAAAACATGGTAAGCAAACTTTCCTGGGTGTATACACAACTGGTACTGGGAACAAGACACAAGGTGATTTAAATACAGCATATGGGGAAGCAGAAGGTGGACAGAGAGGGAATCCCCGAGGATTTTGTCAATCTTATGCAACACACGAGAACATAAATGTCTTAAAGGGACAGTGTCGCTAGGCGAATTCCTCCCCTCCCCCAACAGATAACCATTTTTTGCTTGTCTACAGACATTGACCAAATATGGAAAAACACAGTCTGTATAGCTTTTTGTTATTTAATATTGAAATCTTTCCAAAACCCTGCCATAACCACACACTATTTCACTGGTCTCAAGTAAATACTTCAAATTGTCTTTCAGCAATACTTCGCCAAGCTGCTGGTGACTGCAGATATTTAAAAGATAAATAAATGGTCCGAGTCATATTTTAATCTTCAATTTACCAAGCAATACATTTAAATACCAATATTGCTGACCAAAGAGTAACTTTGATGCCTCCTCCAGGTGACTACACAGTCTGCAATCAGCCAAAGTTCAAGGAGGACGAGCAAGTACACACCAATGACCCAGAATAATGTGATTAACGAATTGCTGCATATGGCATGTGGATGATCTGGAGCCCTGTGTACATCGAAGAATCAGAGATAAGATTATTCTGCGGTGGCTTTTTTTTTTTAAAACACACTATGCAGGGTTCTGAACCAAATGTGGAAATGCATTTAAGAAACATTTCCTGTTGCTTAAGGCTCTGCAAGTAGAGCATGTAAATAAATGCAGTGTGAATTTAAACCTATCGAAGATTTTGTGCGTTTTACACTGCTGAAACTTCCTAGGGACTGATTTATGCACCTTGTCAGAGGGTATTCTCGAGCATCTTGCACCTGGTTTCTTTCTGTACCGTGCTTTATTTACAATTTTTAAAAATTCATGACTGAATGAATGCTTAAAAATAAAGACTTCATGTACCTCCACCTGCACTGGTTACCACAAACAGCTATCAAAGTTTAACGACATGTTTTGTTCTACATAAGAACATAAGAAATAGGAGTAGGTGGTCATTTGGCCCCTCGAGTCCGCTCCGCCATTCAATAAGATCATGGCTGATCTGATCTTGGCCTCAACTCCACTTCCCTGCCCGCTCCCCATAACCCTCGACTCCCTTACTTTTCAAAAATCTGTCTATCTCCACCTTAAATATATTCAATGACCCAGCCTCCACAGCTCTCTGGGGAAGAGATTTCCAAAGATTCATGACCCTCAGAAGAAATTCCTCCTCATCTCCATTTTAAATGGGTGCCCCCTTATTCTGAAACTGTGCCCCCTAGTTCTAGATTCCCCGAGGGGAAATATCCTCCCTGCATCTACCCTGTCAAGCCCCCTCAGAATCTTATACATTTCAATAAGATCCCCTCTCAATCTTCTAAACTCCAATGAGTATTGGCCCAACCTGCTCACCCTTTCCTCATAAGACAACCCCTTCATCTCAGGCATTAACCTAGTGAACCTTCTCTGAACTGCCTCAAATGCAAGGATATCCTTCCTTAAATAAGGAGACCAAAACTGTACGCAGTACTCCAGGTGTGGTCTCACCAACGCCCTGTACAGTTGTAGCAAGACTTCCCTACTTTTATACTCCATTCCCCTTGCAATAAAGGCCAACATTCCATTTGCCTTCCTAATTACTTGCTGTACCTACATGCTAACTTTGTGTTTCATGTACAAGGACCCCCAGGTCCCTCTGTACCGCAGCATTTTGTAATCTCTCTCCATTTAAATAATTAGCTTTTTTATTTTTCCTACCAAAGTGGATAACCTCACATTTTCTCACATTATACTCCACCTGCCAAATATTTGCCCACTCACTTAACCTATCTATATCCCTTTGCAGATTCTTTGTGGTCCTCTTCACAACGTGCTTTCCCACCTATCTTTGTATCATCGGCAAATTTGGCGACATTACACTGGGTCCCTTCATCCAAGTCATTAATGTACAGGAAACTTTGTGCTAACCGGCACCCACGAGACCGAGCTACTGCCGTTGCCTCAAAACTTCCGGATAGACCAGCGTCAATGTTCTCAGATAGGAGCTTTTCATCTCCGTATCTGACAACAAAGACTGTTGCTTAGCAACAGCTTGTCAGCACTCGGCCCGTGGCTTGGAAGCGTCTCTGAAGCTGTTGCTAAGATACAGAGACGCTTTCTGGAGCCTGCCGTATCTGACCACAAACACTGTTGCTCAGCAACAGCTTGTAAACACTCGGCCCAGTAGCTTGGAAGCGTCTCTGAAGCTGTTGCTAAGCTACAAAGGCGCTTTCCAGAGCCTGCCTGTGAAAAGAATGCTAGGAGAAGAAAAAAAACCTAACCAAAACGGCTGCTGATTTCTGCCGTTAGATCGAAGTTGCCGGACATTCAACCTCCAGATAGCACAAAGTTTCCTGTAGTTTATAAACAGCGGAGGCCCCAGCACTGATCCCTGTGGCACCCCACTAGTTACAGTTTGCCAGCCTGAAAATGCCCCATTTATCCCGACTTTCTGTTTCCTGTTAGTTAGCCAATCCTCTGTCCATATTACCCCCAACCCCATGAGCTTTTATCTTGTGCAGTATCCTTTTATGTGACACCTTATCGAATGCCTTCTGGGAATCCAAATACACTACATCTACTGGTTCCCCTTATCCACCCTGCTCGTTACATCCTCAAAGAACTCTAGCAAATTTGTCAAACATGATTTCCCCTTCATAAAACCATGCTGACTCTCCTTGACTGTATTATAATCTTCTATATGTCCTGCTACTACTTCCTAAATAATGGACGCCAGCATTTTCCCAATGACAGATGTTAGGCTAACTGATCTATAGCTTCCTGTCTCCCTCCTTTCTTGAATAGGGGTGTTACATTTGTAGTTTTCAAATCCAATTCTGAAAGGGACAGAACCCTCGGTAATTTCGCAAATGTGTAAACTTTCCATTGTTTATCAGCAAGGTCAGGAACAGTCAAACTCAATTGTTAAATGTGACTTTTGGAAAAGCTAACATTCTGCAAAATATTGCAATAATCAGGTGACTGAAGAAAAAGTGCATGCCTTTTACAATTCCTGTGTTTGCTCAATCATGGCTCTCCCCTCCAAAATCCAAGGATTCTAACAACACATTGCACAGAACAATCACCTTTCTCACCCTCGCGATGACTTCTGAATTTTCCCCAGTAGCGTTTAGATACCTTGCAGTGTCTCTATACTACAGAACTGTAAAAACACCCCTCCCCACCTTACCTACATTGCAGGCAGATGTCATAAACTGCCAGATATACAAACTCAGTTGTTTTAAGGTATAAAACTAACTGAAGTCCCTACAGACTGGCAATAAAAATAAAATATTCAAACGTTTTACTGGCCTGATCACTGGTGGGAGGAGAGCCGACGGCAGCAAAAGGACACGCTGCCATCTTCAATGGTCAATCGCCCACAGAATCCACTGCGTTTGATGATGTCAAAGGTGTCGATGGCGTCACCTTGAGCAACTGCAGTAATCCTGACACTGCACTTCAGCAAAAACAAGTGTCCCAACTACCGGACAGCAGTACAAAGTTTGGTTTTATAAAAGTTTCAGGTTCCTCGCAAAACAAAAGAATTCCAAACGGCATATTTCACTGGCACTAAACTGTCACGGATACATGCAGCAACTGAACAATTACTTGATGTCTGTTTTGAACATTATTGTCTGCGGGAGGTGGTTTCTTTAACAGTGAAAATCCCTCCCTCACAAGGTCACAAAATCAAGAGGTTTCCAATTATATTCTGCACCAGATATGAATAAAAGTCCCTTTTGGTTTTGGAACAGGAGGCCATTTAGCCCCTCGAGCCTGCTCTGCCTCTCAATGAGGTCATAGCTGATCTGCGACCTAACTCCATATACCCGCCTTTGCCCCATATCCCTTAAAACCTTTGGTTAACAAAACCTATCAATCTCAGATTTAAAGTTAACAAGTGATCCAGCTTCAATTGCCGTTAGCAGAAGAGAGTTCCAAACTTCTACCACCTTTTGTGTGTAGAAGTGTTTCACTCCTGAAAGGAAGGAAGGAGAGCAACCTTTTTGGCCAATTTGCTTTCCTCCTGTACTGTTGGTGGTGGCTTTTGCTTCGGTATGGTCCCATGGGTACTGCAAGTAGTGGCATCCTCCTACCTCCCTCAAATAACAGTATTTCATGTGAACCCACTGAGTGACAACAAACTACTGGACTGTGTTATCCACACACATGCATGTTCCAGCAGGAATCACTGCATGCCGCTCGGAAACAAGAACCTCGGACGATTCTTTGCTCGCTAGCCCAGGGTTGCCAAGACAAAGTGTTGCACGCCATACTGACTAAGATCTGGCAACTCAGGACAGACCAGCAATTGAATCCTGGGCCTTCCAGTCTGTATAGCTCAGTTACACTGTGGCTTTATCAATTCAGCCACCCGCAGAGCCCAAACAAATCTCCTGTTGGGGACAGACTATGAGTTGCATTCTAGACGATATACAAAACACACAAATTCATAAATAAGGATCGAAGATTTTTGCATGTACGATCAATCGCAATGGAAACAGAACTGTAAATATTGGATTATTTTTAAGGTAAATGGGCCTATATTCGCTGGAGTTTAGAAGAATGAGAGGTGATCTCATTGAAACGTATAAAATTCTTAGCAAGGCTTGACAGGGTAGATGCCGAGAGGCTGTTTCCCCTTGTTGGAAAGTCTAGAACTGGGGGGGTCATAGTCTCAAGGATGAGGAGAAATTTCTTCACTCAAAGGGTTGTGAATCTTTGGAATTCTCTACCCGAGTGCTGTGGATGCTCAGTCGTTGAGTATATTCAAGACCGAGGTTGACAGATTTTAGGGAATCAAGGGATATGGGGATAGGGTGGGAAAGTGGTGTTGAGGTCGAAGATCAACTATGATCTTATTGAATGGCGGAGCAGGCTCGAAGGGCCGTATGGCCTACTCCTATTTTTTATTTTCTTATTAAAGACAAATCAATTTACTAGAGCTTTAGCGTGCAGTTACACCACAAGGACTGACGTCATTCTGGAGCAATGTAATGAGACTCGCTGGAGCAGAGTCCCACACCACTACAGTTTGACAGTGTAAATCCACTGTGGTGGCAAATCAGGTTCTAACACGTGCCAGGACCTCCTACATCTATGGGGAAACTGATTTAGAAGCTTAGAGAGGGCAGACACAATCACCCGCACCATCTAAACTTTGAAGCTGCTTTGAAATTGTTGCTCTTTCAGTAGAACTTGCATTTACAGTGTCTTTCATGTCCTTGGACACCCCAAAGCACTTCACAGCTAATGAACTTATTTTTGAAGTGTAGACACTTGTTATGTAGGCCAATTCCCACATTATGACTGCACAAACAGCAATGAGTGGAGTGACCAGTTAATCTATTTTGGTGCTGTTGGCTGAGGGATGAACGTTGGCCAGGACACTGAGCAAACCCCACACCCCTCCCCCTTGTTCTTTCACCTCCACCTGAATAACCAGACACAGCATCAGGTTAACGTTCCATCTGAAGGACAGCACCTCAGACAATGTAGTACTCCCCAACTGAAGTCTAGATTACGTGCTCAAGTGGGGCCGGAACCTACAACCTTCTGACTCAAAGACAAGACCCACTGAAACAATGTGAATTTGAATTTGAATTCTGGGAGCCTAGAGTCTGTGAACCAACACCTGGCAATTCGGTTGTTAAATTGATCTTCTGTAGGCAGACGCATAGGCCCAGGAAAATCTGGTTAGAAGAGTCTGTTGCCAGGTTATGGAAAATTGATTTAACAGAAATGCTAACAGGTTCGGAATCAAAAGGGAAACATGAAATCAGACAGTATATGAATCAGCGATGTCAGACCAGTAGGCACAGTGTAAATGCATGAACGTCTAAGAGAAACAGATACACAATTTGTACTTAAAATGTACAGCGATCTGCTGCAGCTCAGGACTAAGCACCTGCTTCTGAACATTCCCTACAAAACGCTTATGTCCTAAATGGTTCCTCTTTTGAAAAGGTCTAAAATCCTATGGCACAATTACATTACTTTGCTGTGAAGCATCAATTATCAAAATGCTTGGCCATTTTACTTTGAGGTTTAATTCATTCTTTCACTCAACTAAAACAAGGTCATTTCCAAACAAGGCAATTGAGATTTGAAGAATTATCGAACGGTATTAGAGAAGTAATCAGTCAACTGAGTTGCACCGTTGAACAAATGCAGAGTAAAAAGGGGGATAATTAATCCATTTGCCTCCTTGCCTGGTGCATCAGACATTGCAGATGTACTTCTATGAAAAACAACATGACACTCGAGGATATTTTTATGAAAGGCAGGCAAAGAAATGAGGTGGGTGGAAAGCATGAGACTGCTCTCCTGCCCTCAAGGTTACTGAAAGTATTCAATCACCACAACCGCTGCAAACAAGCCATCAATAACTGCACTGGCCTTAAAAACTACTGAAACAACCCAGTCTACACAGCTTTCTCAAATCACTTCTACATTCTAAAACAATTTCTGAAACACGACAATTGATTTCTCCCGTGCAATCATCTAAATACACATTTGAAAATTTTAACTATTTGGCCTCATCAGCTCAAATGTGGAAACAACACTACTTGTAATACTGTAGAAGCGTTGGAATCAGACACTAACACTTTGTGAAGGAGCAAAGTGTTCCTTTTATTCAAATGTTTCATTAGATAAAGTACATGCACTGATCCCATCTGGGAGTTAACAGATGCTGTATCTAAGAATTAAACTAACTTTAAACCAGGAATGTATTAGGCTACGGGGGATACTTCTGTCCCAATAAGTGCCAAATGACTGGATCAACTGTAAAGCAACAGCAGACTTATGAAAAGTCTGTTCCCTCATTAGCTAGGTTGTCCTGTACTTTGCTACTTTACTTACATTGCCAATCCCGGAATCAGATGAAGAGCTCCCAAAGTTTTCAGTCACTATTGAAAACACTGGCCATTAACTTTCAGCCCAATTCTGACTGATCAGCAGATAACAGGCCAGGAATAGGGAAGCCAGTGGCACAAATATACTAATATAAAAATATGCTCATAAAACCCTACAATTAACTAACTGAACTAAAAAAAAACCCTGAAAAGACTCAACGGGCCTCAAAGTCCTGCTTTAGTGCTGTAACATTCCACGATGCAGATGATTCTCCACCTGCCCCGCACCCCACGGTGTTATAATCAGCTTTTTGTCCTCCAAAGGACTAGTTGTGAGGTGACTGTGCTATTTTACGAGTCTAAAATTCTCTCTACAATAGCCTTTTTTGATCTACGCGGGAAGAATGAGAATGCGTGCCATTTGACTGAGGGAGGCATTGCTGCTGGGTTCAAACTGGACCTCACCCAACATCCGCACACAACTTGCATTTAAGTAAAAGTCCCAAGGAGCGCTCGCAAATAAAATCTGACACCGAGCCACATGAGATATTAGGACAGATGACCAAAAGTTTGGTCGAAGAGGTAGGTTTTAAGGAGCGCCTTAAAGGTGGAGAGAGGGGTAGGGAGCAATGTTCCCTTCAAATGCAAAGTTCTCCCGTGCAGCCAGCTCACCAGCTTCTAAAAGAAAAACCGTATTTTGAATGGGCCGCGCACGCACCCGCATTTTTTTTTTTTTTTTTTTTTTTAAAAAGGGAACATTGGCAGAGAGTCGGAGGTTTAGGGAGGGAATACCAGAGCTTCGGGCCTCGGCAGCTGAAGGCACGGCTGCCAATGGTGGAGCGAAGAGAAAATCGGGGATGCGCAAGAGGCCAGAATTAGAGGAGCGCCGAGACCTCGGAGGGTTGTGGGGTTGGAGAAGGTGACAGAGATAGGGAGGGGGGCGAGGCTACTGGGGGGGGGGGGGGGGGGATTTGAAAACAAGGATGAGAATTTTTTTTAATCGAGGTATTGCTGGACCGGGAGCCAATGTAGGTCAGTGAGCACAGGGTGAACGGGAATTGGAGAGTTAGGATACTGGCAGCAGAGTTTTGGATGTACGCAAGTTTATGGAGGGTGGAAGGTGGGTGGCCGGCCAGGAGAGCATTGGAACAGTTGAGTCCATGGATGAGGGTTTCAGCAGATGAGCTGAGGCAGGGGTGGAGCCAGGTGACGTAACAGAGGTGGAGATAAAACGGCCCTGGTGATTGAGAGGATGTGGGGTCGGAAACGCAGCTCAATGTCAAAAGGAGGCCAAGGTTGCGAACAGTCTGGTTCAGCCTCAGCCAGTGGCCAGGGAGAGGGACGGAGTTGGTGGCCAGGGAGAGGGACGGAGTTGGTGGCCAGGGAGAGGGACGGAGTTGGTGGCCAGGGAGAGGGACGGAGTTGGTGGCCAGGGAGAGGGACGGAGTTGGTGGCCAGGGAGAGGGACGGAGTTGGTGGCCAGGGAGAGGGACGGAGTTGGTGGCCAGGGAGAGGGACGGAGTTGGTGGCCAGGGAGAGGGACGGAGTTGGTGGCCAGGGAGAGGGACGGAGTTGGTGGCCAGGGAGAGGGACGGAGTTGGTGGCCAGGGAGAGGGACGGAGTTGGTGGCCAGGGAGAGGGACGGAGTTGGTGGCCAGGGAGAGGGACGGAGTTGGTGGCCAGGGAGAGGGACGGAGTTGGTGGCCAGGGAACGGAGTTTGCGGCGTGGACCAAAAACAATAACTTCGGTCTTCCCAATATGTAGTTGGAGGAAACCTCTGCTCATCCAATACTGGGTGTCGGACAAGCAGCGTGACAAATCAGGCAGTATAGGGATCGAGAGAGGTGGTTGTGCGGTAAAGCTGGGTGTCGCTTAGCGTACATGTGAAAGTTGACATTGTCGTTTTCGATACGAAGGGGCAGCATGCAGTTGAGAAATAGGGACACACGCAACTTTCCACTCGGAGTTGCAGAATAGTTAATAGGGATGGGGCACCCCAGTTGATTTTTTTTTCCTGCTCACCAGCCCAGGGATACTGAGGCTAATTGTAGTTCCCCTACCACTACAATTAGCCAATTCAGCACACGGATACAGGCCTCCCTTATCTGTATGGTTCCTACCACACCAGGTCGTACATGCATCAAATGAACCATGGGGAAAGCTCCAACAAGCTCATTTTTTGAAGTCACTTTTTTTTTTTTTAAATACAATGACTTTGCCTTTCACGTGACTTCTGAGCTACTGGCAGCAGAGGCATTAAGTTTTATTACAAGTTCAAGAACCATGTAAAAAGACAAAAACATGACAGCTCTTTCAGTTAGCTGAGAAAAATAATTTATGTTGAAAATGAACTTGTGTGAAATCAATTTTGCAGCAAAATAGCCAGTACCACAGCAGCAGCAAACCAAAGAATGTAATAAAGTCACAAATTTCAAGCGGATCCATGTCACTAACTTATCAAAAACCTGTTGCTGAAAGCAAGAAGTTCAAGATCACTAAGAAGAAAGAAAAAGAAAAAAAAAAAAAGAAAAAAAAAAAATCGCTGCTAACGATACTTCTGTGGGACATGTTTTTCTGGGCCGAGAAACAGGAGCAGCGTGCAATGCAAAGCAAAAAAAAAACCTCCGGTAAATATGCAAGCATACAATACGTCATTGTTCTCAACCCCCCACCATTGCCGATTTTAGCACCAGCTCACCTCTCCCATACTCCGTCCTTCTAATGCCAGTGCTTGGAAGTCATGGTTCAGTTCATCCATTGACCGTACCTGAAGGAAAATAAAACCACATAATGAAAGGAATCCGGACAAAACACACAGACTTTATACACGAGAGGTTTTATATAGGGTAACTTTTTTCATTGAATGGCACCTTCATTTAAAAGCAATGCACCTGCTAGAGTAAAGGAGCATTCAAAATGGGGATTCACAACATTCTAATTTCCACTGCAATTTTTTTTTATTTTTTTTAAATATAAATTGCACTATAAAAATGCAACTTCCATTGCGGAAAAAAAATTGCTTCAGTTTCTTGGAACCAGTCAGGGAGAGTTCCAGACTGCCCAAATTCACAACTGGACAGTTGGGAAAACAATCAGAGTTCGAACCTTACTCCCTGCAGCTGATCTACTGCCAGGCCTCTGCCACTCTGAGCTAATGACCGCAGTCACACCACAGCCCGGATTTCTGGTTTGTTGCTCACTCCTGGAGATCTCTCTGGCCTCTGCTTGGTGCCTCCACAGATCATTTCCAAGACTGGAAAGTCAGCAACACAAATCAAGCATGTGTTCCCGATTATGGAGCGGTTAGCTAGTGTATTAAGAAATGATAAATGCATCAAGGCAGTAATGACTTATTTCTGGTTTCATCGAACATTGAGTGTACAGTTACCTTTTAAAATTAGTTTGCACCACAATAGTGCCACCTTGAAGTCACACCTCAAACTAAGAAAATTCAACCTTAGGAATAATGATTGTAGGATTTAGCTGTCCGACGAGAGTAAAACAGACAAGGCCGATACTGATTTACTAATTATGTGCTTGGATTAAGTAAATGAGCTTGCATTTATACAGGGCTTTTCACGACCTCGGGACATCCTAAAGCACTTTAGAGCCAATGACGTACTTTTGAAGTCTACGTAGTCACTGTTGGAAACCTGGCAGCCAAGGTCGCACAAATAGCAATTATTGACCAGATAATGTTTTAAACATTGCCCAGGACACCGGAGAAAACCACCTGCTCTTCTTCGAATAAATCTTTTATGTCCACCTGAGGGAGCAGACTGAGGTTTAATGTCTCATCAGTCGGACACAGCACCTTCGACAGTGTAGCACTCTCTCAGTGCTGCGCTAGGGAGTGTCAGCCTAGATTTTGTGCTCAAGTCTCTGGAGTGGGACTTGAACCCACAACCTGCTGACTCAGACAGGCGAGCGCTACCACTGAGCCACAGCTGACGGCTAAGTACTGTGATAGGTCCCACACTGTCTGGCACAGGAATAGCATAACCAGTACTATTCTACAGCTAAGTTGAGACAGTTTGGAATGTGACCCCGAAGCAACTTAACACAATGTGTATTTTTCTCTGATCAGCATTTTGATAGAAACAGCAAATGATATTTCTGATGCCTCATCAGAGATGAAATATGTCTGTACGTCAAAAGTCTAGAGGGATGAGTTTCAACAATGAGCTGAACGTCGTCATCTCATCCCTGGCTATTCCATGTTCTTAAATCAAAGGCAGTTTACACCTACACGTAAAGCAAGCGACTCGAAAATTAAAGTATGAAATGAAAGGCCTGCGTAGACGATAATAGAATTCACATATACTGCCAGCAGCCGGTGTGACATGTCATCAGAATGCAGCAGAAAAGGCTACCTCTTTATACGAGTGCACAATATTTAGAATTCAACAGATGGAAATAAATGCACTCCATCCACAGAGCACAGCCCTTGGGAGCCAGGCACTGCTTGCAAGTCCAGGAAGAGTGCTGTAACGACATCCATAACAAAACATAAACACAAGAAATGGAAAAGCCAGGTGCTGTAATGGAGCCTTATAATGGGGGAGGCTCGAGTGATATATATATATTTTTTAAATACTTCCAAACTGAAACCATTTATTTTCTTTGATCGGGAAAGCCTGTAGTGAAACTAGATTCAATTGTAGAAAAGGAATTTGAGTAAAATTAGATATTTAATTCTGGAGAGGTTACAAGCTGAAAACATGTTGACTTGCTCTTCCTTTTAAATTGAGTACGAGCTCTCTCACCACAGCTCGCCACCCATTTCTTTTGGGTTTTCGCACTTTATAAAGCATTTTGGAATGTTTTCTACTTTAAAGGTGTCACATAATTTGTCATTTATCTCACTGCTATTCGTGGAAATTTGCTGTGCGCAAATTGCCTGCCACATTTTTCTACAAGTGACGACAAACGTTCTCCGTTGGCTGTAATGCGCTTTGGGTTGTTCCGAGGTTGTGAAAGGGGTTTTATAAATCCAAGTTCTTTTTCTATATAGGCAAAGTTGTCCTGTTGCATTCTGGACCATCGGTATCCAAGTTTTAATATTCTGTCCCTCAGTTCGATGCCTGAAAAACTAATTTTTCTCCACTATTCCCAACTGTTGCCACAGCTTCTTTCCATTTTCTACACATTTTCAATGTCAAGAATAGGAATAGCTGCTCGTCGATCAGAGACCCTCAGCGAGTTTATCCGGTGACTGAGTCGCGTGACCAGGAAGATCCCAGGTTTGATTCCCAGTTTATCGTGGGCTGGCTAATCATGTCCATGTTCCCTGTAGGCTGCACTATGTTCTGCACAACCTGTTTATATCAATGTGCGGTCCCTTTAAATTTCTGCGCATGCGCAGTATTTTCAATGTAAACATATGTGAGCAGCCTGCGCGGGACCTAGAGTCATAGAGTCCTACAGCACAGAAAGAGGCCCTTCGGCCCATCGTGTCCACGCCAGCCATCAAGCCCTGTCTATTCTAATTCATTTTCCAGCACTTGGTCCGTAGCCTTGTATGCTATGGCGTTTCAAGTGCTCATCTAAATGCTTCTTGAATGTTGTGAGGGTCCCTGCCTCTACCACCCTTTCAGGCAGTGAGTTCCAGATTCCAACCACCCTCTGGGTGAAAAAGGTTTTCCTCAAATCCCCTCTAAACCTCCTGCCCCTTACCTTGAAACTATGCCCCCTGGTTATTGATTCCTCTGCTAAGGGGAAAAGTTCCTTTCTATCTACCCTATCTATGCCCCTCATAATTTTGTACACCTCAATCAGGTTCCCCCCTCAGCCTTCTCTGCTCTAAGGAAAACAACCCCAGCCTGTCCAGTCTCTCTACATAGCTGAAGCGCTCCAGCCCAGGTAACATCCTGGTGAATCTCCTCTGCACCCTCTCCAATGCAATCACATCCTTCCTATAGTGTGGCGACCAGAACTGCACACAATATTCCAGTTGTGGCCTAACTAGCGTTTTGTACAGCTCCATCATAACCTCCCTGCTCTTATATTCTATGCCTCGGCTAATGAAGGCAAGTATCCCATATGCCTTTTTAACCACCTTATCCACCTGTTCTGCTGCCTTCAGGGATCTATGTACATGCACACCAAGGTCCCTCTGATCCTCTGTCCTTCCTAGGGTCCTACCATTCATTGTGTATTCCCTTGCCGTGTTAGTCCTCCCAAAATGCATCACCTCACACTTTTCAGGGTTAAATTCCATTTGCCACTGTTCTGCCCATCTAACCATCCCGTTATATCGTCCTGTAGCCTGAGGCTTCCCTCCTCGCTATTTACCACCCCACCAATTTTCGTGTCATCTGCGAACTTACTGATCATACCTCCTACATTCGTATCTAAATCATTAATGTACACTACAAACAGCAAAGGACCCAGCACCGATCCCTGCGGTACGCCACTGGACACAGGCTTCCAGTCACAAAAACAACCTTCGACCATCACCCGCTGCCTCCTGCCACTAAGCCAATTTTGGATCCAATGTGCCAAATTGCCCCGGATCCCATGGGCTCTTACCTTCTTGACCAGTCTCCCATGCAGGACTTTGTCAAAAGCCTTACTGAAGTCCATGTAGAGTACATCAACTGCAGTACCCTCATCCACACACCTAGTCACCCCCTCGAAAAATTCAATCAAATTGGTTAGATTACTGTGTGGCCGCGCACACGCACAGCTCAAGAGGGAACATCGGCGGTGGTTTAATGCGTACAATTTAGCTTCAATAAAAACTTAGATTAGGGATGGGAAAATTGATCTTGGCTACAAGCATACAAGTGTGGATGTTGGAGTGAGGAACGATCAAGCTAGCTTGTGATAATCACTGTGACTGAGCAGCTTGCCAGCTCTGAAGAATAGTTTCTTGCACGAGGCACTAGAGAGCAACCAGTGCTGTAGAACCACTCCAGTTTAAGTCAGTACTTTTGGAAGGGCACGAGACGTGGAGTGTTGGGGGTGACAGCTTTATTTTCAACTTTCCTTCTTAGATCAGTAAAATGTATGCTAGATACAGAAATGGCCATTTAACTTAACGGCCGGGAGGTGGCCCGAGAGTCTACCCGCCTTTCTTCCTCCACATTCGCGGGTGACAGGAGCCTTCTCCTCTTTACCAGATCTTCCAAGCTACCCTCACCCTGCTGTACCTATCTTTTGTTCCTATATTTGTCTCACTTGCCTCTCCTTTCACCATCATCACTTTTGTCATTCAATCACTCCCGACCTCCAACTTCTCACCGACCTCTCCCTTTTGTTCTTTTCCTGTCCCTTTCTCCCTGGCTCTGTACTTGCTTAAAAACTGTCCCATCTCTGAACATCTTCCAGTTCTGATGGAAGGTCAGCGAGCTGAAACGTTAACTCGGTTTCTCTCCACAGATGCTGCCTGACCTTTGCAGAATTTTCTACGTTAAAAAATGAGCTTGGCAGAGCTGGGTCCCTCTTCCAATTTTGACTAGAGGAACAACATGACAAGATACGCATGAAAATGCAGGCCAATGATCAATGGTGACTGAAAAAACATCACACTCAGTTTTTTTAAACCATGTTTTGGAAAGCGAATTCTGCGATACCATCTAAGTTTTCACAAAAACCATAAATCAATCCTCTTGCAAATGGGAATGCATTAAATAAGTGGCCTCAGAAGAGTTGAAGCCCATTAGATTTAACTTAGGATCTGCAGCCTAGTGACAACGGAGGGACATTAGAAGGACAGGGTTGAATACAAATCTAATTTCTCCCCACCTTAATACGAGGTGATATTCAGAAAAAATATTTGCATCAACAGCCCTTGCAAATTTTATACCGAACATTAGAAAAAATTAGCATACCATATTTTTGCAAACTACAGCCAGATATAATTTGACTAAGAAAGCCAGCTGGCTGCATAATTCTTTATGGGGGATGGGGGATATATCAGTGAATATGGGGAGCAGCATATTGCTCCCAAGAGCTGGTAATGAGGCACCACCAACACAACCCAGGCTGCAAAGAGCACCCTCAACAAACACACGGTATTTTTTGATATCTTGAAAGAATCCAAACCAACGTTCCCTCTAAGCCGCGCGGCCCTCTGTTTTTCTGCTGTTAAATTCCGCGCATGAGCGAAACTGTGAATGGGCCGCACACCCAAAACAAAATTGGGGGGGGGGGGAACAAGCTCCTCTCATCAGCCATTTTCAATTGCAAACACGCCATTACATGCCACATTCTCTGTTTGTAGATGGATTAAAAAAATACTATTTTAAGTCTGTATCCATCAGATATACTCTCCACTTTTCAGATTGTTGCAGCTATACATTCAATGCAGCAATGGTGATTAGACTATACATAGAAATAACTGTTTCCATGGTACTTCAGCATGGTCTACTACATGAATTAGAATATTTCATAAGAGTTTGGACATGTCCATGCAACAGCAACTTTCTGGCTCCAGCTAAGCATGAGACCGTCATCAACTTCCGCACTCCAAATATACCACAAGATCTTATGCAACTATAGATTTACAACTGATCAAAGAACATCAGAAATAGGAGCAGTAGGCCATTTGGCCTCTCGAGCCTGCTCTGCCATTCATTAAGATCATGGCTGATCTTCTACTTCATCTCCACTTTTCTGCACTATTCCCCATATCCCTCGATTCACTTAATATCCAAAGATCTATCGATCTCTGTCTTGAATATACTGAACGACTGCGCCTCCACAGCCCTCTGGGGTAGAGAATTCCAAAGATTCACCGCCCTCTGAGTGAAGACATTTCTCCTCATCTCGGTCCTAAATGGCCGACCCCTTATGCTGAGACTGTGACCCCTGGTTCTAGATTCCCCAGCCAGGGGAAACATCCTCCCTGCATCTACCCTGTCGAGCCCTGCAAGAATTTTTTATGTTTCAATGAGATCACCTCTCATTCTTCTAAATTCGAGAGAATATAGGCCTGGTCTACTCAATCTCTCCTCATAGGACAATCCCCCCATCCCAGGAATCAGTCTGGTGAACCTTCGTTGCACCCCCTCTGTGGCAAGTATATCCTTCCTTAGGCAAGGAGACCAAAACTGTACACAATACTCCAGGTGTGGTCTCACCAGGGCCCTATATAATTGCAGTCAGATGTTTTTACTCTTATACTCAAATCCTCTTGTAATAAAGGCCAACGTACCATTTGCTTTCCTAATTGCTTGCTGTACCTGCATGTTAACTTTCAGTGATTCGTGTACAAGGACACCCAGGTCCTTCTGAACACCAACATTTCCCAATCTCTCACCATTTAAAAAATACTCTGCTTTTCTATTTTTCCTACCAAAGTGGATAACTTCACATTTCTCCACATTATATTCCATTTGCCATGTTCTTGCCCATCACTTAGCCTGTCTGAATCCCCTTGAAGCCTCCTTGCATCCTCCTCACAACTTACATTCCCACCTAGCTTTGTATCATCAGCAAACTTGGATATATTACATTTGGTCCCCTCATCCAAATCATTGATGTAGATTGTGAATAGCCATGGCCCAAGCACTGATCCTTATTTTACCCCACTAGTTACAGCCTGCCAACCCAAAAATGACCTGCTTATTCCTACTGTTTTCTGTCCGTTAACCAATCCTCAATCCACGCTAGTCTATTAGCCCCAATCCCATAAGCCCCAATTTTGTTCAATAACCTCTTGTGTGGCACCTTATCAAATGCCTTCTGAAAATCCAAATACACCACAGCCACTGGTTCCCCCTTATCTATTCTGCTAGTTACAACCTCAGAAAACTCCCAACAGATTCGTCAAACACTATTTCCCTTTCATAAATCAGTGTTGACTCTGCCCAATCCTATTATTATTTTCGAAGTGCCCTGTATCATGTCCTTAATAATAGATTCAAGCATTTTCCCTACTACTGATGTCAGGCTAACTGGTCTGTAGTTTCCCGTTTTCACTCTCCCTCCTTTCTTAAATAGTGGGGTTACATTTGCTACCTTCCAATCCACGGGAACCGTTCTAGAATTTATGGAATTTTGGAAAGTGACAACCAATGCATCCACCATCTCTATAGCCACCTCTTTCAAAACCCTAGGATGTAGGCCATCAGGTCCAGGAGATTTATCGGCTTTCAGTCCCATTAATTTCTCCAGTACTTTTTTTTTTCTTGATACGAATTTCTTTCAGTTCATCATTCTCGCTAAAGCCTTGGTTCACCACTATTTCTGGGAAGTTTTTTGCGTCTTCTTCCGTGAAGACAGACACAAAGTATTTGTTTAATTTCTCTGTCATTTCCTTATTCTCCGTTATAATTTCTCCTGCCTCAGCCTGTAAGGGGCCTACATTTATTTTCACTAATCTTTTCCTTTTTACATACCTATAGAAGGTTTGACAGTCTGTTTTTATGTCTCTCGCTAGTTTACTCTCGTATTCTATTTTCCCTTTATCAATTTCTTGGTCCTCCTTTGCTGAATTCTAAAATCCTCCCAATCCTCAGGCTTACTACTCTTTTTGGCAACATTATAAGCCTCTTCCTTTGATCTAATACTATCTTTAACTTCTCTTGTTAGCCACAGTTGGACCACTTTTCCTGTGGGGTTTTTGTGCCTTAAAGGAATGTATATTTGTTGTAAATTATGTATTAATTCTTTAAATGCTAGCCATTGCTCGTCTACCGTCATACCTTTTAATGTAGTTTCCCAATCTACATTAGCCAACTCGCCCCTCATACCTACGTAGTTTGCTTTGTTTAGATTTAAGATCCCAGTTTCAGATTTAACGAAATCACTTTCAAACTCAATATAAAATTCTATCATATGGTCACTCTTCCCTTAAGGGCCCTTTACTACAAGGTTATTAATTCACCCTTTCTCGTTGCACAATACCAGATCTAAAATAGCCTGTTCCCTAGTTGGTTCCTCAACATACTGATCTAGAAAACTATCTTGCGTACATTCCATGAATTCGTCCTCCACACTATTACTGCAAATTTGGTTTGCCCAGTCTATATGCAGATTAAAGTTCCCAATGATGACTGTATTACCCTTGTTACATGTGCCTCTAATTTCCTGATTTATACTCTGCCCTACATTACAACTACTGTTTGGGGGCCTATAAAACAACTCCCACCAATGTTTTCTGCCCCTTGCTGTTTCTTAGCTCCACCCAAACGGATTCTACTTCTTGATTTTCGAAGCCAAGATCCTTTCTCTCTATTGTTTTCTGCCATCCTTTATCAGGGCTATCCCTCCTCCTTTTCCATTTTTCCTATCTTTTCTAAAGTTAAGTATCCTGGAATCTAGAGCGTGTTCAGTGGGACTTTTGACACTTTGCCAGCCAAATGTAGGAAGAGCAAAGTGGCAATGTTTCATTTCAGCAGCATACCCGAGAATGAAACGCTCTCCACTAAGAAAATCAGCGCACGAGCGTCACTCAATGCACAGACTAATAGGTTCTGACCGCAATGCCTTTCGGTAGGAGTATGAAATTATTTGGAGTGCAAGAAAATATACACCGTGACTGATGTCAGTGGTGGCATTTTGGGCACAGAGTATCCACAAGGTCACATGCAATGCATTCAGGTGCAAAGCACCCGACCTGGGAGTGCTTGATGCCGATGCCAACAGCCATTATCAGAGGGGCTCCTATATTAGATATTAAGCGAGTTGTGGCTGTTGGAGGCCAGTCATTACAGCCCCCAGTACATACTGCCCAAGTTCCTCAGGGAAATGCCTTCGCCCCAACTGCTTTCAGCTGCTTCATCAATGACCTCAGTCACAAGGTCTGGAATGGGGCTGAACGCTGACAATTCCAGTGTTCAGTTCCATTCACAACTCCTTCAATAATGAAGCAGCCAGTGCCAGCCTACAGTAGCACCTTGACAACGTGCAGGATGGGCTGACACATGGCAGGTAACATTCGCCACGCAAGTGCTGGGTAATTACTATTTTGAACAAGAGACAGCCCATCCTCTTCACTGTCAAGGATAGTAAGATGTAGTAGCAGAGCACTTGGAAAACAATGATTGTCCGATCCTAAGTCAACATGGATTTACAAAAGTTAAATCGTGCTTGACTAATCTACTGGAATTTTTTGAGGATGTAACTGGTAGAATAGATAAGGGAGAACCAGTGGATGTGGTGTAATTGGACTTTCAGAAGGCTTTCAATAAGGTTCCGCATACTGATTGGCAGACAGAAAGCAAAGAGTTGGAATAAACGGGTCTTTTTCCGAGTGGCAGGCAGTGACTATTGGGGTACCGCAGGGTTCGGTGCTAGGACCCCAGCTATTTCACAATATATATTAATGATCTAGACAAGGGAACTAGATGTAATATCTCCCAAGTTTGCAGACGACACAAAGCTGGGTGGGTGTGTGTGCTGTGAGGAGGATGCAGAGAAACTCCAGTATGATTTGGACAGGTTGGGTGATTGGGCAGATGCATGGCAGATCTGCCCAATGTGAATAAATGCAAGGTTATCCACTTTGGTGGCAAAAACAGGAAGGCAGATTATTATCTGAACGGCAATAGATTGGGAGAAGGGGAAGTGCAACGAGACCTGGGTGTCCTTGTGCACCAGTCGCTGAAGGTAAGCATGCAGGTGCAGCAAGCGGTTAAGGCGGCAAATGGTATGTTGGCCTTCGTAGCGAGAGGGTTCAAGTACAGGAGCAAGGATGTCTTGCTGCAGTTGTACAGGGCCTTGGTGAGACCACATCTTGAGTATTGTGTGCAGTTTTGGTCGCCTTATCTGAGGAAGGATGTTCTTGCAGTCTAAAGATGAGGGGTAAGCCATTTAGGACAGAGATGAGGAGGAATTTCTTCACCCAGAGTGGTGAACCTGTGGAATTCTCTACCACAGAAGGCAGTTGAGGCCAATTCATTAAATATATTCAAGAAGGAGTTAGATATATTTCTTAAGGCTATGGGGAGAAGGCAGGGACAGGGTACTGAGTTTGGATGATCAGCCATGATCTCACTGAATGGCGGAGCAGGCTCGAGGGGCCGAATGGCCTACTCCTGCTCCTATCTTCGATGTTTCTATGATACCTCCAGCACCATCTTGGCAGTCATCATAGACCAGAAGCTGAACTGGTCCTGCCGTAGCAACACCATGGCTGTAAAGCAGGATAGAGGCGAGGTACATGGCGATGACTAGCTCAACACCTGACCCCTCGATGCTTCTCCATCTACAAGGCTCAAGTCAGAGTGTGATAAAACACTCATCACTTGCCTGGATAGGTGCAGCTGCAACACTCAAGAAGCTCAACAGAATCCAGGACAGAGCAGTTCGCTTAACTAGTGCTTCTGTCTCTGGAATCAATAGCCATCCTCTCCAGCACGAGTGCACGGTCACTGCAATATATATAAATAAATAAATAAATAATCTACAGGATACACTGCAGCAGCTCGCTGTGCTTGCTTTGAGAAGTGGTTAAGGCGAAGAGCGTAGATGCATTTAAGGGGACGCTAGTTAAGTACATGAGGGAGAAAGGAATTGAAGGATATGTTGATAGGGTTAGGAGAGGTGGGACGAGGCGCGTGTGGAGCATAAACACTGGCACCAGTTGAGCTGAATGGCTTGTTCCTGTGCTGTAAATTCTGTGCAACATTGACAGCACCTCCGCCCCGGCGACCTCTTATGCCAAAGCAACGACGTCAGGCAAACACCATCACATGCAAGTTCCCCTCCAAGTCACACACAATCCTGACTTGGACAGAAATTGTCGTTCCTTCGGCGACGCTGCATCAGTCCCCTGGAATTCCCTATTTAACATCATTGTGGGAGCACCACCACCACAAAGACTGTATTGGTTCATTGAGCAGACCCAACAGCACCTTCCTGGGCAATAAATGCAGCCTCGCCAGTGTTGCCCACATAGAGAATTAAAAAGTTAAAGAAAAATACCATAAAAGGACACAAACCAACCTCAAATGGACAAAAAGCTTATTAATTAAAACCAAAACACTAAATCAACCAGAAAGCTATTAAAACCCAAATAGGAACATTATTAGCTACTCTCACAGGGAAGACAGCAAGACAAAGCGGAAAGGTAAGCAACATGGGGTGGGGAAGAAGCAATCAACAAGACTAGATACGAAAACTCGTGCCGGTGAGGTGCAAAGCTGAGCAACTGAAGTTGTCCGGTCAGAGCTCGAAATCAAACCAGTGCGACTGGGAAGGGGGCAGAATTGATCCTGAGCACATGCTGAAGTAGTAGAGTTCAGACAACCAGGTCTGGCTGAATAAAAGCCTCTCCATAAACCACACTGTTCTAGCAGTCATGCTGCATTCAATCACCGGCGCTGTGAACAGGTACAACATTAAGACCTGACCCAGCAAGAATAGGGAGATGGAAAAACAGCTCTACCCAAGAACTGCCCTACTGTTCCAAGATATGTGGAACAAAGTGGTTATATATATCCTGCATATATAACGCATTCCCAAATCCTCACTTTATGAAGCTTAATAGATGTAAAATATATTCCACTCAGAGGCTTAAACATAAATTGGTGGAAATAGCTTTCACCTTCTGAAGTTGAGAACAGCAATGCCAAGAGCAAAATTCCAGAGAATTGAGGGTACCACCTCTCGATTCACTCCAAACCCTGATATTAAACAAGGCTTTGAAAAGTTTGTCTCTAATAATAGCTCTAGAGTGGTAGATTCAAAATAACACTTGTTTTATTTCGTTGCATGTTACCAGTGAACAGTATATATATTGGACCAAAACCCAACCATGTCAATGTTTCAGCTAGCACACATGTACAGGTTCTTCACTTCTACTCAATATCTGCCTCTAGAATCATACACAAATTACGACACAGAAAGAGGTCATTTGGCCCATTGTGTCCGTGCTGGTCGGAAAAAAGCTACCCAGCCTAATCCCACTTTCCAGCTCTTGGTCCGTAGCCCTGTAGGTTCACTTCAAGTGCACATCCAAGTACTTTTTAAATGTGATGAGGGTTTCTGCCTCTACCACCCTTTCGGGCAGTGAGTTCCAGACCCTCGCCACCCTCTGGGTGACAAAATGTTTCCTCATCTCCCCTCTAATCCTTCTACCAGCTATTTTAAATCTGTGCCCCCTGGTTCTTGACCCCGCTGTTAAGGGAAATAGGTCCTTCCTATCCACGCTATCTAGGCCTTGTTAGCAAGATAAATGCCTTAAACAAGCACAGGTATAGTAAACTCTGCAAGGAAACAAACCATTACTTTAGGACTAGTTAAGTGGAAACCATTCCTTCAGCTCTAACATCACCATCTTCATTACCTTCTCACTTACATCACTGTGATCACACTCAGTATGTCTACTGAATAACAGTAATTAAAGGGGTTTAAGGCTTATGTATAAATATCTGCCAGGAAGCTAACGGCAGTGAATCAATCACAGTATTCTCTCTGACATTGCTATATGGCTCCATCTTTGCTCATGCAGTTTATCTCATCATTTCACTGTCTTGTACCTCACTGTCAGCCAGCAGTTGTCATACTGCATCAGTCAAGAACTGCACCAGTCAAGGTTTCAACTGAAAAGGTAGCTCTCAAATGAGCATAAGTCCGAGCAAACTGTGCTCAGCCCCGGTGAAGTATCCTGTATCAACTGTCCCGAGTATCCTGTATCAACTGTCCCGAGAGAAAAGTTTGCATTCAACGGGAGCTAACTGGTGATTCTGTCGCAAGATATTGACTTGGAACAGGACATAGACAACCTTTGTGTTTTACTTAGGATTTTCCGATCAGCATTTGCTATACAGTACACACATTACATCATAAAGTTAATGCTATTTAAGTGTCGGTAGAGAAAGTGATACCAGAAACGTGGTCACAACAGCTCCTGGGCACAGATGTTATTGAAGTTATTTTCACTTCCTGCACCTTCCCATAATAACCCACGAAGCACCACATGGGCAAGCTCTTGGGTTACCTCCTAACCTCTCTCCTGATTGAACACGTTACACACCAACAGCAATGCCACTCACTAGTTGTAGTTCCCAGGATCGCCCACAACCTAGCCACTTGTGTATGTTATGGTAGTCAGTGAACCTTCCCTAGACCACCGAACTCGTGTCTTTGTGGCACACACAGGTGTGTACTGTTGCGTCTCAACAGTTATTTATAAAGTTTATAAATCCACGTTCACATCAATTTACATGTCCCAAGTTACTGATAACACATTTTGGTGCTCTGAATTAGGATTTATCCATGAATGAGAGAACAGCAACAAAACAATCCTCCAGATCCACAAACCAAAGTCAAACCACCAAATAACTGAAGTGCGAACAGGACGGAGTTGCCTGGGCTTTGCAGGCTGAACTTCCAGGACTCGGGCAGCATGCGGCCCCATGACCGGAAGCTGGCCATCCCTGTACTAAGCCATGCACACTGTATACTATGAATGTAACCTGGATCAATGTGTTGTAACCAGATAAAGAATTACAATACAAAAACATTCTCTTCATCTATCAATATTGGTTGCTCACAACAATGTACTGATTCAACAATGTATTGTGGCAAAGGCAGCAAATACCATGGAACACAAGTTGAACATTAGGAACATAGAGCAAAAAGTGAATTTGGGCAAGAGTTTAGAACAAGTCATCAGCGAAGGCTGTTGGAAGTAGATGAATTCCAGAGATAACTGGAGAGAAGGGATTGACTGGTGCAGACATGCGGGGCTGACCTCTGCAAAAGGGACATGTTTGTCTAGGAGTTAGCCCTTTCCCTGTTCCTAAAAATCCTTTATGTACTTAAAATAACGACGGGGAGCAAATTCTGAGAAAACCTGATCACATTGATGGAAATGGAAAACTGGTTCACTAAACACAAACAATCATGCAGACGAGTTTCACAATTTCCAAAGGGAAAAAAAGATTTATTTTTAGTATTTCAAGTTTCTTACTTTTCAAAATCCACTGACAGTTCAACAGTTCCCATTTTCTTACCTAGTTTGCTTTTAACTGCAGTGTCTGTGAATTCACCAGGCACTAATATTATGCCGTCGCCTGCATGTGGACCAAATCCACTCGGTCCACCAACTCAAAGGAGTGCTTATGTTACATGTATACAGGTATTGTTTAACTTACTCCCATCCTTCAGTTTTCAAGTGTGAACATGCAACTCAAAAACTTCCACATGGATTTAATAACTTACATAATTCTTATTCTAGAGTGAAAATACCCAATTGTTTATGATGTCACAAGTACTCACTGAAATGTCACAGTCGCTTCCTCATATCATAAAGCACCTTAACTGCTTTCACAGCACCTTAAAAGGTACAACCATGCCTGGGCTTACGTGTTGGTTGTTGATTATGCCACTAATAATCTTTAAACATAATCATATAAAAAATAACAGTCTCCATATTCCAGCACAATGACACTCCAGGTATTGGAGCACAAATATCAGCCAGATTCACTCCCCACGCCACTCAGTTTCTGAAATGAGATGTGCCAAGTGGAGTCTGCAGCATCACGAATGGGGAGGGGACAGAGCAGAGAAATCAGATACCCTGCCTTACTGGTACCTCACACACAATGTCCTGGCATTGTCTTCATCGACTTAGCTGCGAGCCATGGCGTCTTGGCGCCCACAGATAAAGTTTAACTCGGTGTTCCCATTAATCTGTCTCAAGTTCCAGATGCTATTGGTATTCTGATTTTGCTTACTTTACCATTGCGACACCAGTGTTAAGAACAGGCCCTTTCCAAACTTACAGGTTCATCAGATTGAATCAAGGAAACCAGCAATTATGAAACAGAAGCACAAACAGTAATGAACTGCCTGGTCTTTGTGAGTTGGATTGGCAGGGCTCTCACAGTAGCAATTGGCTCACAGGCCGTAGTCTACTTACTCCTGTCCAAGCAGCTGGTCATAACAGATACTGAAGTAGTCCTGGAGCAGGCCGCCTGCCACTTACCAGGAGACTTGAGGGCACATCAAACTCTAACTGAACAGAAGGAAGCTTCAGCACCACGTAATCGGTACCACGCTGCTTTCCAAGTCATGCTCTGCAACACCACTTTGCAGGAGATGGGAATACTGACACCTCTGTCTATCTGGATTACTCTCAATGCAACACGCAAAACTGTTCTCTAAAGTTATAATGGAGCAGATATTCTCCCACTAAAGTCTTTGTCATTGTACTTTTTGTGGTGGGTGTTTCCCCCCCATGAATTTGAACATTACCCAATCTGATGTGCGCATGCAGGGATGAGCAACGAAAACTCAGCTTCAAGTGGGCCGATCAACTCTGCCTATCCCAGGCCAACAGAGGATTCTTTTGACCCCCATTTGATAAACCAGGGCTGAATGGGCATTAAAAACTACAGCATATATTCACAATAATAGGCTAAGTTCATTGAAAACTGCAGTAAAGCCTGGTTATCTTCAACCGCTAGGGTCGATAAAACATTGTTTGCAATCAAATTTGATTAGACTGTGTAGAGTGTAAAGTGAAAAACTTGGATTTATATGCAGCAAGCCATCCAGGACAATACAAAGATACAAATTAGGATTAAAAACTCTTCTCTCAAGGTACGAGAATTAAGGTTCCCGCCCAAAAAAGAAACATTCACAAATTCAGATTTAATGTAAATTATATACGTTCATGCACATTTCTATAGGCTTGCGCACATTTATAATCAGCAATCCTTTTCAAATGTGCAATATTTATACTGATGTCATTCAGTATCACATCAGAAACACTGAATATAGACACCATCTGGCGTCACCCTGGGGCCAGGAGTAGAGGTTCCACAAAATGGCATCTGAAGCAATGCAGGAGTTAATGGAGGCCTGCTGGGTGGAGGTACTGTATGGCTGTAATGAGAACTTGTGGTTTTACATCATTTTTGCAGGGCTTACAGTGTTATGTGCAAATAAATAGTCTGTTGCATAAAACACATTTTTGCTGGATTTGTTGTTTTTTAAAACCATCTTTTATCACAGGTTTGATTTGCAAAGTAAGCTTTAATCCTTGCTTTAGTCCCCATTATTGGATTTAAGTTAATGGAAAACAAATGTCTTCTAAGCTCATTTTCTAGATTACTGGCATCTTTTAATAAATCACCTATTTTATCCTGAAGTTTGGCAGCTAAAGGTCAATTCTTCATGACCAACAATTAATTGAGGTTTGCTGTCAGGAACAGTCATTACTTACAGCAAATATCCTCCTAATTACACCGTTTAACACTCAGCAAGTCTCCATCTTCATCTCGTTGATTTTTCCAATCAAACCCCAACAGTTAAAACTCGTTTTAAGATTTCTCAGCCACATCCCAAAATCTTTTTATACTCAGCAAACAACTCGAGAAACTCCTTCAGAGTTTTCAGATCCTGCGATAATAACGGCATTGTAGAAGCTGTATTTGTAACCAAAAAAAAAGCTTGTTTCTACACATTCTGGTTTATATTATAAGACTGTTGGAAACCCTCAAAAGCTTCAGTGCCAACATTTCTGTGCCATTTTACTTTTGTTTATACTGGCTGTGATCTTGTTCCCCTACAGTCAGCACTAAAGCGACCAGAATAAAGTTCAAAAGCTTTGAAATGTAAAGAGAAGGGAGCCGGCTGATCAGTAATGAAAGAGAGAAAACATAGGATTGTGCTTCAGGTGTAACGTTGCATGGCAATAGATAACACGCAAACCGTTAACCCGCCTTTTGCTCTCCAAGGTGCAAATTGATCTGCTGTGCACTGCTTGCATTTTCTGGTTCTATATCAGATTTCCAGCATTCAATGGCTCTGGAGCTGAATCGCTATGCATCGACTGTGGCACTGCTGTCGCGTATAAAACCGAGGCCAGGCTGCACTCCCATGCTGCTCTGTCTGCTGCTATGTCTATTCTCACTCTATTGTCCCTACATGCCGTTACTTTTGTCCAGTTCATTTTCCCGGCATACCAGAAGTGTAAAAATCACTGGCAAATGCTCTACCAAAACAGCACGACTAGAGGGTCCGTATTGCCACAGTAAGACCAGTAAGGATGCAGGATTGCGTTAATTCCAATGTACCGTTCAGTGCTACACAACTCCCCATTGCACCTGGAAAAGTGAGCTGCATTAACTGATTTCGGGGCGGGTTATAAGCCAGTGTAAGAGCTGAATGCACATCGCACGAATGCTCCAAACTCAAAGCACCACCTATCTGTGAAACGTCCCCATTTACACTCGGCACGATACAAGGGTGAATTTACCAACAGAATGGGGAAGGAAAACAAGCATGGCCATGAGCAAAATACAACCACTACCTGCCCACAACAGGCCCTGGAGCGCAGTGTTGGTGGTACTTGCCTTTAATTGGGCTCCTCTTCGCACCATTGTAAAATGGAACTAGAAAAAAAGTAAAAAATGCATTTTGAAAAACTGCCTAAGCTCAGGGCATGATAGATGCGTGCACAAGCATGCTGGTAAATGCAGAGTGTAAAAGATACTCTTCAGCTCGATTTCACGATGCTGCGAATAGGGCCAGAGTAAAGCTATGTGCAACTGGGGAGGGCTCGAGAAACAACAGCTACATGCTGGCCAGTTTTTTTTTCCTGCTGTGTATACTGCCCGGTAAGAAATGGTGGGTTCACCAGCAGGTGGTGCCCCCAATCAGAGCAAGAAGCAGAGAGGCAGGCAACAGTGTTTGACCAACCCAAACGCAGGATCACTGCTAACCAGCACCCTGTGCGCCACATGTTTTGCATTTAATATAAATCGGAAAGGGGAGTTTATTTATCCTGAACTCAACTAATAATGTTTACCATTCCAAATGATACTTCTCTTTTATCACTATTTCCCTTCTCGCTACATCCTCAAAAATCAACATCAATCACACCGGAACTCAATCCGAGAACCGTAAAACTTGTAGCATCTAAACTTCTGCCTGCAATCTACAAGATTTTAAACGCCAAGCTTGAAGTCCTCCAACGGCTACTTGCTGATTTACTTCATTTCCTCCTGTAGTCTTTTCAATCTTGGCATTACCCTGTAAAAGGGACTTTGGCCCTACACCTTGGGTTGTCAATTTAAAAGAAGCAGGCTATGAATGAAGTGCTTCATGCAAAGCTGAAGCTAGAAGACCAAGACGCCCGTTATTCTATTATGGTCATTTTTACTCCCTTCCACGGCTTGGTTCATAAGTCACCAAAGTCGTTCCTGCAATTAGGTCACTAGCACAAAGGCAAAATGGTCTAGAATGTTCTCACAGTTCAGTTAGAGCGGGAAACAATTACATCACAATTTATTAAGATTGTGCTATCTTTTAAAATATCTAATATTGCATTAAAATGTTCCAGATTGCATCTGAGCGCCAAACTGTCTAAGATAAAGCATACATGCAAACTTTTTTGTTTATATTGTTTAGGTGATGACCTTCCCTTAAGTTCCCCCCACCACGTATCCATGCTCCTCAATCTCCCCCAACTTTGTATGTGTTCAGATTTGTCACAGGCATAGTTAAGTCAAGATGCCTCTTAGGAATTATTCTCAGCACATCTGGTCCCACCATTACTTAACTAACCAGTACTTATTCAACCCAAGTTTTGGAGAACAAAATCTACAATAGTACAGTAGAGTGTTTTTCCACAACAGATGTAGATACAAGGCAAAAATGTTGCATGGCCACCAATACAATTTTCTGAAATCCTTGTGACAGCATTGGATACACAGAATGAGTGACGATTTCCTCTCTACTCACAAGATTGGGAACTCCCTATGTAGCAGTCAACAGTGCAGTTTGTTGGACTTCCACTGGGGCAGTGTTTACCACACAGCCTCAATCTTTTCTGATATGTGGGCAGACAAAGCTGAAACTGCCCAATAAGACAGACACCCAACAGGATGAGTGTTTCCAGCATTAACAATCCCTCAATAGCTTGTTTGGTAAAGGAACTGCCTGGGCCACACAGATCGAGAAGGTGCCAAGTACAAGCCCTGGTCTCTGCTGATATCACTACAATTAGCCTGAACAGCCATGGGCCAGCGAGATAAAACAAGAATCAGATCAGGGATCCCACTTTTAATCCACATTTACCAGATCCTGCTGGAAAGGGTGGAACTGAAGTAGGGACAAGTCCGGGCTTGTCAGTGATGCCTCCCACAGTGGCATAGCCTATCCATACTTACTTGCTAGCCTCACACGTGAAGAATGGTGGCCAGCAAAAACACACGAGCCTGAAAAAGGGCATTGTAGGCCATTTTCATTGTTAACAAGCTGCAGTATTTTATTCACTGAAGTCTAACTTGGAACAGACTGGGCATTCACATGTAGTGGGTGCCCATAAAACGGGCATAAATAACAAGGACAATGAATTACTCTGACTGCTCAGAATAAAATCTACCACCTCAACCTCAGAACGTGGGCCGCTGACGCTGGCTATTTGGATCAAGTTAGTATAAACTTCAGCTCAAGAAACTCTCCAGTCCTGTTATTTTCTGCTGGAGAGGAAAACCAACATTCTGATTCAAACTGAATGCAGTCTCGGCTAGGGTGCCAAGCGTACTCAAGTCATCTATGGCAAGGTACCTGTACCAACACTCTTATCTGATTTTCACTGGTATCCAGCTTGACATTCAGTCAATATCTCTGCTGAAGCAAACATTAGCAAAGAAACAGTAAATGTTTTGGTATATATTGATGTATATAAAAGACCTAATTTATGGCCGGGAAAACATTATGATTTGCCTGCATTTTTTTTCTGTAATTCTGGAAAGAAGAAATGATTTGATCCGAAGAGCAACCCAATTTCATCAAATGGATTACAACCACAATACTTCAGGGTGAACAGAAATGATCTGAACGTAAAAATGTCTGATTGCAATTGATAAACAAGAACATTTTATCTCCCAATTACTGTTAAAGGAGACATAAAAGTCATCTTATGACTTCTTAAGCATAGGGTAAACAGGGAGGGGACCTGCATAGCAAATCTTGCCAGTAACAAATCTTCGTGATTTTTTTTTAAATGAGTAAGATTTAATAGCAGTCACACACAGCTTCTTTTCAAGCATTATCTCTCTCATACTTCACTTATACCACAGGTATTGCTTTGACACCTGTACATCCACAAAGAGCAGTGAGAGTGGGTAGCAAGGACCTAAGCAAAGTGAAGCTCTAAACATGTAAACACTTGTACAAACAGCTGCGCACTGGCGATCCAATGTCAGTGATTTCTTCCACTTTTTCCAATGACTTACGCTCCTCCATGTTGCCCCAAGGAGCTAATGCCTTTAAGGGGGCTGTTCTATGGGAGCTGAACGCCCTCTGGTACCTCACGCAGAAATCTATACTGTGTAGGCAGGCTGTTCAACGACAGGGGCATCACACATCACAGCCAACTCAGAGTTGGACTTCATCCAATGCCTACACCCACACACGCGCGCGCACTTCCAACAGTGGTTGCTGAACAGTAAACAGCAGGACCCGGGCCAATTTTCCATTTTCTTCTTCCTACCCCACGTGTGCAGAGGCCAATTGTGGTGACCCTACCACCAGACTCGGCCAACTCAGCACAGATCAGGGATTGAATTCAGGACCTTCCTGGTGTGCACTCAGGTGCTCAGTGCTTTCACCAACTAAGACTTCAGGAAAAGCCAGGCTGGTGATTGTGTGTCAGTAAACAACAGGTTGCCCTCTCGACGACTCTTCAACCCTAGATGGGGCGTACCTATGGGGCTAACGGCCAGCTGAGGAACACTTCCAGCTTCTCTGTGAATAAAGACAGCTCTTTGTCCAGTGATGTCTATGCATGCATTCAATCCCAATGCTGATGAAGAAA
This sequence comes from Somniosus microcephalus, assembly GCF_052327205.1. Classification (NCBI taxonomy): domain Eukaryota; kingdom Metazoa; phylum Chordata; class Chondrichthyes; order Squaliformes; family Somniosidae; genus Somniosus; species Somniosus microcephalus. Next base: position 63,918,741 of record NC_141006.1, on the reverse strand, counting down.
ACCGGAAAGACTCATTCTGTAGGCAATTGACACCATTAGTGACAGTCCGACTGGAGTAAATCTACTCATCAGATAATGGGCATTTTTATAGTGTTCTTCAGCCGCTGGCTCCCTCAACTGACTAACACAATGTGATCTGCTAAATTTCTCTTTGTATCGGTGGCATTGGTGACACGTTTACCACAGTATCTCATGGAACAATGTACCCAGGGCCTCTCAAGAGTTGTTTCCTTTGAAGGCAATCAACAGCAGTGCACACAGGAAAAAAAGCTAGGTGACTTAATCATCAGAATGCACCTGGCATCTTCCACAAGTTCCTAACTATGGGCAGCGTGTTATCAGAGAGAAGCCCAAATTCCTCATCAGTAACTTCAATGATCAATGGACTGCTTGACTGAAACAACTAGTTAAGGCAGCTCTGATCAGGATTACTTGCCAGTGACCTGGATAGAATTAAAGCAGCAAATATTAAAAATGCAACAGATTACAAGGTAATTGGTAAATGCTTGCTCGCAGTTTTCACTGATCTTACACTGGACTGGGACGTACTCCAATCCATTGGTGCAACCGCCAGATAGCTATTCAGTCATTCCCTTTGGCATAAAAATGTTAGTTATTAATATGCAGCTTAAGAATTGTTTGTCAGGTCTTCCTTGATGGCTCAATTGGTAAAGCTAACGTGTAATGAAGGCGCACTGACCGGGTAAATTCAATTGTAAGTTTTCGATCTGCACGCGCACAGAGTTTCCAAAGGAATATTAAATGCTGTCCAAACATAAATGAGTGGCTTCCTTCATCAACATTAGATCGGTTTTATCTGGCTCAGATCCTGCTGCAAGACCTCACAGCACAGCACACAAGATATTATTATACTGAATGTGAAGTATTACGCCCGCTCGGAGTCTGCAAGCAGCACCCGGGTTCTCAGCATTTACAGCTTCATTTCAATGTAAAACAATGTATTTGTAACTTGAAATTAGTTGCCATAATGTGCATGTGGAGGACTTGACCATTATTCATTCATCTGTACTAATACCCAAACAAACAGCAACATTTTAAGCCCAGGGGTCTGTTGCAGACACAATCTACCTGCGGCCGGCACCGAATGAAAAAATCCACACTAGCCTTTCTTTTGCAAAAAAAAAAATCAGTGGAACTGTCATTGCCATATCTCGGTTATTCACTGCAGCCAGCTCTCATCTGGTGCAGCCACAGGCACAAGCAAATTAAAATCTGAGGCTGTTTGATGATATAAAGCAAATGGGAAATCAGAGCATTCTTCTTCACCTGCTTTTCTCAATCAGATGGAAAAACATTAAGCAAACTTTTCATGATACAGTACATCTATTCTGGAAAAAACAACCATTGCCAGCATTTACACAATTTAGACAAGTCTACCGAAGTAAAAGTCTCGGGTATTGCATGCCATATATTAAATCTATCGAAAAAAAATCAAATCAAGTTTTTCTCATTGGCTCAAATAACCAACTTAAGCATACTGCTTTGCTAAAGTTTATTTTAAAGGCAGCAATTTCAAACAATCACTACATCTTTTTTTTGCGCTTCCTGCCACCACTTACTTCTGACCCAGTTGAGTATATAGCTGTATAAACATTTACTAGATAAGCCCATAAAAACATTAGAATCCCTCTTAAAAATCACAAAGTCACCCATATTTTTGGTGGGAGAATGAAAAAGTATCAACTCTTTACATACATATACTCCCCCAGAATGACAGAATAATACATCAAGTTATCGTATTCTACAAGCTTACTTTCAAGTAAGTTTGAATACCTTGATAACCAAGTTGATGGTTGGTTGAAATAATATATACGTGAAATATACGTCCAAAGATGTGCGGGTTAGGTTGATTGGCTATGATAAATTGACCCTTAGTGTTAGGGGGATTAAATACGTGGGGTTACGGGGATAGAGTGGGATATGTGTTGGTGTAGGGGTTACGGGGATCGGGTGGGATATGTGTCGGTGCAGGCTCGATGGGCCGAATGGCCTCTATCTGCACTGTGGGGTTTCTGTGATTCTGTGAAATTAATGTATCGATTTTATAAACCTAATTTCTCCTCTCAAATCTGAAGGTGATTTCCCACGAGGCGCTACATGGGCTGGGTGTCCTCCAGCATGTCAAGTGGCCATTTTTAATGAGTGTAACATCACAACTGAACGTTGTCCTGTCCTCATCCAACAGCCACAAGTGGAGTCCCCAACAATCACCAGGTAACAATCTAGTGCAGCAACCCCAGCTGATTTTCTCCTAGATTGGGGTTGCCAAGACCAATCAACAAACATCAACTCTAGCTCAGATTAGATAATTCAGGACATCAGGAATTGTAGCTGGCACCCCCTCGCTTTATACTGACTAATAAAGCAAGCGAGCTGGCAGAGAGTTAAGTGCACAATGGTATATTCATGTACATCATGAGTTTGACAGGGCAAAGGATCCTGGCTGCAATTCCCCAATCTCTCCCCAGGACATCGGGGGAGAAACATGGATCAGAAGCCAGGCATTTCTACCTAATGGAGAGGTTGCCTCCTCTCAACGTGTGTGTGTAAAAGACACAATTTCCTCTTTCTTTTCTATGCAGTTTTAAGACCACCGTCGTTATTGAGATTACAAGTGATTGACATCATTTGATACAACCAAACCGATCACCAAGGCCACAAGTTCAAAACAATAAATCACCAAAGGGGGAGACCTAGGTTTCCTGGTACATACAAGTGTCCAATTATTTGGTCATTAGCACAATGCTGTTTTGTGAGAGCTTGCTATGCGCAAATTGGCTGCAGTGTTTCCTACATTACAACAGTGACTACACTTCAAAGAGTACTTCATTGGCTGTAAAACGCTTTGGGATGTCCCGAGGTCATGAAAGGCGCTGTATAATAGCAAGTCTGTCTTTCAAATGGCACACTGGCTGGCCTATCCAGACACAAATGAGCAGGGTTCAATGCACGACTACTTTTGTAGGGGTGACTAAAAACTTGGTCAAAAAGGCAGGTCTTAAATGAGGAGAGCGAGGTGTAGAGGCTTAGGGAAGGAATTCCTCCTTCAACCTCGGCAGTGAGAATCAGCAGCATATTCGACGACGCAAGGTATCACAAGCGAGTCCAATCTTGTCCTCAACTGACACCCAACTACAAGCATTTTCTACAAAAGTCACTAGGTATCAATTAGCAACAAGAATCCCGACTACATAACAAGGGATTTAACCTGGGACCTAAAAAGAGATCCATACACAAATCAGACAGATAGCCATGGAGAAAAGGTGCGCAGTCATTCAGAGATGGTGAGGCCAAAGCGAAGGCTGGGGCTGAATTAAGAAGATTTTTCTCAGAGGGAGGGAAGGGGGCAACCTAGGTTCCGGGGATAAGATTAAAAGGAAAACTTGAGCATTACTTGAGCTGAAAATTGCTAATGTGGAGTAACCCACTTTTGAGAAACAAATAGGCCACACTGAGTGCAATATACTACAAGAACCTGTGGAATTCTCTACCACAGACGGCAGTGGAGGCCAATTCATTAAATATATTCAAGGAGTTAGATATATTTCTTAAAGCTAAAGGGATCAAGGGATAGGGGGAGAAAGTAGGGACAGGGTACTGAATTTGGATGATCAGCCATGATCTCATTAAATGGCAGGGCAGGCTCTAGGGGCCGAATGGCCTACTCCTGCTCCTATCTTCTATGTTAGAACATTATCCAAAAGAACCGCCACTTCAGGTCAAAGGGAACCCTGGGATAAATGACTGCAAGTCTGTTCATTTCACATTGCGCTGAACCAAATAAGCCAAGACTTTACAGCCTGAAAGCTGCTTTGGTAACCAGTTTCACTTCAGCTCTTTCTCCCCAGCATCAGCCCTCTCCAGTCTTGCACATCAACTGGTCATCCAGTTCTGTGAAATGACTCCCAATTCAATACAGGAAACTCTTTTTTATCCGGCACCGACAGGACCTGCGTGGTGCCGGTTGATCAAAAAATCCAGATTACAGAGAGATATACTTACTAAGGTACGAGAGCCCCGTACACGGCCACAGATCCAGGCGTCCCTGTTGCATGGCAACAGGTGCAGGAACCCTGGTTACACGGCCACAGATCCAGGAACCCCGATTACACGGCCACAGATCCAGGAACCCCGATTACACGGCCACAGATCCAGGAACCCCGGTTACACGGCCACAGATCCAGGAACCCCGGTTACACGGCCACTAATATGAAATAAAACTTACCTGAACCTACTCCTGAATTTTGCCGGCTGAGAGATTTCCGGTTATTTAGGTGCCGGTAAAAAGAGTGTTTCCTGTACTAGCTTTTCTTTGAGTTAGAGAATTTTCGGCTACTTTGTCGAGTTTGCTCCTTTGTTATTCTGCTTGTAGAGCTCTCAGGAACAGAGACGGGATGAGATCGCAAAGCACCGCTGCATTAAAGGAATTACTCTCCATCCTTTTTTTCCCCCTTTCCTTAAAAAAAATCATCACGGAGTAAGGAGATGGGGTGGGAGAAATTTATTTACACGGAGGGCTGTTAGAGCATGGAATATTTTGCCACAGGAAGTGGTTAAGGCAGAGGTTATTGCATCTTTTACAGGAAGACTGGCTAAATATTAAAAGCAGAGGAAAATACAGGATTATGGAGAGTGAGGCAGTGGGATTAGTTCTTGCATTGCTCCAGCAAAAATAAAGACTTGCCTTTATATAGCGCCTTTCACGACCTCAGGACATCCCAAAGCACTTTACAGCAAATGAAGTGTAGTCACTGTTGTAATGCAGGAAACACGGCAGCCAATTTGCACACAGCAAGCTCCCACAAACAGCATCGTGTTAATGACCAGATAATCTGTTTTTGTAATGTTGGTTGAGGGATAAATATTGGGCAGGACACAAAGAATAACACCCCTGCTATTTTTCGAAATAGTGCCATGGGATCTTTCACGTCCACCCGAGAGAGCAGACGGGACCTCGGTTTAACATCTCATCCGAAAAAGCTGATGCAGACAATGGGTCAAATGGCCGCATTCTGAGCTGCGCTGGAACACACACGATCCATGAAAAAAAACTGACTGGCTCCCAATGGTTGAGCAAGCTTATCCAGTGAGCAGCACGGTTTTAATCTTAGAAATAATTTTACTTTTCTATGGCGCTTAGGCTTACTTTATTTATAGCCTTCAGGAAAAAAAGGACGGATTTAGTATGATCTTTTGTTTCTTAATTCTAGTCAAAGGGCAAGACTACATTTCCAACATCTGTCCCAAGGTTTTTTCAATCTGTTCTCACGATATTGGACACTGATTTTGCCCATCCCTAGTTGTCCTGAGGTGGTGGCAATGGGCACTCCCAAACCACTGCAGTCCCTGTGGTGATCCCTGTGGCGTTAGCCAGGGAATTCCAAGACAGCAGTTGCTTTACGACCAAGTGGCTGGCAAGGACAAGTCAGAAGGCATTAAAAGACAACGAGTAGGCCAGAGCTCACTGCTCCCTGAAGGACAACAGTGAACCGGTGGGTTCTTACAACCTTGCTGCTTTCCTGGTCATTTCTTCTCCTGGTGCCAGCCCACACATTACCAGCTTTAGTGAACTGTATTTCACTACTTGCCATGATGGGATCTGAACTCTCAACCCGAGTCGCCAGGCCAGTATCACAACCAATAAGCTTTGTGGTCATCAAACTGGATCAGCAATCCAGTTGTGGACAACTGATCAGTATTGCTTTGAGCACGGAAAAAATAATTAATTTCAGTCTCAGTAGCTCAAATTTTAGTTTTCATAGATTTGTAGAATTTCACAGGAGATGACAAGAATGGGCAACTAGCCAAAAGAGATATTAGATGGGGTGACCAAAAGGTTGGTTTTAAGGAGGGTGTTAAAGAGGGAGGTGGAAAGTCACAGGAGTTTAGAAAGGAAATTCCAAAGAAGGCATGGCCGTCAATGATAGGGATTCAAAAGAGGAGGAATGAAGAGGTCTGTAGGAAGGGGCTTTTAAGGCTGGAATGGGTTACAGAGATGGAGAGGGGCAAGGCCATGAAGGGAATTGAGCACGAGGATGAGAACTGGAGCGAATGGAGGTCAGCAAGGAAAGCAGTGATGGGTGAAAGGGACGAGGTGCGGGACTGGAGACAGGCAACACAGTTTCTAATGAGCTGAAGCTTACAGGGTGTGTATGTGTGTGTCGGGGGGGGGGGGGGGGGGGGGGGGGGAAGAGAAAAGAGAGAGGCGCCGGCTAGGACAGTATTGGAATCGTCAGGTCTGATGGTGACAAAGGTCATCAACTTGGTTCTCCTGCCCTTTCCTTATGCCCTTTTAATTTTTTCTTTTTCCAAACATTTGAATTTTACTGTTCATTTGACTGTAGTCAACAAAAAGACCATCAATTTTAGTCAAGGACTATTTCCTTCATGTTAAATGATGGAAACAACACTGGTGAGTAGCCGGACCAGGAAAGTCCCGGGTTTGATCCCGGGTCCGGTAAGACTCAACTAGGGATGCAGCAAGAACACAATTGGTCCAGCATCTCTGGGTGAGGATGGGGAGGGGGGGAAATTGGTGAGGGTTCTTAAACATGAAACCCTCGGAGGAAATGCGCGTGCATGAATGTCAAGTGAGGGCCAAACTCAGATGTGTGCTCCCTACAGTTGAATAGCTTCCCAATCTACAACCAAGGCCTTCAGGAAAGAATGGGAAGGGAAAGAAAACAGTTTAGGAAAATTGGAAGAGAAAACAAAAATTTACTTTGAAGAATTGTCTGCATACCCTCAAACTGAAAGGACACACTCTGTGCAAATAAAGAAATAGTATTTTTAGGCAAGTTGGGAAAAATAGGCAAGTGCAAGTTTCAAGTGGCCCAAAACTGAAGCAACAGATAACCGGTTTATAAAAAAAAAACTCGTTTCCTCAGCGTTTCAAGGTACTCCATGCATATGTATTTTAATTCTCAGCCGCCTCCTACCTCCATGCTACAGCATGAAAACACTAACACACTGAACCTTCGACAATGCTGATAAACATATCTTCCAAAATATTCAGCGATATCCTTCCCATCTGGCGCTTTCCATGGATTATGGGTTTTTTAAGTACAAAATGACAAAAATGCACACTTACGGTTTAGCCAATCACATGTTCTGCAACACTATTTAAAGGGTACAGGAGGGCATTAAAGTGGAAAAAATGCACGTCTTAGCTGCATCAACCCTGTAAATTATGAACCACATCACTTATTTTCCCACTAAAAAAAGTGAAGTACAAATTAAATTTTAAGCGTTCTTACCAAAATGACTCATGCCTGATTTGACAGAAAGTGAAACGTAAATCAACAATGTCATTGTTTGGCCACTCTCTCTCTCTCCCTTCTTCTGGAGGCAGCAGCGTGTGCGAGTTATAGAAACATAGAAGATAGGAGCAGGGGTAGGCCATTCGACCCCTCGAACCTGCTCCGCCATTCAATGCGATCATGGCTGATCATCCAAATTCAGTACCCGGTCCCTGCTTTCTCCCCATAGCCTTAAGAAATATATCCAACTCCTTCTTGAATATATTTAATGAACTGGCCTCCACCGCCCTCCCAAGGGGACCAGCAGCCTCACGATACCATTCCCAATGGCCCAGTCTGCATGTGTAAATTCAGGAGGTGTCATCAGATAGAAGTTCATAGCAATGCGACCCTATCCTGTCCTGTCCCACAGAATCCTGGCTGATTGGCCTCCCACCCCAGATCAGGATTCAAACTTGGGATCTTCCAGGTCATTATGATTCAGTACTGCTGCAATTAGTGCACTGATCCACTGAGGCAAGACAAAGCCCAGCTTTTAGACATTGTGGCCAGGGATTTCCACTCCAGTGCTCCCTAGGCTGGGGAACTCAGAAGTGAAAAATTATTTTTAAAAACCCCTCCCCAAACATCTAGTGGGTAAAAGTAACACCTTACAGAGTACTAAGCCACACAGAACAGAGGGTCCCAGGTTCAGTTCGGTCACAGCTGAACATTACAACTGTCCTCAGAAAAGAGGGAAAGTTACTCAGGATTCTCACGTTTGACCACTGCCCAATGACCATCACTGAAAAGAGCATACCTGCAGATGTCGGGTGAGATGATGAGCAGGCCTGGATGTGATGCCCTCTACTGTCCCAACAGCCCATCAGCAGTCACTATCTGAGGCCCACATCTGAAGAATGGCCACCTGAATAAGGGTCCCATGGGTTGCAGGACTGCACGCCAGCAAAGCTCAGTGTGCAAGGGAGGAGAGAAACTAATTTATTGAAAAAAATAGCAAATTATGCACTCAAAGTCAACTTGGCACTTTTCGAATTATATATTAAAATACAAACTTGCCTGTTGTCCAATCCCATTATTCATTATACTTTAGGATTGCAGTTAACAATCCAACCAAGCAAGTTTTAGGACTTCAGAATTCTCTCCCAGCATCCCATCAGGAGGCATAGATCAAAGGCAGACAAGGAACTTGCAACGCGAGAAACTGGGTGTGAACCTGTTGCATTCTATTATCTGCGCAGGGTTGGAAACCATGCAACAGAATGTTTCAAACAAGTATTTCACCCCAGATATTAATTGGGGGAGCTTAAAAAATGAACTCTGGTTTCTTAGTAGACATCTTAGAACATCACAATTATTTTTTTTTCTTTGCGCGGTATCAGTTAACGTGCAATGTCACAACAGCCGTCAAGTTTGATTTTCTCTCAATCTATGCTGCTAGCAACGGTTACATTCATAGTTAAAATTATTTTTGCGCTTTTCACAGGCTGAGCGGACCGACGAGAATGGTCCTGTACACAGTGCGTGAGGCTGCACAACTGTTGCTTCCCACAATGATGCCCCTGCGCTACCCCATGTGAACGTTTCCTTGCACAAATATAAACAGTTCTACAGTAGACACAAACTAAAAACCTGTCTCCCTCATGCCACCTATCACAGAGATGTTCATGCTCTTAGGTGGTCTGCCCTCTACTCAATACTTCTGGACACTCAAGCCTGTGATCAACAGGAACCCACGTAGCAAAGACATATAGAGCAAAAACAGCACATTGCCAAATTGAAAAATATATGCAAAAGCTAGAGAGATCAATAGGGAGGTGACACTGAAAGAGAGAAAATGTTCCTTTATGCATTCCTAACGGTAAGGCTCACAGCACCAGCAGTCCTTTTCCTCCAAGTTGAAAAGTAATTTTTGCACATTTATTTATTGAGCCAAGAAAAAAATACATTTGTATACAAAACAAGTGCCCTCTCCCAATGGTTCAGCTAGTGCCAAGTCAAAATGCCACCAGACATGAGTGACCACTGAGCTATGTTCAGTTAGCTGATCTCAACCAGGGTGGCGCTGTAGGGACAACCCAATTAGCCTTAGCTTCCCTGTGTGTGTGTTTTCAATTTGTTCTTAGCATGTGGGCAATGCCGAGCATTTGTTGCCAATCCCCAATCGCTGTAAAGGTGATGGCTTGGCTTCTCTTTGAGCCACTGCAGTCTTTGTGCTGATGGTGTTAGGCGAGACATTTCAGGATTCTGACCTAGTGACAATGGGGGGGGGGGGGGGGGGGAAGAATTTTTACTCCTGATCATTATCTAGTAAATCTTGCTGGAAAGAGCTCATGTCGGGTGAAGACGGGACGGACCTGGGCTGAAACATCCCACCGTTAACCACCACTGTACAGTGTTGCACATTAAGAATTGCTGCTTTGGCAAAGAACTAGATGGAGCCTGTGAAACCATTCCCGAGCACGATTCAAGTTTTAGTGCCCACGGGAATGCTTTACATCCAATGAATTACTTTTGAAGTGTCGGCACTGTTGGCAAATGCAACAGCCAATTTGCACACAGCGATGTCTCACTAAAAAAGCAATAAATGACCAGATAATCTGTTTCTGATAGTGTTGCTTGAAGGATAAATGTTGGCCTGGATACCAGGAGAACTCCCCTGCTCTTTGAATAGTGCCACAAGATCTTTCACGTACACCAGAACAGGCAGAGGGGGCCTCGGTTTAACGTCTCATCTGAAAAATGGCATGTGCAAAGGAGCTCCACTCCCAGTACTGCACTGAAATGCCTTGGGGCGTTTTACTATGTTAAAGGTGCCATATAAATGCAAGTTTTGAAGTGGCAGCCCAGGTTCTGGGCTCAAGAACTCAAAGTGTGGTCAACCTTGGTTAGATGACATTTGGGAGCACTGTGCGCAGTTCTGGACTCCATATTATATTTAAAAAAGAGGCACTGGAGAAGGTGCAAAAAAGATTCACAAGGATGATACCAGAGCCGAGAGGATATACTTATCAGGAAAGGCTGAACAGACTGGGGCTCTTTACTCTAGAAAAGAGAAGGCTGAGGGGTGACCTGATAGAGGTCTGAAAGGCAGACGTAGAGAAAATGTTTCCATTTGTAGGGGACACAAATATAAAAATCATCACCAATAAATCCAATAAGGAATTCAGGAGAAACTTCTTTACCCAAAGAGTGGCAAGAATGTGGAACTCAATACCAATGTTCCCTTTAAGCTGCTCTGGAGGTTCCGCGCAGCCGGCTCACCGGCTTTTAAATGGAAAAACTGTGCATGCGCAGAATTTTGAATGGGCCGCACAGCCCCCCAAAATAAATTAAGAGGGAACATTGCTCACTACCACAAGTAGTAGTTGAGGCGAACAGTATAAATGCATTCAAGAGGAAGCTAGATAGGCACTTGAGGGGGAAAGGAGAAGGGAATGGCCGTAGGGTTAGATAAGGAGGGCTGGGAGGAGGCTTGTGCGGAGAATAAACACAGGCACAGACCAGTTGGGCTGAATGGCTTGTTTCTGTGCTGTGGACTCCATGTAACTCTCGCCAAGTCCTGGAGTGGGGCTTGAATCCACCACGCACCACCTTCTGACTCGAGATTAAATAATATCCTTAATTTCATGCCCATTGATGGAATATAGGTTTATATTTGGGAATATTAGGTTTATATTTGGGATTGTTAGGGCAGCAAATACAAACCGAGGTGTTTATGGTCTGCAGTGTGTTTTTTGGGCTGTATGCTATGAAGGGTGAGCGACTGGGAAATGTCTGAGCGCTTGGTACACAAAGGAAAGGCACTGACCTGGTGATGTTCAACATGGATGCTGTCTCCTGTCGGCCAGCGGTGCTTCCCATTGTAACCGCCGCCTCCGCCTCCTCCTCCCCCGCCACCCCCGCCGCCACCACCCCCGGCGACGCCACTGCCTCCGCCTCCTCCCAGATGCTCCCCGGGCTGCCGCTGGAAGAAATAATCCACCATGGCATCGTCCTGCGAGCGGCCCGCGGCCAGCGCAAGCGCCGGCACCACCACCGGCACGGGAGGCCCCATCGAGCCGGGGCCTTGCGTGGAGACCGAGGCGGCGGCCAGCGCCTGGGAGGCGGCGTGCTGCTGCTGCTGCTGGGGGCCGGCGGCGGAGGGTCCTGTTAACACCACGGGCATGTTGTGAGCGACGCTGTTACCGAGACTGTCCTGAGGCGGTGGCTGCTGCTGATACTGCTGCTGGGGGAGGGAGTCCTGCCAGAGCACCTCATTCATACCTTAAAAACACAGGGAGCAACCATTCCACCCACACCTGCAAGACAAAACATACAAAAATGATATAAAGCACAGCTTAAAATATTCATCGTATGCCAACATTAAAAAGTGCATTCAATATATATTTTAAAAAGGCAATTTTTTTTGCTTTTAATAAAAATGTATTTAAAATCCCAAGTTTTTTTTTGAAAAAACATGCAGAATTGCTTTCAACATGTTCTTACTGAAAATGGGCTTTGATGGCACGTCAACGTGCAAATCCCGCCCCATTTGCTGGAATATGTTACTGTAAATTTTAAAATGATCACATGAAAATGTGACTTGCGAATAGAAAGGAACTTCCCCTCCCTCACCCCCCCCACCAGCTCTTTTTGAAAATAGGCTTTCAGAAATAACTACATGAACATGCAAGTCCATCCCCAATATTTTCCAGGTATTAAGATACGTTTAACAAATGGAAAACAGAATTGAATAAATGGAAAATAGAATTGAACAGGAAGGGTTTTGTTCAAAATGGCTTTGAACAGCACGTGAATTCCCCCTCAATATACCCCATGTGTTGCCATCTATTTTACAACATTAAAAAAAATCATCAAACACAAACATTCAGGGGCACATGCCAGAGAACATGTATTTTTTAAATTAATTACATCTTTGACTAGCACATGTCCATGTAATCCCTACCCTCTATTTTCCATGTGCCAAAGTACAAGTTTACCATTACATTAAAAAATTAATATGGAAATTCAAAATACAGTAATGATATTTGACATGCACTGAGCATGCAGTCCCCCATGTGTCTTGGCACTGCAGAATATACAGATTCAACAAAGAGAAACAGGCCTAGATTTGAAACTGAAATGCAGTGTAAAATATTAAGTGCTTGGTGGGGGATATTCTGCTTACTGCAAATCTCCAGCCTTCCCCACATTTTTTCATAATCTCTACTGAATGGAAAGTGTATATTTTAAATAATGGTTTTGAATAGCAGAGGAACCTGCAATCTCACCTTAATATCCATGTGTTTGAACGTGTAGTTATTAAAAAATATACAAATTCTAAACAGGATTGAATGGAAGGTTTTAAATTGCAGTTTGATTAAAACAAGCTTTCTTCACTCTTAATTCCATGTAATTCACACCCCTCATCAACTGCTTTTTACACACACAGCCTCATAAGAAAAGGAACATTAAGCCTAACATATTATATTAAAAACATTAAAAGGGTGAGGGGAATTATATTGCCCAACTAATCAAATTCATGCATTTCATACATCTTTCAACAAAACACTGTTCCAGTTAAAATATTTGCTTTGCACAATTACACCGAAGAGAAATGATTCAATTCACTGGGTTTTTTGTTTAATCGAAATGGATTTGTGTACAACTATCTTTTATCGTCAGTTGAATCTACTACATCCACTTGGCGCAAAAAAAGTGAGGTTCAACATATGCTTCAAAACAAAAGTTGTTTTATCAATTAATGCAAAATATACATCCTATAAACATATACAAGGCAGAAAAATAAAAATAAAAAAATTGTCTTTTAAACCCAAAGTAAGCTTCAGGAACAGCTACAGTTGGGACATATGCAGAAAGCATACAACTTTCCTAATTACAGGCCTGACACCAACAACACCTACAAAGAAAAAAAAATCCCCAACATCTGAATTTTAGACAATACCAGAGCTCATTTTCTGGTCTAAATATTGAACCCCCTATATTCGCCCTATCAGCATTAAAAAACATGGGAATTATAACTTACTAAAATGTTTATGTTTCCTCTTAGGCAACTGTTTATACCTTATCTCTTAACCAAATAACTCATTCCACCAAGAAAATTAAAATTAGATCAAAAATGTAGTAAGTGGCAACATATATATTTCATATATATAAAAATCTTTTAAACAAATCTTAGTCTTGTACAAGTGCAATGCCCTCCACATCGAATACACACACCACACACATTTCACAACCCTCTTTTATTCAAATTTACATTTCAAGCTTTTAAAAAGTAAACAAATATTTCAATTGATGTTGCAATTATGAAAACAGCCCTAGTATTTCATGCACTGAAACTAGCCTTCCTTCCCCATTGTAAAAGCCTCGTTTCCTGAAATAATTGAACCAGCACATTTTCACAAACTTTAGCCATCTGGCTTTGTGCAGAGGTGGACGAGCCGTTAAAATTTAACCCCTTTTTCCCCCCCTTAAAATGCACCCCACGAGTTACAATGCTGCTTGTCCTTTTCCCCTCCCCCCCTTACTCCCCTACACATACACACACACACACACATTACAACAATGGCCCCCGAGCCCAAAATACTGGGCAGAAAGGGGCACTGGAGGAAAACGAGCCGCACAAATCTTGCCCCTCCGGCGCCCCGCCGCCCCCCAATATCGGGCTGTCCGGGTCGCTGGGTGTTCCAGCTGTCGACTGGTGGGCTCGGGATGGGATACTCACAGGCAGAGCGGTCGGATTGCAGCGGATTGCGGCCCCTCTCAATCCTCCTTCTTCACAACATGGCGCTACACTGGGAAACTCGGGCGCAAAGCATCCTGGGTGAGGGCAGCCTCCCTCCCCCACTCTGCCTTTGTTTTACTTGAAGCTTTACTTACAGTCTCTTGGAAACAGGTGACAGACTCAGCCCCAAACCCAAATCATTTAATAATTAGATATTCATATTCTTCATTTCTACAAATGTGTTAAAAGTCAATTTAAAAAGGGAGATGGGGTGGAAATCACCAGCCCAATACCTCCCTTTAAAAGCACTGACAATATAATCCTTGCAACCACAAATTAGGCCTAATTTTTCTTCTTGTAGATTTACACTATGACCTCCAGTAATTTAACACTCATTAAAAAGAAAGCAGAAAAACAAATGGAGTGTAACAGCTACCTGAGTCACAGACTTTGTCAGTAAAAGGTTGGAAACTACTAAAAGTGCTGCTGATTTTAAACGGCATAAATTTGCCTTTCCATACACAGCTTTGATAAACTATCACGCAATTAAATACGGATTTTCGTTGTTGACCAACGTCGCAATTGCACTCATGCTAGTAAGAGCAAATCATGCTGGGGCGAGAAGAAACGAATGTAGTGCACTGGCACAAAGAGCTGCACAGTGCAATTTGCAGTCGGCAGCACCCAAATTATACCAAAGGCTGCAAACTGCACACGAACCAGAGGGGCAAATGTGAATACAAGAGTGGGGGAAAGAGGGTGTAAGGGGCAATTTCAGAATTTGGAACAGCAGCAGAGGGGAACAAAAGCATATCAAAAAAAGAGGGCGGCTGGACACATCCCCAACAGTTGTACTTCTGCACTCTTAGTCAGGTGAGAGCTCTGGAGATGTGCGTTTATACAGAACAATTTGCATTTATATATCGTCTTTAACATAGCAAAATGTCCCTAGGCGCTGTCACAGGTGCATAATTAGACAAAATTGACAGTCAAAGAAGGGGATATTCGGACATGTGTCCAAAAGCTTGGTCAACGAGATAGATTTTAAGGAGCATCTTAGATGAGGAGGGGTGGAGAGGCTTGGGGAGGGAATTCCAGAGCTTAGGACACAAACAGCTGAAGGCACGGCCGCCAATGGTGGGACGAAGGAAAGCGTCAAGGCAGGTCATTTTATGGGGGTGGAAATAGGCGGTCTTTTCGATGGAGAGAATATGGGGTCGGAAGCTCAGCTCAGGGTTAAATAGAATGCCAAGGTTGCGAACAGTGTGGTTCAGCCTGAGATAGTGGCCAGGGAGGGGGATGGAATCAGTGGCTAAGTTTATAGTGGGGGCCGAAGACAATGGCTTTGGTATTCCCAGTATTTTAATAGGAAATTTCGCTCATCCAGGATTCAACACAAGAACATAATTAGAAGCAGGAGTAGGCCATGCGGCCCCTCAAGCCTGCTCCGCCATTTAATAAGATCATAGCTGATCTTCGTCCTCAACTCCACTTTCCCGCCTGATCCCTATATCCCTCGATTCCCCTAGCTTCCAAAAATCTATTGGATGTTCAATAAGCAACATGACAAATCAGAGGCAGTGGAAGGGTTGAGGGAAGTGGTGGTGAGGTAAAGTTGAGTGGTAGTCAAAACTGCCCAACGCATTACCGGCACCCGGCTACCGACCATAGAGCACATATACCAGAAACGCTGTCTACCGAGGTCACGGTCCATCATCAAAGACCCTACCCACCCCAGCCACAGTCTGTTCGCCCTCCTGCCATCTGGGAGACGCTACAGATGCATTCGCACCCGTACGACCAGATTTAGGAACAGCTTCTTTCCCAGGGCTGTCATCCTACTGAACTCCACAAATAAACTCTAAAGTCTGCACATCTGCCAATGCACTTTATTATGGTTATGTTTATGTTAATATACTACAAGCCAAATGTATGTTGAATGTTTAAATGTCTTAATCCAAATGTACACTCTCGGGAGCCGCAAGCCTACATTTCGTTGTACTGCACTTGTGCACTAACAATGACAATAAAAGTTGATTTGATTTGATGTGGAACCTGACGTATTGCTGTCGGATAATGTCGCCAAGGGGCAGCATGTAGATGAGAAATAGGAGGGAGGCCAAGGACAGATCCTTGGGGGACTCGAGGTGTGGGGATGGGAAGAGATGCCATTGCAAGAGAATCTCTGGTTATGACTGTATAGGTAAGAGTGGAAGCAGGCAAGGGCAGTCCCACTCAGCTGGGCAACAGAGGCAAGACATTGGAGGAGGATGGTATGGTCGACCGTGTCAAAAGCTGCAGACAGGTTGAGAAGGATGAGGAGGGATTGTGCACCACATCACAGTCACAGAGGATGTCATTTGTGACTTTGATTAATGCCGTTTCAGTGCCGTGGCAGGGCAAAAACCCGATTTAGACAGGGTCAAACAGCGAGTTGCAGGAAAGATGGGCACTGAATTGGGAGGTGACAACACACTCAAAGACTTGGGAGATGAAAAGGAGGTTGGAGATGGGGCTGTAGTTTGCAAGGACAGAGGGATCAAGGGTGGGTTCTTTTGAGGAGGCAGTGATAATGGCATATTTGAAAGGAGGGGGGACAGTACCCAAAGAGAAGGAACCGTTTACAATATCAACTAGCATGGGGGCCAGGAAGCAAAGTAGGGTGGTCAGCAGTTCAGTGGGAATTGGGTCGACAGAGCAGGAGGTGGGTCTCATAGACAAGATGAGCTTGGAGAGGGCATGAAGGGAGATAGGAGAAAAACTAGAAAAAGATGTGAGTTCAGGGCTCGGGCACACGCACATCTTCACTTCTTGCTAAAATTCCAATGTTTTGAGAGGTTGGACACGAGAGACCAAACTCACCAATTGCTTGTTAGAAAAGGGATAGAATGAACTTGCATTTATATAATACCTTTCATAACCTCAGATGTCCCAAGGAACTTTACAGCCAATTAAGAACTTTTGAAGTGTAGTTCCTATTGTAATGAAGGGAAACGCTGGAGCCAATTTGTGCACAGCAAGGTCCCACAAACTGGAATGAGATAAATAACTAAATAAACTGTTTTTTAGTGGTGATCCTTTGAGATAAATGCTGGCCAGGACACCAGGAGAACTCCCCTGCTCTTCAATGAACAGTACCATGGGATATTTTATATTTATTTGAGAGAGCAGACAAGGCCTCGGTTTAATGTCGCATCCAAAAGACAGCACCTACAACAGTGCAGCATTTCTTCAGTACTGCACTGAAGTGTCAGTCTCGATTATGTGTTCATGTACCTGATGTGGGGCATGGACCCACAACCTTCTGACTCAGAGGCGTCAGTGCTACCAACGCACCCACGTACTTTTTAAACCTAACCGGACACCTGCCTGGTTTTACACTCATAGGAACAGGAGTAGGCCTCGAGCCTGTTTCGCCAGTCAATTTAGATCCTGGTTGATCTGTATCTTGCAATGCCAAGTACAACTGGTGCACCTGAAGGGATCTCAGACCATTGCATTCCATGAGTCAGATTGGGGGCCAACTCCATCGTTTTACTTTTGTGCCACTGCAAAAGCTGAAAGCACTTGGCAGCAAGATAAAAACGCTCTACTCGGAGCTCCGGCATGGCAAGAGAGCCCCAGGTGGGCAGAGGAAACGCTTCGAGGACACCCTCAAAGCCTCCTTGAAAAAGTGCAACATCCCCACCGACACCTGGGAATCCCTGGCCCAAGACCGCACAAAGTGGAGGAGAAGCATCCGGGAAGGCGCCGAACACCTCGAGTCTCTTCGCCGGGAGCAAGCGGAAGCCAAGCGCAAACAGTGGAAGGCGCGCACGTCAACCCAAGCACCCCACCCACCCACCCCTTCAACCACCGTCTGCCCCACCTGTGACAGAGGCTGTAGGTCCCGCATTGGACTCATCAGTCACCTGAAAACTAATTTTTAATGTGGAAGCAAGTCATCCTCGGTTCCGAGGGACTGCCTAAGGAGAAGAAAAATGACAGTAAAACTGCACCCAAGTCAGTCAAATTTCAAAGTCATTGCTGGTGATATACCAATCGAGTATTTCCCTGCAAGGTCATCTGAAGCCAAGTGTGAAGAATCCCAGTCCAGAGTGACAGGTTTACCAGCCCCACCCCCCTGATTCCATCAGCGAGCCAAGCGGGCTTGTGCCCTGGAGTGCTGCGGACCTGCCTGGCTCGGGTATCAGACTGCCAAATCTACCACTTGGTCCTGAACTTCCATCTTGGAGCCACCTCAAACCCAGACATCCTACCTACCCGCGCCCCCCCCCCCCCAAAATGAGGATGGTGACACACGTTTGAAATGACCTGTAGTGCGGGGATGTCCAACATACAGCCTTCCCCCTCTCCACCTTCCTCTGCCCCCATCCTGGCAAACTGGCCCTCAAAATCCCTGCAACTCAGTCCTATTTGTGCTTATACTTCTTATTTGTTAGTTTATCCTGTTTGAATTTATGGGCCTGGTGGTTTGTAGAGGGTTCCGCGGTGGTATTGCTTCATTAGTGGAAGGTCTGTTTGCATCATGAGCAGAGATATATGCAAATTAAACTTTACATAAGGCACCTCCTGCCCCCCCACCCCAACCCCCAAAGCTCCATAGTATACACCCCTAGGACCTTAGAGAACAAAAAGCTTAGACACCCCTGATCTGGAAGGATGCACTTTGATGGGCTGAATTAACTTGCCTCATCCCCAACTCCCCTCATGTTCTTTTATTCATTCTGTAGTGAGGACGACATCATCCTGCATCAACACTCGGGTGCACCATCCAATCCTGTCAACCGCGAGCCCTGGATCCAGGGTAACCCCACCATGCCAACTTGTGAAATTAAATTCAGTAAAGCCGGTAATTTATGGGCCGGCACCGGAAGAAATTATGAAAAATGCCAGATTGTCATCAAAAACCCAACTGCTTCACTAATGTCCTTCAGGGGAAGGGAACCTGCCGTTCCTACCCAGGCTGGCCTGCGCCTGACTCCAGGCCCGTGTTATCTGCTCGATTCCCAATGCCTTCTGAAGTAGGCTAGCTGTAAAATCAATGACTAGGCTGAAGAAAGACCACCACCAACACAGGATTGGCAATAAACGCAGTCTCGCCTGTGTCGCGCACATCCCGAGAAATTTATAAAACAGCCAAAATGTTAACCCTCAGTTTCTTTCAGATGCTGATGGACCTGCATCTTTTTCTGTTTTTAAGGCAACCCCCCTCCCCCCCCCCCCATTGACTCCAATTCATATTATGAAAATTTACAAGAGGATGGTTTGAAGAATAACCTTATCTCAGGGGTTAGATAAACATCTGCATCATCCAGATTACTGCCCTATATCCATTATATTTTGCGCGTGCATCGAAGAAATACTTTGAATAATTTTGGCAAGCGAATATTTGTTGAGATTCCTTCCCGCCACATGTGGTCTGAGGTACCATGACTTTTTTCCAGAAGTTAACACTGGGGCCTTTATCGGAAGGCTCCAAGCGCTTGAGCAGATCCTTTTCAAAATAAGTTCAACCTTTTAACAAAAAAAACCACATTCTCCCTTTCCCTCCTCTCCTTAAAGCGACGACTTACGCTGGGTGGCACAGCCCTCCACTACTCTGGCCCAATGGCCACGCGAGTGTGTGAGCGCCAATGGTGCCATTCTCGTTCTCGACCCAATACCCACATCTGTGCACTTTCTAGCAAGGGGTCAGCAGGCCAGACCAGGAAACCGGACTGATTTTTTTTCCCCTTGCTAGCTCAAGGCAGCAAGGCTAACTCTTCTTACTTTCTTAGGCAGTCCCTCGGAATCGAAGATGACTTGCTTCCGCATTAAAAATGAGTTCGCGGGTGACTGGTGAGTCCAATGCGGGACCTACAGTCTCTGTCACAGGTTGGGCAGACGGTGGTTGAAGGGGCGGGTGGGTGGGGTGCTTGGGTTGACGTGCGCTCCTTGCGCTTGGCTTCCACTTGCTCCCGGCGAAGAGACTCGAGGTGTTCGGCGCCTTCCCGGATGCTTCTCCTCCACTTTGTGCAGTCTTGGGCCAGGGATTCCCAGGTGTCGGTGGGAATGTTGCCCTTTTTCAAGGAGGCTTTGAGGGTGTCCTTGAAGCGTTTCCTCTGCCCACCTGGGGCTCTATTGCCGTGCCGGAGCTCCGAGTAGAGCACTTGATTTGGGAGTCTCGTATCGGGCATGCGGACAATGTGACCCGTAGCGGTGCCAGCCAACTCCGTACCGGGGATCGAATCCAGGATCGCTTGTGTCAGCTGTAGCTCTGTGGGTAGCGCTCTCGCCTCTGGAGTCAGAGGGACGCGGTGGTTCGAGTCCAATGTTCCCGTTAAGCTGCGTGGCCGCGCAGTGGTCTGGAGGTTACGCGCAGGCTGCTCGCCGACTTTTAAAATGGAAAAAACTGCGCCTGCGCGATAATTTGAATGGGCCGCGTGCCCCCCAAAAATAATATTAGCGGGAACATTGTTCCGAGTCCCACTCTAGAGGCTTGATCAACAAAAATCTAGGCTGACACTCCAGTGCAGTGCTGAGCGAGCTCCGCTGCACTGTCAGAGGTGCCGTCTTTCAGATGAGACATTAAACCGAGACCCCGTCTGCCCTCTCAGGTGGACGTAAAAGATTCCACGGCCACTATTTCAAAGATGCGCAGGGGAGTTCTCCCCGGTGTCCTGGCCAATATTCATCCCTCCATCAACATCACTAAAAACAGATGATCCTGGTCATTGATCTTATTGCTGTTTGTGGGACCTTGCTGTGTGCAAATTGGCTGCCGCGTTTCCTACATTACAGCAGTGATTACGCTTCAAAAGTACACCATCAGCTGTGAAGCACTTTGGGATGTCCTGAGGTGGTGAAAGGCGATACATAAATGCACGTCTTTCTTTCTTTTACTGGCTTGTATGCCTTAGTATCACACTGCATGGTGTACTCACCAGTGATTTAACTTGTGACGTCAAGAGTGTATAGCAGAACCCAGACCAGTTTTCCCCCTCGTGTCGCTCCACTAGTTATTTACCCACATCTAGAACTCACTAGGTTCACAGAGCGAAATCAGCTATGCAGATGGGTGCCAGAGAACAGCCATGGAACTGTACCCCAAGTAAGAGTCAGTGCCACCACGACAGTGGGGGGGGGGGGCAGGGGGTAACTGCATCACTTCACTATTTTTACTGATCCATCAATGTATTTGTTTCATAGTACTTAGATCCAGGATGATTCCCATCCGTTACAAAATCAAGCATCCGAGAGGCAACTTATTAGTCCAGAATTTCAGTCAGTCATTTAAAATCCATTTCCCTGACATTCTTCCCAGATCCAGATACTTAATCAATAAATTCTTGGCCTCCTCAATGGTGCAACAACTAGCTTGCTTCCAACAGTCGTCAATCCGAGTCAGATCCGGTCTCCAACCACTGCACTCGCCGAAATGCTAGTAAACTAGTTACTTTTTTTTTTCCAACTTCCAGTTTTCTCCCCTCCTCTCCTGAAGGCCACCTGCCCCTTCTGGTACCTCATCCAAATGGTATTCACCGGGACAGTCGGCTGTTCAACCATGAGGTGGGCGAGACATGACAGCTGACCTCAAACCTGTTCTCCCCAGGCGTACACAGCCATGCACTTTCCAACAGCTTATTGATTGGGAGCATGGACATCTTCAGGAAACAAGGGAAGATAATTAGACAAGATATGTGCTCCTTAAGCCAACAAAGTGCTAATCTGCAAACACTCCCAGTGATTTGGCAGCATTTCACAGTACTCACTTACAACCACTAGGTGCCTCTGCGCAAGTAGCCTCCCTTGGCAGAGGTTAACTTCGGATCACAAGAATAATTACAGCCCATCTAAATTCATCCAACGACAAAAACCTACACTCTCCCCATTGTTGCATCTCCTGGTTTCTTAAATGACGATCAGAAGATCAGGTAAACCTTTATAATTGACTGGTTAGGCCTCAGCTGGGCACCAGACTTCAGGAAGGCTATCAAGGCCTTGGAGAGGGTTGTAGAGGAGATTTACCAGAATGGTACCAGGGATGAGGGACCTCAGTTACGTGGAGAGACTGGAGAAGCTGGGATTGTTCTCCTTAGAACAGAGAAGGTTAAGGGGAGATTTAATAGAGGTGTTCAAAACTATGAAGGGCTGTGACAGAGTAGATAGGGAGAAACTGTTGCCACTGGCAGGAGGGTCGGTAAGCGGAGGAAACAGATGTAAGCTAATTAGCAAAAAAAATCAAGGTAGAAAATGAGGAGAATTTTTATTTTTTTTACGCAAGTTGTTATGATCTGGAATGCACTGCCTGAAAGGGCGGTGGAAGCAGATTCTGCAGTAACTTTCAAAAGGGAATTGGATAAATACTTGAAAAGGAAAAATGAGCAGGGCTGTGGGGAATGAGCAGGGCTGTGGGGAACGTGCAGGGCTGTGGGGAATGAGCAGGGCTGTGGGGAAAGAGCAGGGCTGTGGGGAATGAGCAGGGCTGTGGGGAATGAGCAGGGCTGTGGGGAATGAGCAGGGCTGTGGGGAATGAGCAGGGCTGTGGGGAACGTGCAGGGCTGTGGGGAATGAGCAGGGCTGTGGGGAAAGAGCAGGGCTGTGGGGAATGAGCAGGGCTGTGGGGAATGAGCAGGGCTGTGGGGAATGAGCAGGGCTGTGGGGAATGAGCAGGGCTGTGGGGAATGTGCAGGGCTGTGGGGAATGTGCAGGGCTGTGGGGAATGAGCAGGGCTGTGGGACTAATTGGATCGCTCTTCCAAAGAGCGGCACAGGCACAATGGGCCAAATGGCCTCCTTCTGTGCTGTATGATTCTAAGGTACTTATGAGTGAGGGTTCGACAAGTGTTTTTAATTCATTCTCGCCTTAATTGTCCTGGGAAGCACGGGCCTTCTTGTTGAATGGCTGGTGGTGGTTTGATGCAACTTGTGGCTTGCCTGGCCATCTCACAAGGCAAGTTAAGAGTCAACCACATTGACCTGGCTCTGGGTCACTGCAGGTTCCTTGAACCAGTTGTGTTTTAACGACAATCCGACAGCTTCATGGTCACTTTTACTGATGTCAGCATTTTATTTCCAGATACACACATACTTTTTTTAAAACTGTATTCCAATTCATGATGGGATTTGAACACTCCATCTCTGGATTACTAGTCGAGTAATATAGACACCACACTACCGTGCACTGTGTCCAAGAAACATGACATATATAGTGTAAAGTCTGTGGGTTGTTTAGTTAATTAATGCACAGACTCCCTAAGCTCTGGAATTCCCTCCCTAAACCTCTTCTCTACTCCTTTAAGACGCCCCGTAAAATCTACCTCTTTTCAGTCCTAATATTTCCTTATGTGGCTCGATGTCAAATTTTGTTTGGTAACACTCCTGCGAAGCCGCTTGCGACGTTTTACTACGTGAAAGGTGCTATGTAAATGCAAGTTGTTGTTGTTGCTGCAGAGTTCCTGTCACGGCACAGTTTCAAGGTTCTGATGGCAGCTCGGAGATAATTACTTGTGGGAAGCTGCTCAAAAATCACGATCAAACCATGAAGTGTCCAGCCACAGAATTTCCCCATTGTCGGAGGTGGGGGGGAGGGGGGGGATCCGTATAAAAGGCCCGCAGTGTAAAAACAACATGGCTGGAAACATGGCCCATCCGGGATTTCCCCTCTCTTACCTGCCTTGGCCTTGCATTTTGCTTTCTTCCTGGAACTCATCATATGTTGACTTGATGCCTTTTTTTCCCCACAACATTTTTTTTGTGGGTTGTGGGGGGGGGGGGGGGGGGGGTGGTGGTAGGGGGCGGTTATAAAGCATTGTACATGTGGGATCATTCTGTGCAATTTTCCAGAATGGTCCAGAGCTGAAGAAAATCACGTCTCGGAGTAAGAAAGCAAAAAAAAAAAGAACCAGGAGGACTAAAGGTAGAGCAGCAAAATGGTGACCAAAAAAAGCAAGAGAGCGAGAGAATGCAGCAAGCAAAATCAGTGAGTTAATAAGAATTAAAGGCGAAAATAACAAGGTGAGGGAAAGGAAAGGGAGTAACACCACCCTGAGAATAGAGCCAAAAATCAGCCAGGAATAGAGTACAAATAGTCAGGTGGGATGACAAGTATAAGGCTGCATCCTATAAGCATATCACTTGAAGTAAAAGTCCTGTCTTCGCATGCCCGTCACTGTTTCCCACTTTAGTGCCATATTTCGTGTCCCTTGCCAGGGGTCCCACATCTGTGGCCACAGTCATAGATTGTTGGTAAAAAAAGAGGGAGGAGGACAGTAGGAGTGTGTGTGTGTGTGTGTGTGTGTGTGTGTGTGTGTGTGTGTGTGTGTGTGTGTGTGTGTGCGTGCGCGCGCGCTAGGCCGATGTAGCAGAGCCTGGTCTCCAATTGTCTTGGATCCCCTTGCCATTGGACCAAAACCTTGCTCTGTCAAGCCCGTGTGGTAGCTGGTGTGCAACGGCCACCCCACGTTAAAAGAATTCACGCACAGGCATCTTCCACCCTTTAAAATGAAGTTCGGGACCCGGAACGTCAGGACCCTCATGGACAACCCCAACAGCGACAGAGACTGTAGGTCGTCCCGCATTGGACTCATCAGTCACCTGAGAACTCATTTTTAGTGTGGAAGCAAGTCATCCTCGGTTCCGAGGGACCGCCTAAGAAGAAGAAGGAGAAGATAAGGGGGCACATTCACGTTGAAGCAGAGTGGTATTCGGCTGCTCAGTGACACAAAAGGGCCAGTAAACGCCAGAGTCAGCTCACCACCTCAGTCTACAACCCACTTAACGCCAAGTACAGGAAACTCTCTAATAACCAGCACAATGCTCACTCCGAAAACTACAGTATACAGTCGTTTATAAGTTTTGTTTCACTGTTAAGTAATTAAAGAGTTATGGATTACCCTCAACTGGCAGTACTGTACTTAATCAAGCATCTTCCACCATCCATTTAACACAACATTCTGTAGGTGAGTACCCAATTATACTGCACATTTCTTGATTTTTTAATTTTTGTTTGTTAAAAATAGCCTCGGTAGATATACCTCTCCGTTATCCGGAATTTTTTTTATCAACCGGCACCATCCCGGTCCCGTCGGTGCCAGATACCAAAGAGTTTCCTGTAGTGTGAACACCTCCCCAGCCCTCCCCTTTCCAGGATCCCACCTTGGGTCATTTGGAGTGCTGTTATCCTCCCGACCGTCCAAAAAAAATGCAAGTAAATTTTTCCTCATTAACGCCTGTGGGTTCCCCCTCCACTTCCTCACCGGTTAACCAGGAAGTGCCGGGGTTTCATGCCCCCCCCCGGGTGGGGGAGCACGGTGCGAGTACGGCTTCACAGGCAGGACAGGGAGTTCCAGGAGGACAGGGCAGGGCTGTGGTTAAAAATTAGAAATTGCCCACCAGGCTCACAACTACACCACGGCAGATCTGCCAGTAAATAACAAGGCTCTTCTTATTCACTTAAGGGGTAATTGTTGGCATTGTATCGGACAGAATGAACACTGGTTAATAAAAAAAAAAGAAAGACTTGCATTCAATGTTTCCGTTAACTTTTTCTGGGTGCGCGGCCCCTTTAACCACATGCGCAGTTATTTCAATTGTAAAGCCGTTGAGTGGCCTGCGCGGGACCACCAGATTCGCTGTGCGGCCACGCGGCTTAATGGGAACACTGTTTGCATCTATATAGCGCCTTTCACGACCACGGGACGTCCCAAAGCGCTTTACAGCCAATGAAGTACTTTTGTTTTAAGTCAGTGTCGTGATGTAGGAACGTTGGCAGCCAATTCACGCACAGCAAGCTCCCACAACCAATGCGACAATGACCAGTTGATCTGTTTTAGGGCTGTTGGCTGAGGGATAAATATTGGCCAGGACACCGGGGAGAATCTCCTTGCTTTAGCACAGTGAGATCTTTTACGTCCATCTGAAATGGCAGACGAGGCCTCGGTTTAACGTCTCATCCGAAAGACGGCACGCCTCCGACAGTACAGCACTCCCTCGGTACCAATGTTCGTCCTAATTTTTTTTGGGGGGGGGGGTGCGTGGCCCCTTTAAGGGGCTGCGTGGCCCATTCAACGTTTCGCACATGCATGAAATTTCACGTTTAAAAAGCCGGTCCCGGACTGCGCGGGATCTGCAGACAGCTGTGCGGCTTAGAGGGCACGTTGCTCAGTGCTGCACTGGGAGTGTCAGCCTGATTTATGTGCACAAGGAGTGAGGCTTGAACCCACGACCTTCTGACCCAGAGGTAAGAGTGGTACCCACTGAGCCAGGGTTAACACCCAAGACGCTCACCTTCGTCACTTGAAAACTCCTTTAGCTCTACTTTGCAACTGACATCAGCAGCAGGAACCCTGACGATTAACCCCTCCACAGCCCAGGGACGGCGAGAGCCACTGCCATGCTCTACCTGCTGCCTCCAGCAGAGATCAGCTGACGCAGCACGAGCTGCTTTGACCCTGCTGGTGTCCTGCTGGCCGAAGGGTCTCGCGCCATTAACGAAGCTCGCAAATAGAAAAAAAAAAGGGTCTGTACGGCCAACGGCTCTCTCGTGGGTCGCCTGATCTACTGCAAAGAAAGACCTGCTCTTCTGGCCTGTTCAACCCAATGATCAGGTTCAGTGCACTTGCAATGTGATGCAAAACAGTGTCACGTCTCCGAGTCACGTTCCCTGGCCCACAAACTGCACACTATCACATCGTGCTGCTCTGTTCCTGGGCCTACTGTCTGAAGCAGTCTCTGACAAGCTTACATGGAGAGTGGCAGCATGAAGGCAGGAGGGCGCTGGCTAGAACATAGAGAAGCATCAAGGAGAAAAGCAGGCGAGAAGTATCTTAAATGTAGGCCGGCACCAGCAGAGAAACAGCGCAAAGAAGTCGCTCTTCTAAATAAAAAATAAAAGACAAGTAATAAAAAGGGCCCACAAACCAGGGATTGAACCAGGGCCCTTCTGGCCAGCATGGCTCAGTACCACACCACTTAACAACTTGCTTTTATACAGCGCCTGTAATGTAGTAAAACATCCCAAGGAGCTTCACTGAAGTGTTAACAAGCAAAATTTGACACCGAGCCACGAGGAGAAATTCGGACAGACGACCAAAAGCTTGGTCAAAGAGGTAGGTTTTAAGGAGCGTCTTAAAGGAGGAGAGAGAGAGAGAGAGAGAGGTGGAGGCGTTTAGGGAGGGAATTCCAGAGCTTAAGGCCAAGGCAGCTGAAGTCACGGCCACCAATGATGGAGCAAAGAAAATCGGGGATGCGCGCAAGAGGCCAGAATTGGAAGCGCGCAGAGATCTCGGAGGGTGGTAGGGCCGGAGGAGGTGACAGAGATAGGGAGGGGCGAGGCCACGGAGGGGTTTGAACACGAGGGTGAGAATTTTGAAATCGAGGCCTTGCCGGATCGGGAGCCAATGGAGGTCAGCGAGCACCGGGGGTGATGGGCACCGTTCCCGTGGAACTGCGTAGCGGCCAGGAGGTCCAGCGCAGGCCACTTGGCGGTTTTACAAAAGGGGGAAAACCGCGCGTGCGCAGAAATTTGAATGGGTCACGCACCCCAAAAAAAAAAAAAAGAAACGTTGGTGATGGGTGAATGGGGACGGTGCGAGCTAGGGAATCAGTTGGGTTTTTAATGACAAGCCGGCAATTCTCATGCTTATTTTCTTCCGTTGCCGGCTGGGTTGCAGGGCTGGTGGAGATTACAGAGATAGGGCGGGGTGAAGCCACGGAGGGATTTGAAAGCACGGCCCATTGACAGTAGCGGAGATGAGTTCGCCGTGTACAGGACCGGCTGATAACTTACATTCACAGTTGCATTTCGCAACTTCACATAAAATTGTAAAGCACAAACCTAATGTAGAAAGCAACACACACACACACACAAAATGGAAGCACTTGATCTGTGTCAATTAGGGAACGAATTATGAGAATTTAGGAAGGAAAATTATTTTATAAATGAGGCCTTTATTCGAAGTTTATATTAAAATCTCTGCCTCATTTCATTAAATCAAACAACGGAACGTGACTGTTTGGGAGAAATTTACTGGTTGGGATTGCAGGCAATTTGAGAACTAGGAAAATATTTTTTATTAAACTGGCAGCTCTTTCATTGTAACAAAGTTACGCGATCTACAATATTGGGCCGGATCTTGCTGGAGTGGGGCATCTCGTGACGTGTCCCGTTAGGGAAGACTTTCTTCTGGAGCCTTCAGCTCGAAACATGTTTGCGCCGTAACTTGCTGGAAGTGCGAGTTTATAACTAGGGCGACGGGGCATCTAGGACCTGGGTGAACGACGGGACCAACAGTCTATCTCTTTAACTAATGAGATTAAAGGATTGACAAAGAAACAGAGGAATGACGGAGAAGGAGGGTGAATTAGAGTCACATCAGGTGCAGAAAGAAAAAGAAACGGAAAGATTGGATTAAGAGAGAAAAAGACACAGAAAAGAGAAAACATTTTAATTTGACATTTTTAATCATCTCCAACAACAATTTACCACATGCAGGAATGAGACTCAACCGTTTAAATTGTTCCCTATCTGGGCCGGAGATTGATTGGCATCGCATTAAAAATTATCTTGTCGTTAAAAGGGTACTTACGCTGTTAATTATGAGCCCCAACTTCCTGCAGCGCATTTAATGGGCAATTAAGGTGCAAATCCAGCGAGTTCTTAAAAATAGCGGGGAGGCTAAGGGCGAGATGCCGCTTGTGCAAGGCAAGCGCTGGAATGGCGTAAACCGACCAGCGAGTTCTGGAGATTCGCTTCTCACGGCGTATCTCTCCATCCCCTGAACTCGCTGGCTAATTTGTGCGTTAATAACAGTGTGCGTCGTTAACACGCACGTTGTTTACCCAGGAAGATTTGGCTCATTATATCACTGCATGTTTACAGAATGGTTCTCAAAAAGCTGTGCCAGTAATTGCTAATAATGTCACTGACCACAGTGACCCCAGGTTTCATTCTCAGTCTTAACTGAATCAGCTGGGCTCGGTTGGGGTGCTACAATTGGTCCCAGTACCCCTCGTCTAGGGAAGGGTAAAATTTTTTTTTTAAAACAGCCAGAATTCCTGCACCTAATCACTATCCAGTGACCCATGCTGGAACTTGCTGTTGTGTGGATAGTGTGTAGAAATTACAACATGGAAACAAGATGATCGACCCGACCAGTCTGTGTTGGTGTTTATCCTCCACACGACAGTAGCCCTAATCCCTTGGGTCCGTTCCACTCCCATATAAGGAGCAGGAGTCGGCCATTCGGCCCCTCGAGCCTGCTCCACCATTCATTAAGATCATGGCTGATCTTCTTCCTCAACTCCACTTTCCCGCCCGATCCCCATATCCCTTGAATCCCTCAGTGCCCAAAAATCTATCGCTCTCAGTCTTGAATATACTCAATGACTGAGCATCCACAGCCCTCTGGGGTAGAGAATTCCAAAGATTCGCCACCCTCTGAGTGAAGACATTTCTCCTCATCTCAGTCCCAAAAGAATGACCCTTTATTCTGAGACTGTGACCAACCCCCCCCCCCCAGTTCTAGACTCCCCAGCCGGGGAAACAGCCTCTACCCTGACAAGCTCCTTCTGGATTTTCTAAGTTTCGATGAGACCAAAATATATATGACTTTATTCTCTTTGCCTTTAACCTATTCTTAAATGTTGATAGTCTCTGCCCCAATCACTAATTCCAGTAGTGCATTCCACAACCTCAGAACCCTCTGTGTAAAAGCGATTCTCCATCTGCCTGTCCTAAATCTCTTACATTTAATCTTATATCCATGTCCCCGCGTTCCAGGTCCCTCACAACTGGAAACACTGTCTACCAACACCATGCCATCCCTTCATCATTTTAAACAACTCGCCCTGTAATCAACTCCTCTGATGAAAACAGCCCCAATGTTTCAAGCCTTTCCTCACACCAGGCAGCACCCAAGCGAATCCGCACTGTATCCTCTCTCTTGACCCAGTATCCTTCCTCTCGTGCGGAGCCCAAACTACACGATGAGCACACTCGGGCTCAGTTGTGTTTCCCCCCTCCACAATCGGTTGGCCTGCCACTGCTCTCCATCACAAGTGACGGATGGGTACCGAGTGCCGAGGTATCAGAGGAGCCGTGGAAAACGGGCACCAGCGAGAGTCCGCACATTCAGGAGAGAAGGAAAATCTCAAGTCAGTCAGAGGAAAGCCAAGACAGCAGGATACAAGTCCGAGGAAGTTGTGATCAAATCATACTCTGTGTCTGGTCACTGAAACAGAAGGGAGATATTCAAGTGCAGGAGGCAGCGCTGTTACCTCGAGACTCGACTGTGCCAATGCTCTCCTGGCCGGCCTCCCAGCTTCCACCCTCCATAAACGTGAGCTCATCCAAAACTCTGCTGCCCCTGTCCTAACCTGCACCATGTCGCCCTCACCCATCACCCCTGTGCTCGCTGACCTACATTGGCTCCCGGTACAGCAGCGCCTCAATTTTAAAATTCTCATTCTTGTTTTCAAATCCCTCCATGGCCTCGCTGCCTCCCTCTCTCCTCCAGCCCGACAACTCTCCGCGATCTCTGCACTCCTCCAATTCTGGCCTCTTGTGCATCCCCGATTTTAATCGCTCCATCATTACCAGCCATGCCTTCAGCTGCCTGGGCCCCAAGGTCTGGAATTCCCTCCCTAAACCCCTCTTTCCTCCTTTAAGACACTCCATAAAAACCTACCTCTTTGACCAAGCTTTTGGTTATCTGTCCTGATATCTCCTTTTGCAGCTCGGTGTCAAATCTTGGTGGCTAACACTCCAGTGACGTGCCTTGGGACGTTTTACTACGTTAAAGGCGCTATATAAATGCAGGTTGTTGAGGAGAGCCACATGGTAGATCCGAAGTGTCGGGGATCTGAGTTGTATGACCAAAGACCGGAGACACCATCACTTTTCAGCCTAGAAAGGAGAGGCCCGAGAGATTTATAAAATAGTTAATGGAATGGCAAAGGTAAAATGGGAAGTTTTGCTGTAAATTAAAAGTTAAATTTAGAACTGATATCAGAAAATTCTTCTTTTACACAAAGAGTGATCGACACAAGGAATGGACTCCCAGATAGAATAGGGGAGGGGGAAGAATCAGTTGGACACCACAATGGTGTTGGGGGGAGGGGGAGGGGGGGTTCTTTCTGGCCAGATGAATCAAGACGGGCTGAGTGGCCTCCCGCGTCTTGTGCTGGGGTCAATTAGGGACCAAAAAGGAGACCTACGCACGGAGGCAGAGGGCATGACTGAGGTTCTAAATGAGTACTTTGCATCTGTCCTCCCCAAGGAAGAAGATGCTGCCAAAGTCATAGTGAAAGAGGAGGTAGTTGAGATACTGGATGGGATAAAAATTGATCAAGGAAGTACTAGAAAGGCTGGCTGTACTTAAAGTTGATAAGTCACCAGGACTGGATGGGATGCATCCTCGGATGCTGAGGGAAGTAAAGGTGGAAATTGCGGAGGCACTGCCCATAATCTTTGAATCCTCCTCAGATACGGGGTTGGTGCCAGAGGACTGGAGAATTGCAAATGTTACACCTTTATTCAATATAAAGGGTGTACGGATAAACCCAGCAACTACAGGCCAGTCAGTTTAACCTCAATGGCGGGGTAGCTTTTAGAAACGATAATCCAGGACAAAATTAGCAGTCACTTGGACAAGTGTGGATTAATTCAGGAAAGCCAGCACGGATTTGTTAAAGGCAAATCGTGTTTTGAATTTTTTGATGAGGTAACAGAGAGGGTTGATGAGAGCAATGCGGTTAATGTGGTGTACATGGACTTCCAAAAGGTGTTTGATAAAGTGCCCCATAATAGGCTTGCCAGCAAAGTTGAAGCCCATGGAATAAAGTGGCAGCATGGATACAAAATTGGCTAAGTGACAGGAAACAGAGAGTAGTGGTGAACGGTTGTTTATCGGACTGGAGGAAGGTACACAGTGGTGCTCCCTAGGGGTCGGTACTAGGACCACTGCTTTTCTTGATATATATTAATGACTTGGACTTGGGTGTACAAGGCACAATTTGCAGATGACACAAAACTTGGAAGTATAGTGAACAGTGAGGAGGATAGTGATAGACTTCAAGAGGACACAGACAGGCTGGTGGAATGGGTGGACACGTGGCAGATGAAATTTAACGCAGAAAAGTGTGAAGTGATACATTTTAGTAGGAAGAACGAGGAGCGGCAATATAAACTAAAGGGTACAATTCTAAAGGGGGTGCATGAACAGAGAGACCTGGGGGTATATGTGCACAAATCATTGAAGGTGGCAGGGCAGGTTGAGAAAGCGGTTAAAAAAGCTTACAGGATCCTGGGCTTCATAAATAGAGGCACAGAGTACAAAGCCTTTATAAAACACTGGTCCGGCCTCAACTGGATTATTGTGTCCAATTCTGGGCACCGCACTTTAGGAAGGATGTGAAGGCCTTAGAGAGGGTGCAGGAAAGATTTACAAGAATGGTTCCAGGGATGAGGGACTTCAGTTACGGGAATAGACTGGAGAAGCTGGGGTTGTTCTCCTTAGAGCAGAGAAGGTTGAGAGTGATTTGATAGAGGTGTTCAAAATCATGAGAGGTCTTGAGAGAGTAGATAGAGAGAAACTGTTCCCATTGGCGGAAGGGCCGAGAACCAGAGGACACAGATTTAAGGTGATTGGCAGAAGAACCAAAGACGACATGAAGAAAAACTTTTTTACTCAGCGAGTGGTTATGATCTGGAATGCACTGCCTGAAAGGGTGGTGGAGGCAGATTCAAGCGCGGCTTTCAAAAGGTAACTAGATAAGTACCTGAAGGAAAAATATTTGCAGGGCTACGAAGAAAGGGCGGGGGAGTGGGGCTAGCTGAAGTGCTTGTGCAGAGAGCCGGCACGGGTTCGACGGGCCGAATGGCCTCCTTCCGTGCTGTAATCATTCTATGATTCTATGAAATGGTGAGGAAACACCACACTGTCCTTCCCTTCTCTTCGTACTTGTAAAGTTCTGATTTCCAGCACCTGTGCTGTGCACATGCAACCGATGGAAGAGATCCGTCAGTCCCTCCCCTCTCCAAATACTGGGGCTTTCGCACATCTAACGCCCCGACAGTGGTTCTAACCTGCTGCTACAATCAACTGCCAAAGTCACCTACTTTCTGTTCAGTTCAAACACAATTATTTTCACTTCCCCCTCGACTTGCAATTTAAATAGCGCCTTTAATGTAGTAAAACGTCCCCAGGCGCTTCACAGGAGCAATTATCAGACAAAATGCGACACCGAGGAGATATTAGGACAGGAGGTCGGTTGTATGGAGCGTCTTAAAGGAGGAGAGAGAGGCGGAGAGGTTTAGGGAGGGAATTCCAGAGCTTGGGGCCTAGACGGCTGAAGGCACAGCCGGCAATGGCGGGTCGAAGGGAGTGGCGGATGGGCAAGAGGCCAGAATTGAAGGAGCGCAGAGATCTCGGAGGGTTGTAGGACTGGAGGAGGTGACAGAGCGAGCGAGGGGCGAGGACGTGGAGGGATTTGAAGACAAGGGTGACAATTGATGACACTTTTGAAAAAACAAATGCATTTTTCAGCATCACTGATCATTCCAAATTACAATTTCAAATTTATCCAGTGACCTTAAAATCGTTTTCTAGTTCTTCTTTCTCGGAAGTGCGGCCCAGCAGAGGAAAGCTGCCTTCGTGCCTTCCCAATGCTGGGAAGTAGCCTGCAGTAAGGTAGTTGGCCTGCATGTGGCGCTGTCTAGCACCGCTTTATTTCTTTTTGCAACAGAAAGCAAGTGACAGCTGAAACAAAGAAAAGCTGTAAGATCATTAACTCTTTCATCTCAAAAAAAGGTCTCCAAAAAAAAAGAAAAATACAATGCTTGCACTGTACAGTCTGCCCGGGGCAGACTCGTCAATCGAGAGCTGCAGGAAACCACAATTAACTGACAAAGTGCTGACAACAGTGCTGTATGCAACATTGGTATGAATAGCCCATCAAATCTCCTCCTCCCATCAAATACTGATCAACACTACACTGGAGTAATGGGGTGGGGGAGCAGGGGCATCATCAGACACTGGCCTGCCGACTACCACATTTCTCTTCTCACTCCACAATTCAGGCAAGTAAGTTGTGGAGGGGGTGGGGGAGGGGGTGGGGGAGGGGGTGGAGGAGGGGGGTGGGGGTGGGGGGTGGGTGGAGGAGGGGGGTGGGTGGAAGAGGGGGTGGGTGGAAGAGGGGGTGGGGGTGGAGGTGGAGGGGGTGGGGGAGGGGGAGGGGGTGGGGGGGTGCGGGTGGAGGGGGTGGGGGTGGAGGAGGGGGAAGGGTGGTGGGGGTGGAGGGGGTGTGGGTGGAGGGGGTGTGGGTGGAGGGGGTGTGGGTGGAGGGGGTGTGGGTGGAGGGGGTGAGGGGCGGTGGGGGTGGAGGGGGTGTGGGTGGAGGGGGTACCTTGACAAGGTACAGACTTAGCGAACATAGCCTAGCGATCGAAAAAGGCAGACACAGGCAGACCAGGCTGCCAAGAGAAGACAGGATATGCTCTCACTGCAGTCAGGGAGTAGTGGAGACAGAGATGCACTTCCTCACAGCCTGTGGAAAATATCAGGGCATCAGGGAAATTCTCACAAATATGCCCTGAATTCAGAAATCTGAATGACAACCAAAAACTCCCATTCCTACTGGGAGAGGAGAGAAGCTGTGTAACACTGGCGGCACACTATGTTACAGCTTGCCATGAACAGAGGGACAACCAGTAAACTAAGGAAAGAATATATATAAACAATGCGAATGTATATTTATACACTCAGGGATATACCTGTTTATACACTGTATGAATAGAACTGCGTTTATGTGCTCAACCATAAATGTATTTTGATGCTTTGGCAACATAAGATGTACCTTATCATGCCAATAAAGCGATTTGAATTGTGAATTGGGTGGAGGGGGTGTGGGTGGAGGGGGTGTAGGGGGTGTGGGTGGAGGGGGTGTAGGGGGTGTGGGTGGAGGGGGTGGGGGTAGGGGGTGGGTGGAGGGAGGGGGTGGGGGGAGGGGGTGGGGGGAGGGGGTGGGTGCGCGGGGGAGGGGGTGCGGGGGAGGGGGTGGGTGGGGGGAGGGGTTGGGGGTAGGGGGTGAGGGGAGGGGGCGCTGGGGGGAGGGGGTGAGGGTAGGGGGTGGGTGGGGGGAGGGGTTAGGGGGAGGGGGCGCTGGGGGGAGGGGGGGAGGGTAGGGGGTGGGTGGGGGGAGGGGTTGGGGGGAGGGGGTGAGGGGGTGAGGGTAGGGGGTGGGTGGGGGGAGGGGGCACAAAAATATGCCCGGAATTCAGAAATTTGAATGACGACCAAAAACTCCCATACCTACTAGGGGAAGAGAGAAATTGCATAACACTAGCGGCACACTATGTTACAGCTTGCCATAAACAGAGGGACAACCAGTAAATATAAGAAGAGAGTATATATAAATTATATGAAAGTATATATTTATACACTCAGGGATATATCTGTTTATACACTGTATGGATAGATCTGTATTTTTGTGAACAAACATGAATGTTTTCTGATGCTTTGGCAACATAAGATGTAACTTGTCATGCCAATAAAGCGATTTGAATTGAATTGAGGGGAGGGGGTGGATAGGGGGTGAGGGCAGGGGGCGGTGGGGGGAGGGGATGAGGGTAGGGGATGGGTGGAGGTAGGGGGTGAGGGGAGGGGGTGGGTGGAGGTAGGGGGTGAGGGGAGTGGGTGGGTGGAGTTAGGGGGTGTGTGGAGGGGGTGGGTGGAGGTAGGGGGTGAGGGGAGGGGGCGGGGGGAGGGTTGAGGTGAGGGGGCGGTGGGGGTAGGGATGGGTGGGGGTGAGGGGCGGGGGGAGGGGGAGGTGAGGGGGTGAGGGGAGGGGGCGGGGGGAGGGTGGTAGGGCGTGGAGGGGGTGAGGGGAGGGGGTGGGGCGGGGGTGCGGTGTGGGGGCGGGGGTAGGGGGTGGAGGGGGTGAGGGGAGGGGTGGAGGGGGTGGGGGGAGGGTAGGGGGTGAGGGGAGGTGGAGGGGATGGTGGGGGTGGGTGGTGGAGGGGGTGGGTGGGGGTGAGGGGAGGGGATGGTGGGGGTGGGTGGGGTGGGGGTGAGGGGTGGGTGGGGTGCGGGTGAGGGGAGGGGGCGCTGGGGGGGGAGGTGGATTCCTGCCAAACTATAGAACATCCGATCATATCTTCACCCTACAGACCCTAATTGACAAACACGTTCACCATAACAAAAGCAAAATCTACGCATGCTTTGTAGATTTCCAGAAGGCTTTCGACTCCATCTGGCATGACGGTTTATTCCTGAAACTTATCGAAAGCGGGGTAGGAGGTAAAACATATGATGTAATTAAATCAATGTATACAAACAATAAATGTGCAGTTAAAATTGGAGACAAACAAACAAAATACTTCCCACAGGGGCGGGGGGTGACGCAGGGCTCGCCAATCTCACCGACACTCTTTAATATTTACATTAATGGATTGGCAAAACTACTTGAACAATCTACAGCACCCAGCCTCACCCTATATGAATCCAAGGTTAAATTCCTCCTCTATGCCGACGACCTGGTTCTGCTGTCACCAACTAAGGAGGGTCTACAGCAGAACCTGGACCTGCTGGAGTCGTACTGCCAGACTTGGGCCCTGACAATAAATCCCCAAAAAACCAAAGTCCTTGTGTTCCAGCAAAGATCCAAACAACATGGACCCACAATAAATTTCACAGTAGGAACAACCAAAATTGAACAAACCACTCACTACACATACTTGGGCTTAAAAATCAGTTCTACGGGAAACTTCAAACTGGCTGTGAATGAACTGAAAGAGAAAGCAAGAAGGGCTTTCTATGCCATCAAAAAATCAATCCAAATAGAAATCCCAATTAGCATTTGGCTCAAAATTTTCAAATCAGTAATTGAACCAATTGCACTCTATGGCAGTGAGGTCTGGGGACCACTAACACAACAAGATTTTGCAAAATGGGACAAACACCCAATTGAGATCCTACATGCGGAATTCTGTAAAAGTATCCTCCGGACTCAAAGGAAAACAGTAAACAACGCATGCAGGGCGGAACTAGGCCAATACCCATTAATAATCACTATCCAAAAAAGAGCCACCAAATTTTGGAATCACCTACAAATGAGCAACCCCCAATGCTATCACTACGACGCCCTGAAATGCCAAGAGCTGACCATAAAGAAGAATACCCTCAGTCAACTAGTCCTGGGACTCAATAAAGTAACTAATAACAATACTAACAATAACCAGCCCCAGGACAGTGACAGGGTAACACAAAGAATTCGACCCAACACAATCGTCGGTGGGGGAGGGGGGGGTGGGGGAGGGGGGTGAGGGGAGGGTGAGGGGAGGGGGTGGGGAAGGGGGGGTGAGGGGAGGGGGTGGGGAAGGGGGGGTGAGGGGAGGGGGTGGGGGAGGGGGGGGTGGGGGAGGGGGGGGTGGGGGAGGGGGGGTGAGGGGAGGGGTGGGGAAGGGGGGGTGAGGGGAGGGGGTGGGGAAGGGGGGGGTGAGGGGAGGGGGTGGGGAAGGGGGGGTGAGGGGAGGGGGTGGGGAAGGAGGGGTGAGGGGAGGGGGTGGGGGAGGGGGTGGTGAGGGGAGATGGTGAGGGGAGGGGGTGGGGGAGGGGGTGGGGGAGGGGGTGGGGGAGGGGGTGGGGGAGGGGGTGGGGGAGGGGGTGGGGGTGGGGGTGGGGGGGGTGAGGGGAGGGGGGTGAGGGGAGGGGGTGGGGGAGGGGGAGGGGGGTGAGGGGAGGGGGTGGGGGAGGGGGGTGAGGGGAGGGGGGTGGGGGAGGGGGGTGGGGGTGGGGGGTGGGTGGAGGAGGGGGGTGGGTGGAGGAGGGGGGTGGGTGGAAGAGGGGGGTGGGTGGAAGAGGGGGGTGGGGTGGAGGTGGAGGGGGTGGGGGAGGGGGTGGTGGGGGTGGGGGGGTGCGGGTGGAGGGGGTGGGGGTGGAGGAGGGGGAAGGGTGGTGGGGGTGGAGGGGGTGTGGGTGGAGGGGGTGTGGGTGGAGGGGGTGTGGGTGGAGGGGGTGAGGGGCGGTGGGGGTGGAGGGGGTGTGGGTGGAGGGGGTACCTTGACAAGGTACAGACTTAGCGAACATAGCCTAGCGATCGAAAAAGGCAGACACAGGCAGACCAGGCTGCCAAGAGAAGACAGGATATGCTCTCACTGCAGTCAGGGAGTAGTGGAGACAGAGATGCACTTCCTCACAGCCTGTGGAAAATATCAGGGCATCAGGGAAATTCTCACAAATATGCCCTGAATTCAGAAATCTGAATGACAACCAAAAACTCCCATTCCTACTGGGAGAGGAGAGAAGCTGTGTAACACTGGCGGCACACTATGTTACAGCTTGCCATGAACAGAGGGACAACCAGTAAACTAAGGAAAGAATATATATAAACAATGCGAATGTATATTTATACACTCAGGGATATACCTGTTTATACACTGTATGAATAGAACTGCGTTTATGTGCTCAACCATAAATGTATTTTGATGCTTTGGCAACATAAGATGTACCTTATCATGCCAATAAAGCGATTTGAATTGTGAATTGGGTGGAGGGGGTGTGGGTGGAGGGGGGTGTAGGGGGTGTGGGTGGAGGGGGTGTAGGGGGTGTGGGTGGAGGGGGTGGGGGGTAGGGGGTGGGTGGAGGGAGGGGGTGGGGGGAGGGGGTGGGGGTAGGGGGTGGGTGCGCGGGGGAGGGGGTGCGGGGGAGGGGGTGGGTGGGGGGAGGGGTTGGGGGTAGGGGGTGAGGGGAGGGGGCGCTGGGGGGAGGGGGTGAGGGTAGGGGGTGGGTGGGGGGAGGGGTTGGGGGGAGGGGGCGCTGGGGGGAGGGTAGGGGGTGGGTGGGGGGAGGGGTTGGGGGGAGGGGGTGAGGGTAGGGGGTGGGTGGGGGGAGGGGGCACAAAAATATGCCCGGAATTCAGAAATTTGAATGACGACCAAAAACTCCCATACCTACTAGGGGAAGAGAGAAATTGCATAACACTAGCGGCACACTATGTTACAGCTTGCCATAAACAGAGGGACAACCAGTAAATATAAGAAGAGAGTATATATAAATTATATGAAAGTATATATTTATACACTCAGGGATATATCTGTTTATACACTGTATGGATAGATCTGTATTTTTGTGAACAAACATGAATGTTTTCTGATGCTTTGGCAACATAAGATGTAACTTGTCATGCCAATAAAGCGATTTGAATTGAATTGAATTGAATTGAGGGGAGGGGGTGGATAGGGGGTGAGGGCAGGGGGCGGTGGGGGGAGGGGATGAGGGTAGGGGATGGGTGGAGGTAGGGGGTGAGGGGAGGGGGTGGGTGGAGGTAGGGGGTGAGGGGAGTGGGTGGGTGGAGTTAGGGGGTGTGTGGAGGGGGTGGGTGGAGGTAGGGGGTGAGGGGAGGGGGGCGGGGGGAGGGTTGAGGTGAGGGGGCGGTGGGGGTAGGGATGGGTGGGGGTGAGGGGCGGGGGGAGGGGGAGGTGAGGGGGTGAGGGGAGGGGGCGGGGGGAGGGTGGTAGGGCGTGGAGGGGGTGAGGGGAGGGGGTGGGGCGGGGGTGCGGTGTGGGGGCGGGGGTAGGGGGTGGAGGGGGTGAGGGGAGGGGTGGAGGGGGTGGGGGGAGGGTAGGGGGTGAGGGGAGGGGATGGTGGGGGTGGGTGGGGTGGGGGTGAGGGGTGGGTGGGGTGCGGGTGAGGGGAGGGGGCGCTGGGGGGGAGGTGGATTCCTGCCAAACTATAGAACATCCGATCATATCTTCACCCTACAGACCCTAATTGACAAACACGTTCACCATAACAAAAGCAAAATCTACGCATGCTTTGTAGATTTCCAGAAGGCTTTCGACTCCATCTGGCATGACGGTTTATTCCTGAAACTTATCGAAAGCGGGGTAGGAGGTAAAACATATGATGTAATTAAATCAATGTATACAAACAATAAATGTGCAGTTAAAATTGGAGACAAACAAACAAAATACTTCCCACAGGGGCGGGGGGTGACGCAGGGCTTGCCAATCTCACCGACACTCTTTAATATTTACATTAATGGATTGGCAAAACTACTTGAACAATCTACAGCACCCAGCCTCACCCTATATGAATCCAAGGTTAAATTCCTCCTCTATGCCGACGACCTGGTTCTGCTGTCACCAACTAAGGAGGGTCTACAGCAGAACCTGGACCTGCTGGAGTCGTACTGCCAGACTTGGGCCCTGACAATAAATCCCCAAAAAACCAAAGTCCTTGTGTTCCAGCAAAGATCCAAACAACATGGACCCACAATAAATTTCACAGTAGGAACAACCAAAATTGAACAAACCACTCACTACACATACTTGGGCTTAAAAATCAGTTCTACGGGAAACTTCAAACTGGCTGTGAATGAACTGAAAGAGAAAGCAAGAAGGGCTTTCTATGCCATCAAAAAATCAATCCAAATAGAAATCCCAATTAGCATTTGGCTCAAAATTTTCAAATCAGTAATTGAACCAATTGCACTCTATGGCAGTGAGGTCTGGGGACCACTAACACAACAAGATTTTGCAAAATGGGACAAACACCCAATTGAGATCCTACATGCGGAATTCTGTAAAAGTATCCTCCGGACTCAAAGGAAAACAGTAAACAACGCATGCAGGGCGGAACTAGGCCAATACCCATTAATAATCACTATCCAAAAAAGAGCCACCAAATTTTGGAATCACCTACAAATGAGCAACCCCCAATGCTATCACTACGACGCCCTGAAATGCCAAGAGCTGACCATAAAGAAGAATACCCTCAGTCAACTAGTCCTGGGACTCAATAAAGTAACTAATAACAATACTAACAATAACCAGCCCCAGGACAGTGACAGGGTAACACAAAGAATTCGACCCAACACAATCGTCGGTGGGGGAGGGGGGGTGGGGGAGGGGGGTGAGGGGAGGGGGTGGGGAAGGGGGGGTGAGGGGAGGGGGTGGGGAAGGGGGGGTGAGGGGAGGGGGTGGGGGAGGGGGGGGTGGGGGAGGGGGGGGTGAGGGGAGGGGTGGGGAAGGGGGGGTGAGGGGAGGGGGTGGGGAAGGGGGGGTGAGGGGAGGGGGTGGGGAAGGGGGGGTGAGGGGAGGGGGTGGGGAAGGGGGGGTGAGGGGAGGGGGTGGGGAAGGGGGGGTGAGGGGAGGGGGTGGGGAAGGAGGGGTGAGGGGAAGGAGGGGTGAGGGGAAGGGGTGGGGGAGGGGGTGGTGAGGGGAGATGGTGAGGGGAGGGGGTGGGGGAGGGGGTGGGGGAGGGGGTGGGGGTGGGGGAGGGGGTGGGGGTGGGGGGGGTGAGGGGAGGGGGGTGAGGGGAGGGGGTGGGGGAGGGGGAGGGGGGGTGAGGGGAGGGGGTGGGGGAGGGGGAGGGGGGGTGAGGGGAGGGGGTGGGGGAGGGGGGTGAGGGGAGGGGGTGGGGGAGGGGGTGGGGGAGGGGGGAGGGGAGGGGGGTGGGGGAGGGGGTGAGGGGAGGGGGGTGGTGAGGGGAGGGGGTGGGGGAGGGGGTGGGGGAGGGGGTGGGGGAGGGGGTGGGGGTGGGGGGGTGAGGGGAGGGTGTGGGGAGGGGGTGGGGAGGGGGGGTGAGGGGGTGGGGGAGGGGGGGGAGGGAGTGGGTGGGGGTGGGGGGGTGAGGGGAGGGGGTGGGAAGGGGGGGTGAGGGGAGGGGGTGGGGGAGGGGAGGGGGTGGGGGAGGGGGGGTGAGGGGAGGGAGTGGGGGAGGGGGGTGAGGGGAGGGGGTGGGGGAGGGGGGGTGGGGGAGGGGGCGGGGTGAGGGGGCGGTGGGGGTAGGGATGGGTGGGGGTGAGGTGAGGGGGTGATGGAGGGGGCGGGGGGAGGGGGTGGTGGTAGGGCGTGGAGGGGGTGAGGGGAGGGGGTGGGGCGGGGGGTGCAGTGTGGGGGCGGGGGTAGGGGGTGGAGGGGGTGAGGGGAGGGGTGGAGGGGGTGGGGGAGGGTAGGGGGTGAGGGGAGGTGGAGGGGATGGTGGGGGTGGGTGGTGGAGGGGGGTGGGTGGGGGTGAGGGGAGGGGATGGTGGGGGTGGGTGGGGTGGGGTGGGGGTGAGGGGAGGGGGCGCGGGGGGGAGGGGGTGAGGGGAGGGGGCGGTGAGGGGAGGGGTGGGTGGGGGTAGGGGAGGGGGTGGGTGGGGGTAGGGGGTAATGGGTAGGGCGGGGGTGGTGAGGGGAGGGGGTGGTGAGGGGAGGGGGTGGTGAGGGGAGGGGATGGTGAGGGGAGGGGGTGGTGAGGGGGAGGGGTGGAGGGGGAGGGGGGAGGGGGGTGAGGGGAGGGGGTGGGGAAGGGGTGGTGAGGGGAGGGGGTGGGGAAGGGGGGGTGAGGGGAGGGGGTGGGGAAGGGGGGGTGAGGGGAGGGGGTGGGGAAGGGGGGGTGAGGGGAGGGGGTGGGGGAGGGGGGGAGGGGGAGGGGGGTGAGGGGAGGGGGTGGGGAAGAGGGGTGAGGGGAGGGGGTGGGGAAGGGGGGGTGAGGGGAGGGGGTGGGGAAGGGGGGGTGAGGGGAGGGGGTGGGGAGGGGAGGGTGGTGGTGGGGAGGGGGTGAGGGAGGGGGGAGGGGGTGGGGGGTGGGGGGTGAGGGGAGGGTGTGGGGGAGGGGGGGTGAGGGGAGGGGGTGGGGGTGGGGAGGGGGGTTGAGGGGAGGGGGTGGGGGAGGGGGGGAGGGGGAGGGGGTGGGGGAGGGGGGGTGGGGGAGGGGGGGTGGGGGTGGGTGGGGGTGGTGAGGTGGTGGGGGTGGGGGAGGGGGGTGGGGTGGGGAGGGGGTGGGGGTGGGGGGGTGAGGGGAGGGGGTGGGGTGGGGGGGTGGGGGAGGGGGGGGTGAGGGAGGGGGTGGGGGGGGAGAGGGGGAGGGAGGGGGTGGGGGAGGGGGCGCTGGGGGTGGGGGGGGGGAGAAACACACCGACATCTTTCTCTTTTCTTCAAAATTTGGTCTTTTCAGATGAATTGACAGTTTACCAAAGCAAAACGCGTTTAGAATTTCCACAAGCCATCAATCTTTATTTAACACAAATAACCGCTCCAAGAGTGAACGAGATGTTATTTCATTTGAAGGATTTTCAATTGGGGGGAAAAAAAAAAGCTCTCGATTCACAAAAAGCCATTTCTCTCTCTCAGATGCAAAAACCCCAGGCGAGAGGGGGCTTGTTTACGATTTTTTGCAATTCAAATTTAGAATTTAGTCATTTGGCAGAATTCTGGTTTTAAACTGTTCGCCGAAGCTTTTTAAAAGCAGAACCAACAGGCTCTTGCACACCTCGCGATCAAGTCCACTGATTTACTACAACCCAACAAAACAAATTCCATTTTTTGTTACGTGGGATTTAAGGGATTATCCCTGATATTTTTTTTTGGGGGGGGGGGGGGTGAAAATCGTAGTTTTGCAAATTGTGTCCATTTTTTTCTCGGGGGGGGGGGGGGGGGTGGTGTTAACCACACAAGCCAGTGGCCTATTAACCAGCAAATGCCTCCCATTCCTTCCTCCTGTCAGCCCTCCACCTCAAAATAAAAATTCACAATTAAATGAAGTTAGAAATAGATTTTTTAAAAAGGGAAAGTGCAAAACGTTGGGAGCTACACGGGTCAGTCGGTGGGTAAAAGGCCTGAAGCGAAAAGGTTGTTTACGATTTTGGATTCAAATTTAGAAGCTGAAATTTAGTAATTTTTTTCAAAATTCCAATTAAAACAGTCAAAAAGG
Source organism: Somniosus microcephalus (assembly GCF_052327205.1). Taxonomy (NCBI): domain Eukaryota; kingdom Metazoa; phylum Chordata; class Chondrichthyes; order Squaliformes; family Somniosidae; genus Somniosus; species Somniosus microcephalus. The sequence goes on along the minus strand of NC_141006.1, from coordinate 63,875,054 downwards.
GAACGATACACCCTTGCACATCTTACAATCAAGGCCACTGATTTACCACAACTGAACGTGAGAGAGGAGCTCAACATTTTGGGTGGAGCTCTTTCATCGGGAATGTGGTTTCTCTTCCCCCTCCCCCCCACGGGGTAAAAGAAATTAAATAAAATGGACCCCAAAAATTTAACCTCTTTCCAGATGCTGGCACAGCTGCTCTCTATTTACAGCCTTTTCTGTTTCTGCATTACAAGTAGATCAAAACTTAGCGGTATTTCAATTTCAATCCCGTGTAGTTAAGAGGCAATGTTATGGACAACACAGGGCAACGGTAAGGGTAGCAGTTCACGCACTAGGGCTGTGGCTTGACACAAACTCAAAATGTCCCCTAATCAGCAACTGTAAGTATCGCAAAGTGTCCTGTCACATTACTCCTTCATTCCTATGATCAGAGATGGGGGAGGGGGAGTGGAGAGGAGGGAGAGGGGAGTGGGAGAGGAGGGAGAGGGGAGTGGAGAGGAGGGGAGAGGCAGTGGGAGAGGAGGGGAGAGGCAGTGGGAGAGGAGGGGAGAGGCAGTGGGAGAGGAGAGGAGAGGCAGTGGGAGAGGAGGGGAGAGGCAGTGGGAGAGTGGAGAGGGAGTGGGGGAGTGGGAGAGGAGGGGAGGGGGAGTGGGAGAGGAGGGGAGGGGGAGTGGGAGAGGAGGGAGGGGGAGTGGGGGAGTGGAGGAGGGAGGGGAGTGGGAGAGGAGGGGAGGGGGAGTGGGAGAGGAGGGGAGGGGGAGTGGGAGAGGAGGGGAGGGGGAGTGGGAGAGGAGGGGAGGGGGAGTGGAGAGGAGGGGAGGGGGAGTGGGAGAGGAGGGAGGGAGGAGTGGGAGAGGAGGGGAGGGGGAGTGGGAGAGGAGGGGAGGGGGAGAGGAGGGGAGGGGAGTGGGAGAGGAGGGGAGGGGGAGTGGGAGAGGAGGGAGGGGGAGTGGGAGAGGAGGAGTGGGAGAGGAGGGAGGGGAGTGGGAGAGGAGGGGAGGGGGAGTGGGAGAGGAGGGAGGGGGAGTGGGAGAGGAGGGGAGGGGAGTGGAGTGGGAGAGGGGAGGGGAGGAGGGGAGGGAGTGGGAGAGGAGGGGAGGGGAGTGGGAGGAGGGAGGGAGAGGAGGGAGGGGAGTGGGAGAGGAGGGGAGGGGGAGTGGAGAGGAGGGGAGGGGGAGTGGGAGAGGGGAGGGGAGTGGGAGAGGAGGGGAGGGGGAGTGGGAGAGGGGGGAGGGGAGTGGGGAGTGGGAGGGGAGGGGGGAGTGGGAGAGGAGGGGAGGGGGTGTGGTGAGTGGGAGGGGTGAGTGGGGAGGGGAGGGTGGGAGGGGGAGGGGGAGTGGGAGTGGTGGGGAGGGGGTGTGGAGAGGTGGGGAGGGGGGAGTGGGAGAGGAGGGGAGGGGGAGTGGGGAGGTGGGAGGGGAGGGGGAGTGGTGGGAGGGTGGGGTGTGGGGAGGTGGGTGGGGTGTGGGTGGGGGAGGGTGTGGTGGGGTGGGTGTGGTGGGGAGGGGGGGTGTGTGGTGGGGTGTGGGGTGTGGTGGGGTGGGGGTGGGGTGTGGGTGGGTGGGGGTGTGGGTGGGGTGGTGTGGGGGGTGTGTGTGGTGGGTGGGGGTGGGGTGTGTGGTGGGGTGGTGTGGTGTGGGTGGGTGTGGGTGGGTGGGTGTGTGGTGGGGGTGGGGGGTGTGGGGTGGGGTGTGGGTGGTGGGTGGGGGTGGTGTGGTGTGGGTGTGGTGTGGTGGGTGGTGGGGTGTGTGTGGGTGGGGTGGTGTGGTGTGGGTGTGGGTGTGGTGGGTGGTGTGTGTGGTGGGTGTTGGTGTGTGGGGTGGGGGTGGGTGTGGTGGGGGTGGGGTGTTGTGGGTGTGGGTGGTGGTGTGGTGGGGTGTGTGTGGTGGTGGTTGGTGGTGGGTGTGTGTGGTGGTGGGGGGTGTGTTGTGGGGTGTGGTGGTGGGTTGTGGGTGAGAGGAGATTATTATTATTAGGTGGTGTGTTTTTTGTTGTGAAAGAAGAGAGAATAGAAAAAGAAAATAGAGAGAAATAGAAAAAAGAAAAGAAGAGAAATAGAAAAAGAAAATAAGAGAATAGAAAAAGAAAAGAAGAGAAATATAAAAGAAAGATAGAGAATAGAAAAGAGAAAGAAGAGAAATAGAAAAAGAAAATAGAGAATAGATAAAGAAAGATAGAGAAATATAAAAAGAAAAGAAGAGAAATATAAAAAGATAAAAGATAGAAATAGAAAAATAAAAGAATAGGAAATAGAAAAATAAAAGAATATAAATATAAGAATAATATACATATCTAAGATAAAAGAATAGAAAATATATAAAGAAGAGAAATATAAAAATAAAATAAAAAGTAAATAGAAAAAGAAAATAAGATAATATAAAAATAAAATAAGAGAAATAGTAAAAAGAAAATAATAGAAAGATACAATATCAAATAATATAAATAGAAACATAGAAAATAATATAAAAGAAATATAGATAAAGTAGAGAAAATAAAACAAAGTATAAATAGACACAGAAAAT
>NC_141006.1:63610036-63872029 GCF_052327205.1 Somniosus microcephalus | reverse complement strand
GGCTTGACACAAACTCAAAATGTCCCCTAATCAGCAACTGTAAGTATCGCAAAGTGTCCTGTCACATTACTCCTTCATTCCTATGATCAGAGATGGGGGAGGGGGAGTGGGAGAGGAGGGGAGAGGGGAGTGGGAGAGGAGGGGAGAGGGGAGTGGGAGAGGAGGGGAGAGGCAGTGGGAGAGGAGGGGAGAGGCAGTGGGAGAGGAGGGGAGAGGCAGTGGGAGAGGAGAGGAGAGGCAGTGGGAGAGGAGGGGAGAGGCAGTGGAGAGGAGGGAGTGGGAGTGGAGAGGAGGGGAGGGGGAGTGGGGAGAGGAGGGGAGGGGGAGTGGAGAGGAGGGGGAGGGGAGGGGGGAGTGGGAGAGGAGGGGAGGGGGAGTGGGAGAGGAGGGGAGGGGGAGTGGGAGAGGAGGGGAGGGGGAGTGGGAGAGGAGGGAGGGGGAGTGGGAGAGGAGGGGAGGGGGAGTGGGAGAGGAGGGGAGGGGGAGTGGGAGAGGAGGGGAGGAGGAGTGGGAGAGGAGGGGAGGGGGAGTGGGAGAGGAGGGGAGGGGGAGAGGAGGGGAGGGGGAGTGGGAGAGGAGGGGGAGGGGGGAGTGGGAGAGGAGGGGAGGGGGAGTGGGAGAGGAGGGGAGTGGAGAGGAGGGGAGGGGGAGTGGGAGAGGAGGGGAGGGGGAGTGGGAGAGGAGGGGAGGGGGAGTGGGAGAGGAGGGGAGGGGGGAGTGGAGAGAGGGAGGGGAGGGGGAGTGGGAGAGGAGGGGAGGGGGAGTGGGAGAGGAGGGGAGGGGAGTGGGAGAGGAGGGGAGGGGGAGAGGGAGAGGAGGGGAGGGGGAGTGGGAGAGGAGGGGAGGGGGAGTGGGAGAGGAGGGGAGGGGGAGTGGGAGAGGAGGGGAGGGGGAGTGGGAGAGGAGGGGAGGGGGAGTGGGAGAGGAGGGGAGGGGGAGTGGGGGAGTGGAGAGGAGGGGAGGGGGAGTGGGAGAGGAGGGGAGGGGGAGTGGGAGAGGAGGGGAGGGGGAGTGGGAGAGGAGGGGAGGGGGAGTGGAGGAGGGAGGGGAGGGGAGAGGAGGGAGGGAGTGGAGAGGAGGGGAGGGGGAGTGGGAGAGGAGGGGAGGGGGAGTGGGAGAGGAGGGGAGGGGGAGTGGGAGAGGAGGGGAGGGGGAGTGGGAGAGGAGGGGAGGGGGAGTGGGAGAGGAGGGGAGGGGGAGTGGGAGAGGAGGGGAGGGGGAGTGGGAGAGGAGGGGAGGGGGAGTGGGAGAGGAGGGGGAGGGGGGAGTGGGAGAGGAGGGGAGGGGGAGTGGGAGAGGAGGGGAGGGGAGTGGGAGAGGAGGGGGGGAGTGGGAGAGGAGGGGAGGGGGAGTGGGAGAGGAGGGGAGGGGAGTGGGAGAGGAGGGGAGGGGGAGTGGGAGAGGAGGGGAGGGGGAGTGGGAGAGGAGGGGAGGGGAGTGGGAGAGGAGGGGAGGGGGAGTGGGAGAGGAGGGGAGGGGGAGTGGGAGAGGAGGGGAGGGGGAGTGGGAGAGGAGGGGAGGGGGGAGTGGGAGAGGAGGGGAGGGGAGTGGGAGAGGAGGGAGGGGGAGTGGGAGAGGAGGGGAGGGGGAGTGGGAGAGGAGGGGAGGGGGAGTGGGAGAGGAGGGGAGGGGGAGTGGGAGAGGAGGGGAGGGGGAGTGGGAGAGGAGGGGAGGGGGAGTGGGAGAGGAGGGGAGGGGGAGTGGGAGAGGAGGGGAGGGGGAGTGGGAGAGGAGGGGAGGGGGAGTGGGAGAGGAGGGGAGGGGGAGTGGAGAGGAGGGGAGGGGAGTGGAGGGAGGAGGGGAGGGGGAGTGGGAGAGGAGGGGAGGGGGAGTGGGAGAGGAGGGGAGGGGGAGTGGGAGAGGAGGGGAGGGGGAGTGGGAGAGGAGGGGAGGGGGAGTGGGAGAGGAGGGGAGGGGGAGTGGGAGAGGAGGGGAGGGGGAGTGGGAGAGGAGGGGAGGGGGAGTGGGAGAGGAGGGGAGGGGAGTGGGGAGGGGGAGTGAGGGAGGGGAGGGGGAGTGGGAGAGGAGGGGAGGGGGAGTGGGAGAGGAGGGGAGGGGGAGTGGGAGAGGAGGGGAGGGGGAGTGGGAGAGGAGGGGAGGGGGGAGTGGGAGAGGAGGGGAGGGGAGTGGGAGAGGAGGGGAGGGGGAGTGGGAGAGGAGGGGAGGGGGAGTGGGAGAGGAGGGGAGGGGGAGTGGGAGAGGAGGGAGGGGGAGTGGGAGAGGAGGGGAGGGGGAGTGGGAGAGGAGGGGAGCGGGAGTGGAGAGGAGGGAGGGGGAGTGGGAGAGGAGGGGAGGGGGAGTGGGAGAGGAGGGGAGGGGGAGTGGGAGAGGAGGGGAGGGGGAGTGGGAGAGGAGGGGAGGGGGAGTGGGAGAGGAGGGGAGGGGAGTGGGAGAGGAGGGGAGGGGGAGTGGGAGAGGAGGGGAGGGGGAGTGGGAGAGGGGGGAGGGGGAGTGGGAGAGGGAGGGAGGGGAGGGGAGTGGGAGAGGAGGGAGGGGGAGTGGGAGAGGGAGGGAGGGGAGGGGAGTGGGAGGAGGGAGGGGAGGGAGAGAGGGGAGGGGAGTGGGAGAGGAGGGGAGGGGGAGTGGGAGAGGAGGGGAGGGGGAGTGGGAGAGGAGGGGAGGGGAGTGGAGAGGAGGGAGGGAGTGGGAGAGGAGGGGAGGGGGAGTGGGAGGGGAGGGGAGGAGGGGAGTGGGAGGAGGGGAGTGGGAGGGGAGGGGAGGGGAGTGGAGGGGAGGGGAGTGGGAGTGGGAGGGGAGGGGAGTGAGGGGAGTGGGAGGGGGAGAGGAGGGGAGGGGAGGGGGAGAGGAGGGGAGGGGGAGTGGGAGAGGAGGGGAGGGGGAGTGGGAGAGGAGGGGAGGGGAGTGGGAGAGGAGGGGAGGGGAGTGGGAGAGGAGGGGAGGGGAGTGGGAGAGGAGGGGAGGGGGAGTGGGAGAGGAGGGGAGGGGGAGTGGGAGAGGAGGGAGGGGAGTGGGAGAGGAGGGGAGGGGAGTGGGAGAGGAGGGAGGGGGAGTGGAGAGGGGGAGGGGAGGGAGAGAGGAGGGGAGGGGGAGTGGGAGAGGAGGGGAGGGGGAGTGGGAGAGGAGGGGAGGGGGAGTGGGAGAGGAGGGGAGGGGGAGTGGGAGAGGAGGGGAGGGGGAGTGGGAGAGGAGGGGAGGGGAGTGGGAGAGGAGGGGAGGGGGAGTGGGAGAGGAGGGGAGGGGGAGTGGGAGAGGAGGGGAGGGGGAGTGGGAGAGGAGGGGAGGGGGAGTGGGAGAGGAGGGGAGGGGAGTGGGAGAGGAGGGGAGGGGAGTGGGAGGGAGGGGAGTGGGAGAGGAGGGGAGGGGGAGTGGGAGAGGAGGGGAGGGGGAGTGGGAGAGGAGGGAGGGGGAGTGGGAGAGGAGGGGAGGGGAGTGGGAGAGGAGGGGAGGGGGAGTGGGAGAGGAGGGGAGGGGGAGTGGGAGAGGAGGGGAGGGGGAGTGGGAGAGGAGGGGAGGGGGAGTGGGAGAGGAGGGGAGGGGGAGTGGGAGAGGAGAGGAGGGGAGGGGAGTGGGAGAGGAGGGAGTGGGAGAGGAGGGGAGTGGGAGAGGAGGGGAGGGGAGTGTGAGAGGAGGGGAGGGGAGTGGGAGAGGAGGGGAGGGGGAGTGGGAGGGGAGGGGGAGTGGGAGAGGAGGGGAGAGGGAGTGGGAGAGGAAGGGAGAGGGAGGGGGAGAGGAGGGGAGAGGAGGGGAGAGGAGGGCGAGAGGAGGGGAGAGGCAGTGGGAGAGGAGGGGAGAGGCAGTGGGAGAGTGGGAGAGGGTGGGAGAGGCGAGGGGAGAGGAGGGGAGAGGCAGTGGGAGAGGAGGGGAGAGGCAGTGGGAGAGGCAATGGGGGAGTGGGAGAGGCAGTGGGAGAGGAGGAGAGAGGAGGGAGGGGGAGTGGGGGAGGGGGGGTGGGGGAGGAGGGGTGGGGGAGGAGGGGTGGGGAGGAGGGGGAGTAGGGGAGGGGGAGGAGGGGAGGGGAGTGGGGGAGGAGGGAGGGGGAGTGGGGAGGAGGGGAGGGGGAGTGGGGGAGGAGGGGAGGGGGAGTGGGGGAGGAGGGGAGGGGGAGGAGGGGAGGGGGAGGGGGGGAGGGGGAGTGGGGGAGGAGGGGAGGGGGAGGAGGGAGGGGGAGTGGGGGAGGAGGGGAGGGGGAGTGGGGGAGGAGGGAGGGGGAGTGGGGAGGAGGAGTGGGGAGTGGGGAGGAGGTGGGGGAGGAGGAGTGGGGGAGGAGGAGTGGGGGAGGAGGAGTGGGGGAGGAGGGGAGGGGAGGGGGGGAGGAGGAGTGGGGGAGGAGGGGAGGGGGGAGGGGGGAGGGGGGAGGAGGAGTGGGGGAGGAGGAGTGGGGGAGGGGGGAGTGGGGGAGGGGGAGTGGGGGAGGGGGGAGTGGGGGAGGAGGGGAGGGGGAGTGGGGAGGAGGGGAGTGGGGGAGGAGGGGAGGGGGAGTGGGGGAGGAGGGGAGGGGGAGTGGGGGGAGTGGGAGTGGGGGAGTGGGGGAGGAGGGGAGGGGGAGTGGGGGAGGAGGGGAGGAGGGGAGTGGGGAGGAGGGGAGGGGGAGTGGGGAGGAGGAGTGGGGGAGGAGGGGAGGGGGAGTGGGGAGGAGGGGAGGGGGAGTGGGGGAGGAGGGGAGGGGGAGTGGGGAGGAGGGGAGGGGGAGTGGGGGAGGAGGGGAGGGGGAGTGGGGGAGGAGGGGAGGGGGAGTGGGGAGGAGGGGAGGGGGAGTGGGGGAGGAGGGGAGGGGGAGTGGGGTGGGGGAGGAGGGGAGGGGGAGTGGGGGAGGAGGGGGAGGGGGGAGTGGGGGAGGAGGGGAGGGGAGTGGGGGAGGAGGGGAGGGGAGTGGGGGAGGAGGGGAGGGGGAGTGGGGGAGGAGGGGAGGGGAGTGGGGGAGGAGGAGGCGGGGGGAGGGGAGTGGGGAGAGGGGAGGAGGGGGAGTGGGTGCGGAGGAGTGGGGAGGAGGAGTGGGGGAGGAGGAGTGGGGGAGGAGGGAGGGGGAGGGGGAGTGGGGCGGGAGGGGGAGTGGCGGAGGAGGGAGGGGCGAGTGGCGGGAGGAGGGTGGGGGAGGAGGGCAGGGGGATGTGGGGGAGGAGGGGAGGGGGAGTGGGGAGGAGGGCGGGGAGGGGAGTGGCGAGAGGAGGCGGAGGGGGAGTGGGAGAGGAGGGGAGTGGGAGAGGAGGGGAGGGGAGCTGGGGAGGAGGAGAGGCTGGGGTGGCGAGTGGGCGAGGAGCGGCGAGGCAGTGGGCGGAGGAGGGGCGAGGCAGTGGGGGAGTGGGAGAGGCGGGCGAGAGGCAGTGGTGGGCGGTGGGAGAGGAGGGGTAGGGGAGTGGGAGAGGAGGGGAGGGGGAGTGGGGAGGAGGGGTAGAGGCGGTGGGAGAGTGGGAGAGGAGGGGAGAGGCCAGTGGGGGAGGAGGGGAGAGGCAGTGGGGGAGTGGGAGAGGAGGGGAGAGGCAGTGGGGGAGTGGGCGAGGAGGGGTGGGGGAGTGGGAGCAGGAGGGGTGGCGGGCGAGGGAGAGGAGGGGTGGGGGAGTGGGAGAGGAGGGGTGGGGGAGTGGGAGAGGAGGGGTGGGGGAGTGGGACGAGGAGGGGTGGGGGAGTGGAGAGAGGAGGGGTGGGGGGAGTGGGCCGAGGAGGGGTGGGCGAGTGGGCGAGGAGGGGAGCAGTGGCAGTGGGAGCGGAGGCTGAGAGGCAGCTGGCGAGAGGAGGCGGGGAGAGGCGGCGGTGGTGGTGGTGGTGGGGGTTGAACTCCAATCAGACATTTCCTCCTCGGCGATTTTTTCTTTTCTCTCTCAGTTTTGTTTTTTTCGGCTACAACAGGGACAAGATCCTCGGCAAATTGCAACATCTGCCTGGCCCGAAAGTCCAGAAACAAGAGCTGCGATTGGAGGAGGTTCCGCAGCCGTGTGGCTGAATGGTGAAAAGGGAATCAAACTGAAAGGAAGAGTACACAATGGAAGCAGCTATGCGCTGCCTTTTGAAGCCCTGGTGGTTGTGTGTGTGTATGTGCATGTGTGTGCTTTTTTTTCCTGTTTGCAAGCAAGAAAATAGGCAAATGCAGAAGCACAAATCCATACCCTGGCTACCGTTAAGTTGTATCAAAGAGGGCAGCGTGGCAATCGTACAAGATGCCAAATCCTTTTTTTATTTCTGTAAAGGATTTGCCCTCCCCTCTTCCTGAAGACTGTCACTTATGCTGGGGGACTGGGCACCCTTTGGTACACAATAACAGCAAAATACAGCGCCTTTAATGTAGTAAACACGTCCCAAGGAGCTTCCCAGGAGCGATAGTCAAACAGAAATTTGACACCGAGCCACATAAGGCGGTATTAGGACAGGTGACCAAAAGCTTGGTCAAAGAGGTCGGTTGCACTGTCCAAGTGTGTGGGTGAACTGGGGGTTGTGGGGGATTGAACAAACATCCCTCTGCTTCATGGAGCTCAGGGCTGGTCTTCCCCGGTATAGTTAGATTATTAAAACTCTCCCGGCGGCTCAGCTCTAATTCCACCGCCTCGTACAGGAGTGAGAACTCACTGCCTGAAAGGGCGGTAGAGGCAGGAACCCTCGCAACATTCAAGAAAGCATTTGGATGAGCACTCGAAACGCCATAGCGTACAAGGCTACGGACCAAGCGCTGGAAAATGGGATTAGAATAGACGGGACTTGATGGCCGGCGCGGACACGATGGGCCTCTTTCTGTGCTGTGTAACTCTATGAGACATAAGGGAAAGAAAGAAAGGACTTGCATTTGTGTAGCGCCTTTCACAACCGCGGGACGTCACAAGACGCTTTGCAGCCAACGAAGTACTCGTCACAGTTGTAATGTAGAAACCGCGGCAGCCAGTTTGCACTCAGCCAGCACCCAGAAACAGCAATGCGATAAACGTCCAGATAATCCAAGTTTTTTTTTTTAAGTGATGTTGGTTGAGGGATTAAATGTTGGCCCCAGGAGATCTCCCCTGCTCTTCTTCGAAATGGTGCCGCGGGATCTTTTACGTCCACCCGAGGGGGGCAGACGGGGACGGGGACGGGGACGGGGGGGGGGCCTCGGTTTAACACCGCCTCCGAAAGACGGCAGCAACTGGGCTGCTTCGTCGGACTTCAGCACCCCGGGTAAGGGTGGCGCGAGTCAGCTGCGAGCCCTCGTCCTGATCACTCAATGAGTGACCACGGTTGTAAGGGCGAGGCCTACAGCTGGGCTTCTGTTTCCGCCCCTATTTCCTGGAGCAAAACTCTGAGGGAAGGAGGGATGGGGGGGGGAAAAGCCTGCGAACGGGCTAAAGATTATAATCTTGACCAGCAAATCCGGGTGCTCCGAGGCCTGGACAGGAGGCAGTACACTTGGGGCACGCTCTATCTTTCCCGTAGCCAGGCAAGGAAAACCAGTCCCATTCAGTCACCATAAGCCAGTGGGCCTAATTATAAACAGACGATCCCTAAAGTTTCAGTAGCAATAATCCTGGAATCCCATGCAGTAAAAAAAAATGCAGTTCGGCTTATTTCGGTCGTAGTTAAAAAAAAAGCTTGCCTGGCAACAAAGATTTCACAGTGTGTACCGCTGTAACTACGGGGGAGGGGCGAATACACACTACGTTTATGCTGTAATCCATTCCAGTACAGCAGAGCACGGGAAAAAGGTCTTATGAGAGCAACAATTATATTTTAAAAAAACATTAACTGTGCAAGTCATCTCAAAAGGGAGTCTGTGTACACAAAGTTAGATTACAGCCTGGGCCTAGCCCAGCTGTTCTTTCTCTTCACTATCGCTGGCCAATCATTTCACCTTTTGTTATTTATGTCATGCAAAGTGTTGGCTCGCTCCCACGACCAGCAAAACCTGATTGGGAGGTCAGCATTCCAGCTCGCCTATAAAACCCAGGCAGTTCCACCTTGCTGTCATACTTCCAACACAGCCACATATCCGGAGAGTAAATTATCTACAGGCGGGCAAATGCGTCTGCTCTTGCTCACTGCGGCTTCTCCCTGACCGACAATTCTACCTGTAACGCTTTCTCTCCTGGGCATTTAGGAAAGGGAGTACGGTGACATCTTTGGACGCCAAACCAACGGAAGATCATGACGATGATAAGGAAGAAGCTGGTGGTTGTCGGTGATGGTGGCTGTGGTAAAACAAGCCTGTTGTTTGTGTTGAGCAAGGACAAGTTTCCTGAAGGTTACGTCCCCACTGTCTTCGACACCTACGTGGCCGACATCGTCGTGGACGAGAAGCAGGTGGAGCTGGCGCTCTGGGACACGGCCGGCCAAGAGGACTACGACCGCCTGCGGCCCCTCTCCTATCCCGACACCGACATCATCCTGATCTGCTTCTCCGTGGACAGCCCCGACTCCCTGCGGAACATTCCGGACAAGTGGATGCCCGAGGTCAGGCACTTCTGCCCCGGCGTGCCTGTGGTGCTGGTGGGCAACAAGAAGGACCTGCGGAGCGACGAGCGGGTCCGCAAGGAGCTGGCGAGGGGCAAGAAGGAGCCGGTGAGGTGGGAAGAGGGCCGGGCCATGGCGGAGAAGATCGGGGCCTACGACTACCTGGAATGCTCGGCCAAGCACAAGGAAGGCGTCTGGGAGGTTTTCGAAACCGCCACCCGGGCTACCTTGAGCGCCGCGGAGCCGGGATGCTTCAGCTGCGCGTGTGCCGTGATGTAGGAGGGGCTGGACTGTGATGGGCGAAAGACGAAGACATCCACTTTACCAAAGAGGGAAAGGCCTTACCTGTCAGAGCAGGAAATTCTCGCACCAAGGGGGGGGAGAGGGGGGAAATCACATGGGGAACTAGGACACTCTGCAAACAAGACGTCAGCCGTGGGCTCAGGGAGCAGCACTCTCGCCTTGGAGTCACAAGGGTGTGGGTTCAAGTCCCGCTCCAGAGACTTGAGCCCACAATCCAAGGCTGACGCTCCCAGTGCCAGTAGTGAGGGAGCGCTGCACTGTCGGAAGGTGCCGCCTTTCAGATGAGACCTTAAACCGAGGCCCCGTCTGCTCCCTCGGGTGGATTAGCAATCAGCCCTTGGCACTATTTCAAAGAGGAGCAGGGGAGCGCTCCCCCGGCGTCCTGACCAATATTTATCCCTCCACTTAAAATAACCAGATTATCTGGCCATTATCACATTGCTGTTTGTGGGAGCTTGCTGTGCGCAATTTAGCTGCTGCGTTTCCTACTTTACAACAGTGACGACACTTCAAAAGTACTTCATTGGCTGTAAAATGCTTTGGGACGTCCTGATGTCGCGAAAGGCGCTATAGAAATGCAAGTCTGTCTTTTCCTTTTAACAAATGTTTCAAGTGGCTTAAAATCATTTAAATATCTTCTGTTATGAAATAAAAGGAAAGAATTTTGTAAGACACCAGGTGACTATGTTATAGTTCGGTTGGCGTATAAATTTATTCGTGAGCTTGTACAGAACGACTACATTTTCTGTTAAAGGGACAGGCCACGAAGGAAAGGGGGTGTATTTTCTGCTGTTTTGTAATTTTCTGCCTTTATACTCACATCGTCCTCTTTGCTAACATTTCAGGGGCAGAAAATATACCCCACAGTGTCTCATTGGATACTTCCCCTTGCTTATGAAGGGGCGAGTAAGGCTGTGACAATTAGATCACATGTACTGCTAATTATTAGCTCATAGAAAATCAGATTTAATCCTCCTCATTGCACAGCGGGTAAAGGCAGCGGTTGGTGTTGTACTAGTTCAGGCCAGTTCGTGGTTTGATCTCTGGTCTGTGAGGAGTTGACTGATTTCAGCCAGAGAAGCTGCTGAGCGACAGAATTGGACCTGTACCTGTCGGGATCGGGGGAGGGGGAGAGGGAGCGAGGGGTGTGGGTGGAAATTGGCCAGGGGAGCCGCCAGACGAGCGGGGGAGGGGAGCCGCCAGATGAGCGGGGGGGGAGGGGAGCCGCCAGACCCAGGGGGGTGCGGTTCTCACCAGCTACATTCGTTTGCTGGCCTGGTAGAAAAGTTAAGCGGCTCCGGCAGCGGTTGCTTCTACCACCTCAGGTGCCACCGCCCCCGGCGAGACTAACTTGTTTCCTGTAGCGCTCCCCACACAGCGCAAGGCAATCAATGGGCAAGAAACAGGAAAACAGAAGAGGTTGGTCGGGGGTGGGGGGGGGGGTGGTGAGAGGGTTAATTACCCCACCCACCCTCCTAGTTACTGCATTGGTATGTGGGGGGGTGCCAAAATGATTCATTTAAGTTGAGTGGGCACTTGACTCTTTTTCTTTGAAAAGAGGAGCGGCCAGGGTTAAACATTAGCCTGTTTATTTGGATTGGGTCAGTCGATAGCAATGTTCACAATAAACATTCATCAGATCAAACTGCAGGTTCGGCATGTATACCTGCACACGTTTCCTGGGAGCTTTTGGGGGATTTTCAAGGATCCTTCTGACCAGTCCCACTCCAGACATGTTAATGATGGAGGATTGTTGCGATCAGCTGGTGTGCTGCCGCGAAACACGCCGAATAAATGGGCTGCTGCCTTTAAGCAAACAGTGTAAAACTATTTCTTCTTCACGGATGTGGTTTTTGCCACAGATTTTCTTCACAGGAAAATGACGAAGTAAAATGATGCTGTAACAAACAGGAAGATTTGAAAGGTGGGGTCACCTTCAATGTTCCCTTTCGGTGGAGCTTTGAACGTCCCACCCAGCCGGTGAGCCAGCTTTTAAATTTAAAAAACCCGCATGCGAGGAATTTTGAATGGCCCGGGCAGCCCATTAAAGGGGCCGCGCGGGCCGAAAGAAAATTATAGGGAACATCGTCACCTTGTAGGGCAATTGCACTGGCCTTGCACCTCCCAAGTGGAGCTTCAAATCCAGCCCAAAACTACTGGAATTAAAATCTCCGAACCCTCTGTTGGCTACAAGAATCCAATTGTGGTCGAACAGCCACTCCTCAGTTCTTGAGAAGACAGAAGTATACAGCTGTGGCTTAATCAGTAGCACGCCAGAGATTGAGCACATAATCTAAGCTGACACGCCAGCGCAGTACTGAGGGAGTGCTGCACTGTCGGAGGGGCAGTACTGAGGGAGCGCTGCACTGTCGGAGGGGCAGTACTGAGGGAGCGCTGCACTGTCGGAGGGGCAGTACTGAGGGAGTGCTGCAGTGTCGGAGGGGCAGTACTGAGGGAGTGCTGCACTGTCGGAGGGGCAGTACTGAGGGAGTGCTACACTGTCAGAGGGGCAGTACTGAGGGAGTGCTGCAGTGTCGGAGGGGCAGTACTGAGGGAGTGCTGCACTGTCGGAGGGGCAGTACTGAGGGAGCGCCGCACTGTCAGGGGGCAGTACTGAGGGAGTGCTGCACTGTCAGAGGGGCAGTACTGAGGGAGTGCTACACTGTCAGAGGGGCAGTACTGAGGGAGTGCTGCAGTGTCGGAGGGGCAGTACTGAGGGAGTGCTGCACTGTCGGAGGGGCAGTACTGAGGGAGCGCTGCACTGTCGGAGGGGCAGTACTGAGGGAGCGCTGCACTGTCGGAGGGGCAGTACTGAGGGAGTGCTGCACTGAGGGAGTGCTGCACTGTCGGAGCGCCGCATTGTCGGAGGGACAGTACTGAGGGAGCGCCGCACTGTCGGAGGGGCTGTACTGAGGGAGCGCCGCACTGTCAGGGGGCAGTACTGAGGGAGTGCTGCACTGTCGGAGGTGCCGTCTTTCGGATGAGACGTTAAACTGAGACCCCGCCTGCCTGCTCAGGTGGATGTAAAAGATCCCGTGACACTATTTCAAAAGAAGAGCAGGGGAGTTCTCCCCGGTGTCCTGGCCAATATTTATATCTCAACCAACATATAAAAAAATCAGATTATCTGACCATTTGTGGGGGCTTGCTGTGCACAAATTGGCTGCCGTATTTCCTACTTTACAACAGTGACTACACTTCAAAAGTACTTAATTGGCTGTAAAGCGCTTTGGGACGTCCTGAGGTCGTGGAAGGCACTATATAAATGCAAATTCTTCTTTCTTCTAAACTGCTAGCATCACTAAGAGTGGCCAAAGCAATGGCTGATGTGGGAAACCAGGTAAGGTATTGTACCAGGGTCAGCGTGTACACTATCTGAAAAAGGGTTTCTTTGTCACAAAGTGCATGTTTGAAAAGTTCTTTGTGGTTGGTGAGGACAGTTAACTTGTTCCTCAATGGAAGCAGTCACATGTCAGAACACAGGAGCAGGTGGAGAGAGAGAGAGAAGCGATAAGGTCTGCTGATGGCTCTCGAATACGAGAGGACTCGAGGAACAGCACCTCATCTTCCGATTAGGCACGTTGCAGCCTTCCGGACTCAATATCGAGTTCAACAATTTCAGATCATAACCTCGGCCCCTATTACATTTTTACTTATATATTTTTTTCCCACCCCTTTGTTTTGGGTTTTCCCTCCCCCACCTTTCCATTTTTTCTCTCTCCCACATGGCAGCTGTCTCTCATCCTGCCAGTACACTTCACACCTAATCTGAGCCGTCTTTTGTCTCCACTGTCCTATCACCATCTCGTCTGGTTTTGAATACCTCTTAATGTCTCTTCACTTCTTTTGTTCTATCGCAGCCCTGCCTTCGATCTATTTCATTTCCTTTCCAGTTTTGAAAAAGGGTTTCGACCCGAAACGTCGACTCTAATTTCTCTCCACGGATGTTGCCTGGCCTGCTGAGTTTTTCCAGCATTTTCTGTTGCTCTCGAATACGAGATCCCCTCTCCCCACTCAGTGTTGAGCTAATCCACACTGATCACAAGATCCGAGATACAATCCCTGGTCAGTACGGAGTTGAGCCGATCTTCACATGGTCAAATTGGCCTTTGAATCCCTATCCTAGGGAGGAGGGGGAAAAACAAATCAGGCAGGGTCCCAACACCTGATGGCTATCGAGGGACTCTGGCTGAAAAGTGAATGATTGTTCAATGAGGACAGGACTGGACCTGACTATTTCTCCCAGATAAGTCTCCAACATCCACTGGCCAGGGTCACACATAACAAATGGCCACTTGCGCCTCGTACCACCATGGAACCATAGCCCGGTATAAATCACCACACCATTGGAACCATTCCCCTGTATAAATCACACCATGGAACCATTCCCCTGTATAAATCACCACACCATGGAACCATTCCCCTGTATAAATCACACCATGGAACCGTTCCCCAGTATAAATCACCACACCATGGAACCATTCCCCAGTATAAATCACCACACCATGGAACCATTCCCCAGTATAAATCACCACAACGCGGGGCTCCCCAGCTAGTCCAGTATAAATCACCACAAACCCTGGAACCGTTCCCCAGTATAAATCATCACAAACCCTGGAACCGTTCCCCAGTATAAATCACCACACCATGGAACCGTTCCCCAGTATAAATCACCACACCATGGAACCATTCCCCAGTATAAATCACCACACCATGGAACCGTTCCCCAGTATAAATCACCACACCATGGAACTGTTCCCCAGTATAAATCACCACACCATGGAACCATTCCCCAGTATAAATCACCACACCATGGAACCGTTCCCCAGTATAAATCACCACACCATGGAACCGTTCCCCAGTATAAATCACACCATGGAACCATTCCCCAGTATAAATCACCACACCATGGAACCGTTCCCCAGTATAAATCACCACACCATGGAACCATTCCCCAGTATAAATCACCACACCCTGGAACCATTCCCCAGAATAAATCACCACACCATGGAACCATTCCCCAGTATAAATCACCACAAAAATCACCCCTCCAAGTCACACACCATCCTGACTTAGAAATATATCGGCCGTTCCTTCATCGTCGCTGGGTCAAAATTTTGGAACTCCCTCCCTAACAGCACTGCGGGAGTAACTTCACCACACGGACTGCAGCGGTTCAAGGCGGTGGCTCATCACCACCTTCTCAAAGGCAATTAGGGTTGGGCAATAAATGCTGGCCTTGCCAGCGACGCCCACATCCCAATAACGAATAAAAAAAAACACAGAAACAAACTCCATCCAGTATAAATCACCACAACGCGGGGCTCCCCAGCTAGTCCAGTATAAATCACCACACCATGGAACCGTTCCCCAGTATAAATCACCACACCATGGAACCGTACCCCAGTATAAATCACCACACCATGGAACCATTCCCCAGTATAAATCACCACACCATGGAACCGTTCCCCAGTATAAATCACCACACCATGGAACCGTACCCCAGTATAAATCACCACACCATGGAACCGTTCCCCAGTATAAATCACCACACCATGGAACCGTACCCCAGTATAAATCACCACACCATGGAACCGTTCCCCAGTATAAATCACCACACCATGGAACCGTTCCCCAGTATAAATCACCACACCATGGAACCGTACCCCAGTATAAATCACCACACCATGGAACCGTACCCCAGTATAAATCACCACACCATGGAACCGTACCCCAGTATAAATCACCACACCATGGAACCATTCCCCAGTATAAATCACCACACCTTGGAACCATTCCCCAGTATAAATCACCACACCATGAAACCGTACCCCAGTATAAATCACCACACCATGGAACCGTTCCCCAGTATAAATCACCACACCATGGAACCGTACCCCAGTATAAATCACCACACCATGGAACCGTACCCCAGTATCAATCACCACACCATGGAACCGTTCCCCAGTATAAATCACCACACCATGGAACTGTTCCCCAGTATAAATCACCACACCATGGAACCGTACCCCAGTATCAATCACCACACCATGGAACTGTACCCCAGTATAATTCACCACACCATGGAACCATTCCCCAGTACGGTGGCATAGTGGTTAGCACTGTTGCCTCACAGCGCCTGAGACCCGGGTTCGAATCCGGCCTCGGGTGACTGTCTGTGTGGAGTTTGCACATTCTCCCCGTGTTTGCGTGGGTTTTCTCCGGGTGCTCCGGTTTCCTCCCACAGTCCAAAGATCTGCGGGTTAGGTTGATTGGCTATGATAAATTGACCCTTAGTGTTAGGGGGATTAAATACGTGGGGTTACAGGGATCGGGTGGGATATGTGTTGGTGTAGGGGTTACGGGGATCGGGTGGGATATGTGTCGGTGCAGGCTCGATGGGCCGAAATGGCCTCTATCTGCACTGTGGGGTTTCTGTGATTTCTGTGAAATCACCACACCATGGAACCATTCCCCAGTATAAATCACCACCATTGAACCGTACCCCAGTATAAATCACCACACCATGGAACCATTCCCCAGTATAAATCACCACACCATGGAACCGTGCCTCAGTATAAATCACCACACCATGGAACCATTCCCCAGTATAAATCACCACACCATGGAACCGTGCCTCAGTATAAATCACCACTCACTATGAAATCATAGCCCAATGTGGATCGTCACCTTCAGGAGAAGAGGAAAGAATATTTGCGAGACGGAGGGAATAACTGAATGTTTGTTTCTCCTGGTACGCTGCTTTTGAATGAAGCAGGTCACTTGATTCTCAGGTCACAAGATTCTGAAGCAGGCCAGGGAGCTGTAGTTCAGACTGAACGGCAAACAGCATTCGGAGTGGCCTGCTCCGACTGCACAATGCGATACAGACAGCAAGCTTCATCTTCGTACAATAATAATGGCTTCAAGAGACAATTAGCAGCATTTCTGCAGAGAGATGGTGTTGAGGCATATTGCGAGAGGCGAGGACAGGGAGGTGTGACTGATCACTGAAAATGGGGCATGTTTGCTGGGCCTATCTTTTGCTGCCCCAATAGTCTCGGGCAAGGCAAGGCTGGGGCACTGAACATTACAATATTTAAAAGTCATTCCACTTCAGTTTCAAGAAATGATCTGTTGAACCTTCCAGTTGAAATGAAATAAAGTGTAACTTATTCAGTCTCTGCAGGCACCAGAATGCGACGCTGATCTGTTGCGACAGGGAGAGCACTGGGGACACAGTGCGTCCACACACAGCTCCTGCGGACACTCTGGAAATCCCACAAACCTCCACATGGGACAATTAAGAAGTTAAAAGTGCCCTAGACCGACCACAGCGGGCCCGGATGCACTTGTTCACTCTCCTGCTTTTTCCAGTTTCCTTCCCTCATCTCCTGAAGATAGCAGCTCGTGATTGGCTATTTGGTGCCTCAACCAACTGGCCATTATTCATCAGTGACCTTGGCAGCAGGCTATTTGATCAAGGGGGGTTTATCCAGGATCCAGACACCGCCAGCAAGAGCAGGATGGCTGGTTATTACCCGTCCCATCCCGCCACCCTCCCCCTTTCACCACCTCCGCCTCCCTGGCCTGATATTGAAGTCAACTGTAACACTCCAGCACCGGGCCAGGTGCCTGAGAACAGGAACCCAACTTGGGACTTTCCTGCTCTGTATGGTACAGAAGCCATGTGGTACACATGGCCCTGAGCCAGATTTTATTTGTGGTGGGGGGGGGTGGAGCAGGGGAAGAGAAGGGGGTTCATCTACATCCATTTTAAAACCTCCTACTCAAGGTGGTTTGTACAGAAGCTTCCCGTAGGCATGAAAGTAGAGTGGATCTGAGCAGGTGTTGACATTGGCACCGGTTACGTGCTCCATCAGGGCCCGTGAATGCCAGTCACTTATCAATTGGTAACTCATAGAATCATAGACATTTACAGCACAGGAGGAGGCCATTCGGCCCCTCGTGTCTGTGCCGGCCGACAAAGAGCTATCCAGCCTAATCCCACTTTCCAGCTCTTGGTCCGTAGCCCTGCAGGTTCACTTCAAGTGCATATCCAAGTACTTCTTCAATGTGATGAGGGTTTCTGCCTCTACCACCCTTTCAGGCAGTGAGTTCCAGACCCCCACCACCCTCTGGGTGAAAAAAATTCTCAACTCCCCTTTAGACCTCCGACTAATTCCTTTAGATCTATGCCCCCTGGTTATCGACCCCTCTGCTCCACAGGACCACAGTTGGTTAGCAGTCCTGCGATTGCCCGTCCATTTAGTGAAGACCAGCAAAGGTCCGTAATTTCTGTAAGGCTTTTTAAACAGAAATAATGAATGTCTATTTCTTTTCTCCGCCATCCTCCACCCCCCCCGCAATCCATTTTCAATTTCTCCTCCCTCCTCCTGAAAACACCAAGTCTTGTTGGGGTACAGTCCCACGGGCAGCAGGGTACCGTGCCCATTCTTCATGCGTAAGCCTAGACAGCGAGCGCCAGGGACTTGAAGGGACTCGCAAGCCGAGACTTGACCCATTCCTAACCCAGTGTCTGCATCAATCTTCCCTCTAATTTTGTTTGGCCCCGTGCGACCCCGTTAAGGGGCTGCGCGCACGCGTGGTTTTTGTACTGAAAAGATGTGGTAAACCACTGTTTGTATTCCACTGTGTACATGCCTGTACATGTCTCGGCTGACTCCTCCCACGAGTCCAGGTATAAAGGTGACTGCTCCACAGTCCCTCTGTATTCTGGACCGGTCGAACACTCGAGGCACACCTTCATTCTCTTGTTAATAAAAGCCTGTTAATTACTCGCTTAATCTCAGTCTTTTAAGTTATTGATAGCGCATCAATTTTATTAACAAGATTTTTATAATGGAGAAGATCCTCAAACCAGCATGCCTGGACTTAGATCATCGGGAGGCGGACTCATCCACCAAGTTTACTCACTGGCTTAGGTGTTTTGAAAAATTTCTGATCGCCTCCGCTGAAACGGTCACATCGGACGAGGACAAACTGGACGTCCTGACCTCCAAAGTGAACCACCGAGTGTACTCGGTCATCCAGGACGCGACCTCATACGCGGATGCTATCAAGCTCCTCAAGGACCAGTACACGCGCCCAGTGAACGAGGTGTCTGCTAGGCACCTCCTGGGGAGTCGTAAACAACAACCTGGGGAATCGACCGAGGAATACCTTCAGGCACTGTCTGTGCTTGGCTGGGCCTGTGGTTGTAAGGATGTAAAGGCCGCCGTGTACACAGAGGAACTTATCCGGGACGCTTTTGTAGCGGGCCACAGGTCCAATTACACCCGACAGCGACTGTTGGAGCAGAGTGACCTCGATCTCAACAAGGCCTCTGAACTCGCACTATCATTGGACGCAGCCTACCGGGGCATGGACGCCTACTCCTCTGCACCGTGGACGCCGCGGGGAACGACAGCCTGGGACACGGTAGGACCGTCAGTACCTGCTCGCTAGGGGTATTGCCACAAGCAGGACCACCAGTTACAACCCCCGGGGGAACGGACAGGTGGAAAGAAAGAGAGAATGCGACAGTTTGGAAGGCCGCCCTGCTAGCCTTAAAGTCTAGGGGCCTTCCGACCTCCCGCTGGCAGGATGTGCTCCCCGATGCGCTCCACTCTATTCGGTCACTGCTCTGCACTGCCACTAACGCCACCCCTCATGAGAAAATGTTTGTCTTCCCAAGGAAGTCCACATCGGGGACATCGCTACCGCCATGGCTGACGTCCCCAGGGCCGGTCCTACTGAGAAGACACGTGAGGACCCATAAAACGGACCCCCTGGTCGAAAGGGTCGACCACCTCCACGCCAACCCCCAGTATGCTTACATTGCGTACCCGGACGGGCGGGAGGACACAGTCTCCATACGAGACCTCGCACCCTCGGGGGCCGCAGTAACCCACTACCCCCCCACCCCCCCCACGACCCGATATCCAGCCCCAGCAGACGGCGGGCCTGGGCCCTGCGACCCGCTCGACACCTACGAGGACTACACACCAGTGCCCCAGCCTACGCGGGACTCGACGCCGGAAGCTTCACTACCCCTGCCGTCGCCACGTCGATCACAGCGGCAGACAAGTCCTCCGGAGAGACTCCAATACACTAACTTTTAATACACTTCACCCCGCCGGACTCATTTTTAAACAAGGGGTGAATGTGGTAAACCACTGTTTGTATTCCACTGTGTACATGCCTGTACATGTCTCGGCTGACTCCTCCCACGAGTCCAGGTATAAAGGTGACTGCTCCACAGCCCCTTTGTATTCTGGACCGGTCGACCACTCGAGGCACACCTTCATTCTCTTGTTAATAAAAGCCTGTTAATTACTCGCTTAACCTCAGTCTTTTGAGTTATTGATAGCGCATCAAAAGACGGTAAGCCGGCCGCGCAGGTCCACCGGAGCGCCGCGCGGCCTACAAGAAACGTTGGTCCGCCTGCGAACACTTCATAGAATCAGTCAGCTCCAGGAGGCCATTCGGCCCATCGTACCCCTGCTGGCACTTTACAGAGCTATGAATTAGTCCCACTCCCCTGCTCTTTCTCTATAGCCCTGCAAATTTTTCCTTTCAGTATTTATCAAATTCCCTTTTAAAAGATACTGCTTCCACCACCCTTTCAGGCAGTGCCTTCCCGATCAGAACAACTTGCTGCGTAAAAAAAATTATCCTCATCTCCCCCATTGGCTTTTTTGCCAATTATCTTAAATCTGTGTCCTCTGGTTACCGATCCACCTACCAGTTTAAACAGTTTCTCCCTAGCTATTCTATCAAAACCCTTCATAATTTTGAACACCTCCATTAAAGGTCCCCTTAACCTTCTCTGCTCTAACGAGAACAACCCCAGCTTCTCCAGTCTCTTCACCTAATCCCTGGCACCATTCTGGTAAATCTCCTCCGCACCCTCTCCAAGGCCGTGACATCCTTTCTAAAGTGTGGTGCCCAGAATTGGATGCAATACTCCAGCTGAGGCCTAGCATGCGTCATTGGACAAGGATCTGGAGCGGGATTTTTCCCCCTAACTCACGGGGCCTCAGGCCATTGATGAGCCTGTAGCTCCGCCCCATCCCCCCCGTCTGAGATCAGCCAACTCGACGCAGAGCAGAGATGAATCTTGGAACCTGTATTCTGTCTCAGCTCTTCACTGCCACAGAAATGTAGATTCTACTGAGCAAGTATTCTCAGAGCTACAGATACAAGCTGATCAACAAGACTGGCTGATATTTCTCCAGGAAGTAGTACATCGGGAGAATAGGATTCGTGAAGTTTGTAATGGATTATTATTAGTAGATGGCAATCTGTCTCTAGGGCTACTCGAAGGACCTTTACAGTACACGGTGTGGAAGGAAATGATAGATAGACCTCATGGGCCCAAATGGCCAATGCTTTGGCATATCGCTAAGACACACTATTGATGCCCAGGATATCAACTGAGGCAATATAAATTTGAGTTGTATTTTATGAGACAACAATCTGTGTTTATACATCGTGGCAAAGCAAGGTTACGTATTGTACAAAAACTCACGCGCCCCGATGGCTTGTTGGGTAACGGCACCGCCAGTCACAGTTCTACGTCACACGGACCAGAAGGTCTTGGGTCTGGATCCCCGAGTTTATGTGGAGCTAGCTCAGCTCAGCCAGGGTTACCATTGGGCTCAGGGACTCTGAGAGGGAAAAGAAGAAGAAATATATATATTTTTATTTTTATAAAATAATCAGCCAGTGATTCCCCCCCTCCTGGTCGCGATCCAGTGGCCTCTCCTGGAAAAAGTCCGTGAGTAGATGTTGGGTGAGGATCTGGCCTGTCTGATAATGCCTCCACAGTTGAATAGCCTGCCAATACTCAATTCCTGGCCTCACACATGAGGAATTGCCACTTAGACAAGATCCCGGAGGGTAGCCAGCGGACGTGGAACTGTATTCAAGCAAGAGAAGACAACAGGACGATGGGGGGAGGGAGGGGAGACATTGATCAAAATAATTTCACCCTAATTATAATTGGAGATAAGCTACAAAAATGTGACCCATGTTCATCTGGCCACTCTGGCTCCTCACCAATGGTCGACGCTGTTTGCGCCCAGTTTGCCAAAGGAAGCCCGGTCGAGCTTTCTCCCCACCGTCCTCCCAAAGTGTTGTCTCCGGCTGGAGTGCGGGACCACAGCGCTGGCAACCCTACGGTCCACTGCCCCGCGTCCACTCTTTACCCGGGAGCCTCGACAGCGACACTAATCAAAACATTGAGGTAGCTGGGAGTCCGCCTGGAAGTCTCTCCTCCGGATCGTGGCTGGTGGCAGTTAATGGAGGTCACACCCGCCTAGTGAAAGAAAGGCTTGCATTTACACAGCGCCTCTCAAGCTCAGGACCTCCCAAAGTGCTTTACAGCCAATGAAGTACTTTTTGAAGTGTAGTCGCTGTTGTAATGTAGGAAACGCGGCAGTCAATTTACGCACAGCAAGATCCCACAAACAGCAATGTAACCAGATAATCTGTTTGTGACTTTTATTGAGGGATATTGTCCAGAGCATCAGGGAAAACGCCCCTCCTCCTCTTCAAAATAGTGCTGTGGGGGGGGGGGGGACGAGAGTGTGAGTGTGGGTGGGGGGAGGCGGTAGGGAGGGGGGTGGATGGGGAAGCGGGCAGTGGGGGGAGGGGGAATCGTGGCAGCCAATTTGCGCACAGCAAGCTCCCATAAACAGCAATGTGATAATGACCAGATAATTTTTTTTAGCAATGTTGGTTGAGGGATAAATATTGGCCAGGACACCGGGGAGAACTGCCCCGCTCTTCTTCAAAAAAGTGCCGTGGGATCTTTTATGTCCACCCGAGAGCTTAACGTCGCATCCGACAGTGAGTGCGTGCAGTATTGCAGCACTCCCTTGGTACTACACTGGGAGTGTCAGCCTGGGTCTTGTCTCTGGAGTGGGACTTGAACCCACAATGCTCTGATGCAGAGGTGAGAGTGCTATTCACAGGGGGGCTGCAAGTGCCCACCCAGAGCTGGCAAAGTTGGCACGCATTTACCTGAACCTGTCCCCCCATTCCCCCATCCACCCACAGAGAACAGGACTCCCTCATGAGCTGCCTTGCCACTTACCTGTATTCAGAGTTGCCTCAGATCCAGGTGGAATGACATCAGTGAGTGTGCAGGCAGTATTGCAGCCTTTGTGACCTAAGCAAGTGTGTGATATCAACCATGTGACTGATGGAAGGTCATCACAGAGCTTAAAGCGTGCAAGGCCAGGGATCTCTTTGCATCCTCCAGCACACAGACTTTATTTTGGCAGAAGCACAAACAAGACAGCTACACTGCAACTCAGACAACAAGTGGGGAAAGGCAGAACAATGCATGCAATCAGCTAAGAAAGAGAGAGAGGAAATGAGCTCACAGGAAGTGATGTTACAGAGAAGGCAGTGCTACAGCCTTAAAGGCACACACACTCCTTGAATAATGTTGCCATTCTGTTTATATATTTTTAAAGCTACAAACATAGCTCCATGCAAATAATGTTGGTGCATTTTATATTTTAAAATTATGCAATTTTGCAGCACGGTTGTTTCATTATTTTCCCTTTCATTTCCCCCCCTCCTCCCCCCCCATTCTCATGCAGGTATTGACTCTTGCTGGGGAATTATTCCACACATGCTAGGAGCCCAACAGTTCTCTCTCCCAATTGTCCATTCTTCCTGTGTGACACTGTCACTGGTTATTTGACTGTGTAGGCCATCACAGTGGAGCACCACTCTGTCCTCAACGGCCATCCACAAATTGCACTTGGCAGCAAGGGCCACTAGATGGAGATCAGGAGCAGGAACACGGGCTGATTTTACCCCCTCCCCGAGCCCAGGGATATATCAAATTCAATTCGAATGTCCCGAGTGGTACCTCAGCTGAAAGTTCCCAGCGCAGCACGGACTGGGAACCAAGCCTGGGATATTCAGGTGTGCATGACAATGACAAACTCCAGTGGAAATTAGTGGGCACCAGTAGGTTGTACTTAGAGTGCAGGTGTGTCGCTGCCCCAATGGGTTCAATGCGTCCGTTCAGTGAGGTTAGCTGGGCCATGCAAATCAGGAAGGTCCCAGGTTAGATTTCCAACCTGTACTGAGGTAACCAATAATCTTAGCTGGGACAGTGGAAAGGGTGCTATTACTGGCCACAGCCCCCCTGGGCTAGAGAGGGAGAAACTGGGCCGGGCTCCTGCTCTTGATCGTTATCTAGAGACGCCTACATGGATGGACATCAGGTGAGGGCAGGGTCAGGCTTGGTCTGTGACCGCCCCCCTCCCCTCCCTCCCGCACTCCTGCAGTTGAATAGCCTGCTGACACTCACTATCAAGACTCGCTCATGAAGAACAGTCACTTGGACGAGATACCAGAGGGTGCATCCCAGGGTAGAGACAATGCCTTCAGGAAGAGAGGAAAGAACCAGGGCGAGTCAAAAAAATCTGCCGACTGCCCCTGGAAGGAACAAAGTGAGTGACACAATCTCTTTTACCACCTGCTCGTTCAGCAAATGACGCTCTAATGTTATAGAGGAAGTACAAAAGATGTTGATATTTTTGAAGTGTAGTCACGCTTGTACTGTAGGAACGCGGCACCGAATCTGTGTACCGCAAGCTCCCACAAACAGCAATGTGATAACGACCAGATCCTCTCTTTGTAGTGATGTTGGTTGAGGGATAAATATTGGCCCCAGGATGCCGGGGAGAACTCCCCCTGCTCTTTTTCAAAATAGTGCGGTGGGATCTTTTAAGCCCACCTAAGAGAGCAGACGGGGCCTCGGTTTAGCGTCTCATCCGAAAGACGGCACCTCCGACAGTGCAGCCCTCCCTCAGTACTGCACTGGAGTGTCAGCCTGGATTTTGTGCTCAAGCGGACTATTCTGCGGGACTTGAACCCACAACCTTCTGACTCAGAGGCGAGAGTGAGCCAAGGATGAATGTGTAATGTGTTCATACAACATCTTATCCCAGGGCGTCATTTCTAGGCCGAAAGTTCATTCTTATCAGAAAGTTGTGTAATATTAGCTCAAATGGAATCAATTTTTAAGGCAGATAATACATGAGGTTAAATCGTGCAAACAGATGTTTTTAAGAATGTAAAGAGTCCAGGTTGTACACAACAACCATTAGGCTGTAGTGCGATACTGTTACGACTTGGAGGACTTTCCTCTCCTGAAGGTGTTGAACAAGGAGCCATTCTACACGTATGAGCCGAAATGGTGAGTGTCGGCAAGCTATTGAACTGTGGGAGTCTGACCATGTCAGCGCTTGAGGCCTGCACATTCATAGGTTTCCCAGCAGAGGTCACTGTGGCCACCGGTAGCATCCCCATTGCCACCCAGGCTATGATCAGCTGACACAACGCACTTGCAACCTCGGGCCTTCCTGGCTGACATGGGTCAGCTCCACACTCAGCCATGCACACACCCACTGGGCTGTCAAAGGACCTTTGATGCCTATTCTGTTTAATCCTATGGCTTATGCCCACTTATATTCCCCCCCCCCACCGCCCCTGCAAGACAAAGGGTTTCGACCCGAAACGTTGACTCTATTTCTCTCTCCACGGATGTTGCCTGGCCTGCTGAGTTTTTCCAGCATTTTCTGTTGTTATTTCGGATTTCCAGCATCTGCAGTATTTTGCTATCGTACTAACAAAACAAAGTTGCCCTTTCCCGGTGCTTTCCCCCTCCCTGGGCACAGAACCGCCCCTCGAGCATTTGGCCCCGATTAGCAGGAAGTGCACACCCCAAACTGGCCCACACTAGAACAGCAAAGACTGTTAGCACTTTGCCAGGAAGCGGAGTCACCCCTGAGTAAACACATCCTCATGGCAGTCTGCTAAAGGTAGAAGTTGCCTCACACAGTAGGTAATAATTAACACGCAGTTTCCATAGCAGCCATTACAAGGAGTCAGGTGACTCGAGCAGAGTGAGACAGACGAACACAGTCCATCAAACTTACTTTATTTTCAATTAACTCAACATTGCCCCATTTGAAAAGAAAATGCAACAATGTAGAACTGCTACCCCCCCCCTTGCACCCCCACACCCCTCGCACCCCCACACCCCATCCCTCATTCCAAGGCTACCACAGAGCTTTTTGGTTAATGTACATATTCTCGGATTTCCTACTGTGCGGCTAACATTTGGATCAAAGACAGGAAGAAAGAAAGAACTTGCATTTCTGTAGCGCCTTTCACGACCTCAGGATGTCCCAAAGCGCTTTACAGCCAATGAAGTACTTTCGAAGTGTAGTCACTGTTGTAATGTGGGAAACGCGGCAGCCAATTTGTGCACAGCAAGCTCCCACAAACAGCAATGTGATAATGGCCAGATAATCTGTTTTAGCGATGTTGGCGGTGGGATAAATATTGGCCAGGACACGGGGATAACTCCCCTGCTCTTCTTCGAAATAGTTCTGTCGGCTCTTTTACGTCCACCTGAGAGAGCAGACGGGGTCTCGGTTTAACGTCTCATCCAAAAGACGGCACCTCCGACAGTGCAGCACTCCCTCAGCACTGGCACTTGGAGTGTCGGCCTAGCCTTTTGTGCTCAAGTCACGACCTTGAACCCACGACCTTCGAACTCAAAGGTGAGAGGGCTACTCACTGAGCCACAGCTGACAAAATAATTATTATTGGTAAATGAAAGACAAGAACTTCAAAGGCATGATTTGAGAAGTGGAATTGAACATAAAAATAGGAAATCGTGATAAAGAAATTAAACAGGTCTGAAAGAGGGAGCCTACTGGTGTAGCAACGCATTAACCTCCAAACTGGTGCTCGCAGTACCTGAACGAGGGGGAGGAAAACCGGCTGGTGAGTCACCCAGCACCATTTTTATGGATATTCTAGTGGCTAGTTTCAGTGTTTTTTGTGTTGCCGGAATCTTGCGACCGGTTTTGGCGTGGACATAGACCTGTCTCCTCCGCATTGAATGAAGAAATGGTGTGTGGAAGAGAGAACCAAAATAGTCAGAGGCACAAATAAATCAAACACGCCAGTGGGGGTGTGGGAGGAATCGGAGTGTGTTATAATTAACCGAGATTTTCGACTTGTATAATCACCGGAACTCTTCGATGGGATTTATTTAGGTGACGGCTAGATGCTGCAATGGGCATAGTGTTCGAGTGGTTCTCTAGGAGGCTGGGAACAAATGGACCAAAAGGGCCTTCCCCATCACTCCAATCCTGGGCTCTTGTGATTGTGTTACAGCCTTGTAACACACTTCTGTCCACCTGTTATTGTCTCTGTCACAGTAATCACAAAGATATGAATGATCAGTTTACAGAGACGCAGCTTAAAGAAGGCGTGCGTCAGAAAATGAGGTTAACTTGATCGTTTACTAAAGTCATTGCGTTGAACCTTTTGATGAAAACCTGATGTGTTTAACTTCTGAGTAAAACCTCAGATCGTTCTGAATGGATGGTAATTGCTCAGGACGACTCACATTTTCTGCTGTCAGTTTGCCATTATCTTATGTGTCTCTTTGGCATAATTCATGTTTTTTTGCAGCTTTAGTTAACAATGTAATCTCAGCACCAGCCGTCCAGCTTTATCTAATGTGAATTTTAGACTCCCGGTGACTCAGTGGCTAGTTGCATTGCAAGATGTGGTACTGAACCATAAAGACCAAGGAAGCTGGATATTTTCTCTTGTGCTGAATGAACCTGACCAGTGGTGGTGGTCGGGTGGGGTTGGGTGCTGTGGTTGACCCTAACTTTAGTGGACTTGGGAGAGGGGGGGGGCCGGGGGGAATCAGGTGGGTTTCCTGCTCCTGATTGTAAACCAGTGATCCTTACTGGATGGTGCAGGTGTGCAGACAACAGGCAAGGATGGAATCAGCCTTGGCTGTGAAGCCCCACATCGGAACATCAGAAATAGGAGCAGGAGTCGGCCATTCGGCCCTTCGATGGCAGGAATGACGTATGAGGAGAGATTGGGTCAATTGGGCTTATATTTGCTAGAGTTTAGAAGAATGAGAGGGGATCTCATTGAAACTTATAAAATTCTAACAGGACTAGACAGACTAGATGCAGGAAGGATGTTCCCGGTGGCGGGGGAGTCCAGAACCAGGGGTCACAGTCTAAGGATAAGGGGTAAGCCATTTAGGACTGAGATGAGGAGGAATTTCTTCACCCAGAGAGTGATGAACCTGTGGAATTCTCTACCACACAAGGCAGTTGAGGCCAATTCATTAAATATATTCAAGAAGGAGTTAGATATATTTCTTAAGGCTAAAGGGATCAAGGGATATGGGGAGAAAGCAGGGACAGGGTACTGAATTTGGATGATCAGCCATGATTGCATTGAATGGCGGAGCAGGCTCGAGGGGCCGAATGGCCTACTCCTGCTCCTATCTTCTATGTTTCTATGTTTCGAGCCTGCTCCGCCATTCAATAAGATCATGGCTGATCTTCTACCTCAACTCCTCTTTCCTGCCCTATCCCCATATCCCTTAGCTTCCAACAATCTATTGATCTGTCTTGAATATACTCAACGACTGAGCCTCCACAGCCCTCTGGGGTAGAGAATTCCAAAGATTCACCACCCTCTGAGTGAAGAAATTTCTCCTCATCTCAGTCCCAAATGGTGACATGGTCAAACAGTCCGCCGTCACTCACTTTCAGTTCAACCATGGAGAACGCTGGTAGGGGAAATTACCAAAGGGTGCTTGCTATCTTTGAAATTGGCAATAAAAGCTGATAAAGCTGTTTAAAAAATAGTATACAGGATCCCGGGTTTCATAAATAGAGGCATAGAGTACAAAAAACAAGGAAGTTATGCTAATCCTTTATAAAATTACAGATTAAGCCTCAGCTGGAATGTTGCGTCCAATTCTGGGCACCACACTTTAGGAAGGGTGTCAAGACCTTGGAGAGGGTGCAGAGGTGATTTACTGGAATGGTACCAGGGATGGGGGACTTCAGTTATGTAGCGAGACTGGAGAAGCTGGGGTTGTTCTCCTTAGAGCAGAGAAGGTTAAGGGGAGATTTAATAGAGGTGTTCAAAATTATACAGGGATTTTACTAATCATAGAATCATACAGCACAGAAGGAGGCCATTCGGCTCGAGGGGCTGAATGGCCTACTCCTGCTCCTATCTTCTATGTTTCTATGTGTCCTCTGATTACTGCCAGTGGAAAGTGTTTCCCTATTTACTCTATCAAAACCCTTAATGATTCTGATCTGGAGTAAATAGGGAGAAACTGTCTCCACTGGCAGTTGTCATTCTATAGTTGTTGGTCGTCCTGAGGCACATTGTCTGACTGGCCATTGTTCATGTGTGAGACTTGACACAGTGTTGTTTAAGCTCTCAGGTGTCGGAGTCATGACTTCATTTTCTTCTCCTCAACCGTACAGCCTCCAGGCAAAAAAACCACACTGACGTGCTGCCCCTGCAGTCGAATAGCCTACAGAAGCTCACTTTCTGGGCTTGCATAATGAACATTAATCACTTGGAGGGGCGGGGGACGCGGGCATTTATAGAAGTATAATTGAGCAAGGAAACAACACCTTTGGGGCAGGAGGCAAGAATATTGAAGGGAAAAGAGAAAAAGAATGCAAAATTAAATATTGCGATTTCGCCGCAGGAGAAAGTTATAAAGCGAACTACAAGGGGCAGTCAACTCAGATTTGGCACACACCTTGCACTCAGTAATTCATCCCTGTCAGATTTAATTGCTTGAGTGCAATGGAATTGGAAGCCAGGAACTCCCTGGATTTCCCTCCTTTCTCCCAATGGATTTTTCTTTGTTGGAGATTTAAACAATGCAAATATTCCTTGTTGCTATTAATCTTGTTTTATGCCTGTTGTTGCGATTCATTTATCACAGATGATTTAAATAAACTGGTCCCGTGTTTACCAATGTTCCCTGTAAACTGCGCATTGTTCTGCGCGGCCTGGTTCCTTTAAGGCGCGCGGTCCCTTTAAATTTCTGCCCGTGCGCGGTATTTACCGTGTAAAAGCCGGTGAGCGGCCTGCGCGGGACCTTGCAGATGGCTGCACGTGCGTGACGCAGCTTAGCGGGAGCACTGGTGTTCATGCTCCCGCCTATTCCTACAGCTCCATGCATTTTGTGTTTCTTTGTTTGCCCTGCCCCTTGACTCACATTGGGGCATCGGTGAGTGGTGCCATGGGCCTGGCAATGTTAGCCCAAGCTGATGTCCTGTGCAAAGCGCACTGCTGCACCACCGTGCTTGCCTGCACACTCAGGTTTGTCCTTCAATGATTCGGTCCCCCCTGCGCACAGTACGTTGGAGGGCAGGCTGTGCTGCAATGTGGGGCCTTCAAGCCCCAGATTTTGTTTGCGGTCCCTGAGAGGCTCCTCTCCACCGCACTCGTAAAAGGCTCTGTCTCTCAATACAATACAATACAAATCGCTTTATTGGCATGATAAGGTACATCTTATGTTGCCAAAGCATCAAAATACATTTATGGTTGAACACATAAACGCGGTTTCATTCATACAGTGTATAAACAGGTATATCCCTGAGTTTATAAATATATTTTCGCCTTGTTTATATATACTCTTGTCTTAGTTTACTGGTTGTCCCTCTGTTCATGGCAAGCTGTAACATAGTGTGCCGCCAGTGTTACACAGCTTCTCTCCTCCCCCAGTAGGAATGGGAGTTTTTGGTTGTCAGTCAGATTTCTGAATTCAGGGCATATTTGTGAGAATTTTTGATAGAAATTCTCTCTGATGCCCTGATATTTTCCACAGGCTGTGAGGAAGTGCATCTCTGTCTCAACTACTCCCTGACTGCAGTGAGAGCATATCCTGTCTTCTCTTGGCAGCCTGGTCTGCCTGTGTCTGCCTTTTTCGATCGCTAGGCTATGTTCGCTAAGTCTGTACCTTGTCAAGGTTCTTCTCAGTTTGTTATCCTTTACCATGGTCAGGTAATCAGCTATGTTGTATTGTCTGTTTAGGGCCAAGTAGCAATTGAGTTTGCTTTGGGTTTTTGTTGTTTCTGCCCAATATGACAGATATTTTTCCTTTTGCTTAGCGACGATTGTGTTGGGTCGAATTCTTTGTGTTACCCTGTCACTGTCCTGGGGCTGGTTATTGTTAGTATTGTTATTAGTTACTTTATTGAGTCCCAGGACTAGTTGACTGAGGGTATTCTTCTTTATGGTCAGCTCTTGGCATTTCAGGGCGTCGTAGTGATAGCATTGGGGGTTGCTCATTTGTAGGTGATTCCAAAATTTGGTGGCTCTTTTTTGGATAGTGATTATTAATGGGTATTGGCCTAGTTCCGCCCTGCATGCGTTGTTTACTGTTTTCCTTTGAGTCCGGAGGATACTTTTACAGAATTCCGCATGTAGGATCTCAATTGGGTGTTTGTCCCATTTTGCAAAATCTTGTTGTGTTAGTGGTCCCCAGACCTCACTGCCATAGAGTGCAATTGGTTCAATTACTGATTTGAAAATTTTGAGCCAAATGCTAATTGGGATTTCTATTTGGATTGATTTTTTGATGGCATAGAAAGCCCTTCTTGCTTTCTCTTTCAGTTCATTCACAGCCAGTTTGAAGTTCCTCTCCCTCTCCCTTCCAACCGCCCCCCCCCCCCCCAACTCAATAAGGTCGCTCTGGTTCTCCTTGCTTCCCCTTCAAACAGCTCTTTGTACTTGTGTGCCCTTTGACCTTGTGTGCCCTTTGACCTTCCCCTCCCCGAGAGGGCCAATCTCTCTTTTCCTAACATGCCTACTTAAAGGGACATAATTGGTCACTTTTTTAGTGAATGGGATTTTTTTTGAGAAACAATGATGCAAGTGTTTAAATGTTTTTGATTGGTTGCTGGTTTCGTGAATGTGAAATTGAGCCAATCAGATTACACTGTGCTCTTCACACGTTGGACACTTCACCAGATGCAAAACTGTTAATTATATGGATACGTACGGACATACTACATACAGGCGACATACTAACAACATATATACAGACTATAGACACATACATGATGCGACAGACAGCGGCTTATTAACGTTGACTCTATTTCTTCCTCTCCTCCAACACGCAGGAGTGTCGTTCGATGGGTGCCAGCCACCCTGCTCGGTGTGAAGCCCTTTGGCTATTCTTCATTTGCAAAGTCTGGTAGTGAGCATGAACAGGCTATTGCACTGCAGGAGGCATCACATGTTTGGCCTGCTCTTGTCCGCCCCCACCCGCCCCGCCCCCCTCACCCCCCACAGTTCCCACATGGGCACACATTCCATGTGCAATTTTATACAGCGCCTTTCACGACCTCAGGATGTCCCAAAACCGCTTGACAGCCAATGAAGTCCTTTTGAAATGTAGTCGCTGTTGTAATGTAGGAAACGCAGCTGGCTAATTTGTACACAGCAAGCTCCCACAAACAGCAATGAGATAAACGACCAGATCATCTGTTTCAGTAATGCCGGTTGAGGGATGAATATAAACGCACCTCCGACACAGCGCCGCGTTCCCTCAGGGCCGGCGCTGGGAGCGTCCGCCGAGGATTTGTGCCGAGGGCCACGGGGTGGAACTTGACCCCTCGACCTCTGAGCCCTGGTGAACAAACTGAGAATCCTTCGTGTGACTGCAGACCCTGAGGCCCGTAGCAGTGTTGAAAATATCGGGCAGGAAAGGCGGGTAGAGGCCTGTGCCACGAAGGGAAGAGTCTGCGTTATAATTAGCAGCACCTTGGCACAGGAGAAGGAAGCGTCTGCTGTGATGGAAAAGGACCAGCTAGCACTGGCTTTCCCCTCGCAGTCAATGGCAGCAGCGCACACTGCCCTCGGTTAGCACCTGCAGGCAGACTGTGCCCATTATCATCACATGTCAAGCCCAGCACTTACTTTGAATGAAAGACTAAAGAATGGAAATAACAGACCAGGAAATGAGCACAAAATAGCCTCTGAAAGAAACATTGAGAGAGAAGATGGGAGAGGCGGTTGGATAGTACTGCTTCCTGTTGGGGAAGGACAGTGACTGCTTGTTTCACAGAACGGTTGGTCATTTCTGCTTTTTTCTAAGATTTCCCTTTTTGGACAAGCATTCACCAAATACGCAAAGCTGAAAAGAAATTTCAGAAAGGAGAAAAAGGCAACAAAGGAGGGGCAGCCTCACAGGAGGAAGAAATCATTCATGCAAAGAGACTCAAATGATTGGACAGTTGAACGTTTTTAAGCACTAAATTCCCAGTTATTTGCACTGCTGAATTCAAATTATTGGATCATTGAATTAATTTTTTTAAAGTGCAGCATTTGGAGTCATCCAGAACTCCCCGTAGCGTCGGAAAACTTGCAGGAAGCAGACGAGCCGCGGCACAACCTGCATCCCCACACCCATCAGCAAGATGTCTTCAGCCCCTTAAACAGAAAAAGTGCGCAACAGAGCGGAAAAAGAAAAAGCAGGAAGCAGCTTCCTCCGTCGGAATCCTCTGCCCTCTGCGCCTCAGCCGGCGAAGACACGGGAGAGTTCGGCACTCGGACACTGGACCTCCCCCAGCCCGAACCAAACTAGCGCCAAATGCAGAAAGTGCCTCCTGTTCTGGGCCTGGCTTCATCTCATTGTTCGCAGCGGGGAAAGGAGAGCCGTACCATGATTTGATCGCTTTGATTTTAGAAGATTAAGGGGTGATCCAATTGAGGTGTTTAAGGTGATTAAAGGAGTTGATCTGGTCGATAGAGAGAAACTACTTCCTCTGGCGGGAGAATCCAGAACAAAGGGGGCTTAACCTTACCTAGAAAGGATATACTTGCCATAGAGGGAGTGCAGCGAAGGTGCACCAGACTGGTTCCTGGGATGGCAGGACTGTCGTATGAGGAGAGATTGGGCCGACTAGGCCTGTATTCACTAGAGTTTAGAAGAATGAGGGGGGATCTCATTGAAACGTATAAAATTCTGACAGGGCTAGACAGACTGGATGCAGGGAGGATGTTTCCCCTGGCTGGGGGGGGGGGTTGTCTAGAACGAGGGGTCACAGTCTCAGGATACGGGGTAGGACATTTAGGACTGAGATGAGGAGAAATTTCTTCACTCAGAGGGTGGTGAACCTGTGGAGGCCAAGTCACTGAATATATTTAAGAAGGAGATAGATAGATTTCTAGACACATCAAGGGGCATGGGGAGAGAGCGGGAATATGGTATTGAGATAGAGGATCAGCCATGATCATATTGAATGGCGGAGCAGCCTCGAAGGGCCGAATGGCCTACACCCGCTCCTATTTTTCTATGTAAAATGAGAGCTAGGTCGTTCAGGGGTGGTGTAAGGAAGCACTTCCTTCACACAAAGGGTGGTGGAAATCTGGAACTCTCGCCCTCAAAAAGCTGTTGAGGCTGGGGGTCAATTGAAAATGTCAAAACTGAGACTGATAGGTTCTTGTTAGGCAAGGGTATTAAGGGTTATGGAACCAAGGCGGGTAAATGGAGTTAAGATACAGATCAGCCATGATCTAATTGAATGGCTCGAGGGGCTGAATGGCCTACTCTAGTTCCTGTGATTCAGCTCCCATTTGCTGCTAGTGAGAGGTGTCAAAACACTTAGCGTGTCACGTGAAAACAGTCAAAAGTCCCCGGCAAGCTGGTTCCTGCCCGTGGAGATGAGATCAGCTTGTGTGTTTTCATCTATGATGAAACTACCATTGTACAAACAGGATATCGTGAGTTACAATCAGGGCACTCCTTCCTGCGTGGCCATTGGTCGCTATATTTAGTCTGTCAGTTTGGAGTTGAAATAGAGCAGCTGATTCCCCTCTTCAGCCTTTTGG
This sequence comes from Somniosus microcephalus, assembly GCF_052327205.1. Lineage (NCBI taxonomy): Eukaryota > Metazoa > Chordata > Chondrichthyes > Squaliformes > Somniosidae > Somniosus > Somniosus microcephalus. The sequence goes on along the minus strand of NC_141006.1, from coordinate 63,838,618 downwards.
TGCTTTCTCTCTTGAACAAACCGGACCTGTGCCTACACTAGCCCAGTGGCGGCCTGGCGCTCTGGCCACGCTTCTTGAATATTACTGGCAACATTTCAAGAGCCATTGATAAAATGAATTAATCCGGACTTAAAGAGGCTGGTTAAAAAAAGTGACTGCCGCCCCACCCCAATCAATTAAAAAAATATAAATATATCCTCAAACAAACTTCTCACGCCTACAGACCCTGTGCCTACTGGCACGGCATCATCGGGCTGAAGATCACTTTGGGGAGGAAGGAATCTTCAGGCTGTTCGATCCTCTTTGTCTTCCTCCTTCATGAGGCACCACCCCCCCCCCGCCCGCCCGCCCCCCGCCATGTTAACCCCCCCGGTCTCTTCTCAGAAGCTGACGGACTTGCTCTGTCTTTGCCAGAATTCTCTTCGCTCCTTCGCTCAAATCGCCGCCGTTTTGCAGTTTTCTTTCTTTAACCCCGTGTGTGTGTCTGACTTCCTTTGCCCTCTGGTAAACTGGCACGGTGAGGGATTTGCCCCGAAATTGGCAGTGTTGCACCCTAATACTTGTCCCTCCACCAACATCGCTGAAACAGACTATCTGGTCATTATCAGGTCACTGTTTGTGGGAGCTTGCTGTGCACAAGTCGGCTGCTGCATTTCCCTATATTATTACACTTCAAAAAGTACCTCATTGGTTGTAAAACACGGTGGAACTTCCTGAGGTTGTGAATGGCGCTATAGAAATGCATGTCTTTCTTTTTAATGCGGAATAGGTTCGCGGGGCTGAATGGCCTATTCCAGTTGCTGTGAAAATACGTTCTCAGGTTGGTTGATTTGTACATTGGCCAAGTTTATTAGCGTAGTAACTCTAAATGACTTCTGGGAGGAGCAGATGATAGGTCTATACACTGGCGGGGTTTGGAGAGCGTATGATTGGCTCCTGATTACTGTGCTGTGACCTCTGCCCCCTACTCATTCCCCCCACCACTGGAAGTACGCGTGCATGCACGTTGGGTGTGGATAGCATTGCGGTCGACTGTGGCTCACCGCCGACGCCAAATAACCTGCTGGCACTGACTGCCCAGGTTCACATGTGCCAGAGACTGGGTGCCACCTGTTTTATGGAAAGCCATGCAGGAGACGGTGCTTTCGGGAGAGGCGAGGGAGGAAAAAAAAAACAGGCAATAAAAGAAAGTGTGCATGTGTGGACAGAATAGCCTTGTCAGCACTCCCAATGTAGGGCTCGCTGTGGATCAGTAGCCCAGGACAAACCTCCCCCTTCAGTAGAAGATCTGCCTCGCCAGATTACTGGCACAGACTCTGGGCGCAAATCTACCCCGGGGTCTCTTAACGTGAGGTGAAATATCCGCACCTGTGGATTGGCTCACCTCCAGTTTATATTACTATATAAATAGAGCTTCATCTCACGTCCCTGACCCAGAAGAGTTGCCGAGGAACCGAACCTGACTACGACCAGAAAACAAGTCACATGTCAGCAAACTGCTTGCACCCTATTCTTGCATTGGAGGCAGTTCAGAGATGATTCACTAGGTTAATTCCAGAGATGAGGGGGTTGACTTATGAGGAAAGGTTGAGCAGGTTGGGCCTATACTCATTGGAATTTAGAAGAATGAGAGGTGATCTTATTGAAACATGTAAGATACTGAGCGGGCTCGACAAGGTAGATGCAGAGAGGATGTTTCCCCTCGTGGGGAAATCTAGAACTCAGGGGTACAGTTTTAGAATAAAGGGTCGCCCTTTAGAACTGAGATGAGGTGGAATTTCTTCTCAGAGGGTCGTAAATCTGTGGAATTCTCTGCCCCAGAGAGCCGTGGAGGCTGGGTCATTAAATATATTTAAGGTGGAGATAGACAGATTTTTGCAAGATAAGGGAGTGAAGGGTTATGGGGAGCGGGCAGGGAAGTGGCTTTGAGCCCAAGATCAGCCATGATCTTATTGAATGGCGGAGCAGGCTCGAGGGGCCAAGTGGCCTATTCCTGCTCCTATTTCTTATGTTCTTTATGTTCTTATATTCGAAGGTTCAATAATCGCCCAGGTGACGGGGAGGTAAACAGCACCTTTCTGTATAAACAAAAGAGGGTGTGTTCAGTAATTGGGCCAAAGGTCCATTAATTCCATGGGCTGAGTGCCATCTGCAGCTGGCACCGCTTCCTCGAACTAACCAGAACCGAAAAGAATGGTAATTATGAGATTAAAAACATGGGTGTAATATCACAAATCATCAAGTTTGTAAAGCCAGCATTACTCTGGCACGATGGGCCGAATGGCTGTATCGCTGCGTACGCTAAAGAACAGCTAAACTTGAATCTAAACGTGTGGCCCTGCATTGAAACCGCCAGCCCCCCCCACCCCCGCCCCCGCCCCCTCTCCTCAACGCCTTGTCTCCTGCTGGGATCCAGTTCCGTGGGTGCCCCCAGCCTTCCAGTCCCTCACACAACTTGCCATTCCTCCTGTGTGAGTCTGGCCAGTGAATTGTGTCAGCTGTGGCTCAGTGCTCTCGCCTCTGGGTCAGAAGGTTGTGGGTTCAGGTCCCGCTCCAAGGACTTGAGCACATGAATCTAGGCATGCACTCCCAGTGCGGTGCTGAGGGAGTGCTGCACTGTCGGAGGTGCCGTCTTTCGGATGAGACGTTAAACCGAGGCCCCGTCTGCTCTCTCAGGTGGACATGAAAGATCCCACGGCACTATTTCGGAGCAGAGCAGGGGAGTTCTCCCCGGTGTCCTGGCCAATATTTATCCCTCAATCAACATCACTAAAAAACAGATTATCTGGTCATTATCACAGCGCTGTTTGTGGGATCTTGCTGTGCGCAGATTGGCTGCCCGTGTCCCACATTACAACAGTGACTACATGCCAGAAAAGTACTTCATTGGCTGTAAAGCGCTTTGGGATGTCCCGAGGACATGAAAGGCGCTATAGAAATGCAAGTCTTTCATTTTTTTTTAAGGTTGGCAGCCCATTTAACTACAAAGGCCATGATTTGCTTGATTTGCCAAACCCATCGGGAGGCCAATTTAACGACAAGTTCGGTGTCCTTTGAGATGGCATTAGTTGTGATCCAAGATCACGTAACGGGCTGGGCCGCAAACAGGCTGCCATCATCTGGGTCGCTGACGTCCTTTAGGGAAGGAAGCCTGCCGTCCTTACCCGGCCTGGGCCTGTCTGTGGCTCCAGTGACACGGTTGAGTCTGAGGTGGCCTCGCAAGTCTTCTCAGGGCAACACCTACTCAGGGCAACTAGGGATGGGCAATAAATTCCCGCCTTGCCAGCGACGCCCAGGTCACAAGAATTGTTTTTTTCAGTTCACAGATTTTGTTGATTTATTCTTCCATTATTGACTTCAGCAAAAGGTTAAGCTGTGCAGTTACGCAAAAAAATCGTTTTGTTCTTCAGATTGCCGTTAGATAGATGACATTCAAAACTTGGACTTTAATCACTTGACAGAGTGGTTTCCTCGCCCCACCTGGTGAAGCAAACGCGCTGTCAAGATCTTTTTTCCCTTTGAGATCTTAAACTGATTGTATGTTGCTGTCGCTGTGGTCTTGCGCCAAGGGGTTGCTGCAGCCGGTGGTATTCCCAAGGACACCTGCTGGATTCGCCAAGGACAGCATCCCAGCGGACTCACCAAGCAGGTGGGGGGATTGGGATTGGCGCTGACCATGTGGGGCCTACCTACACTTTGGGAGACTGACAGCACCAAACCCCTCGCTGACACCAGTGTCAACAAGCAGCTAAGGAAGGAGCGGAGCGAGACCCGCGGCCTGCGAAAGGAAATGCGGTTTATTTTTAGGAACAGGGAAAGTTCGCTGAGCTTAAAGAGCCCGTCCCACCGACCCGCCTTCTCACCATACCCTCCAACCATTTCCCTCGCCAGAAGCACTGACAGTCTTAACGGACTTTCCGGGTAACTTATTCCACTGCCCTCTCACCCACATAATGACAGGAACTGCACAGCGTAACCTAGCTTACATGAAGCCCTGTGGGACGGTTCTGAGAGGTGGGAAAGGCTGCTATATAAATGCAGGCTTTCCCTTTCTACCCTTTAGGCAGAAACAGTCTGCCTGACTTCCTGTGTCATGTCCGTGTGTATGTCTTTCATAGAAACTCCGTAGCCAAATAACTCAGAGACTGCGGGCCCACCGGCCGGATCTGTCCCCTCACGTTTCCCTCAACCACTGGTTTCATCGCGCTTGTGCTGGTTTTTTAATTTAGCAAAGCAAGTAGATTACAGATGTAACAAATCGATAGAAATAAGAAAGGACTGGCATTTCTGTAGCGCCTTTTTTAACCTCAGGATCTCCCAAAGCACTTTACAGCCAACTAAATACTTTTGAAGACCCGCCCCACCACAAGCCTTCCCCTTAAGTGGAATAAACTTAGGGGGAAAAATTTGGTTGCTTTGTGCCTCCCGTTCGGGGCGTTAACGGGGCGCAAAGCAACTAGTGCCCGGGCGCGGCGCTGCTAACGCCTCCCGTGAAATTCAGCGGGAGTTTAGCGGCGGTGGTAGCCGGTAGCGCCCTGCGATGTTGCACCTCCGGCGATTACATCATCACCGTGCGCAGCGCCCCGCTCATGCCCCGGCCGCAAACTTGGCTCGCGCCCCCTGACCTGCCACCGGACGCCATGCCCGACAGGGTCAGGGGGGCGTTTTGCGGCGGCAGCGGCGATAATTAAAGGGCAGGTGCCGGGCGGCCATTTTTTTGGGGGGGGCCGCCTGCCAGCACCTGCCCCCTCTGGCCTCCTTCTGTTGGGTGCTGTCCGCGATCGGGCAGCCCGGCACTCCTCTTGAGCGCCGGGCTCTTTAGCTGGCACCCCGCTCCCCAATGGTCCAGCAGGGTCCCGGTGCGTGCTGCGCAAGGCCCCTCCCCTTTAATCAGGGAAGGGGGGCCTGCAGTACCACTTGTAGTAGCGCCCCGCCTCCTGCGGGGGCGCTGATAGTGCCCCGGAAAAGTTACTGCCCCAAAGGGGGCGAGAGTCAATGTTTCCCCCTTAGGATCTTATGAGGAGGAGACCTAATAAGATGAAGTGAGTCCGATTATTGTTTGGCTGATCACGCACTGATTATTGTGAGTTGCCCCACCTCGGGCTCTCGTATGCTCCCACTGACTCAGTACTGGCAGTCGGTCGGGGCCCCTGAGCTACGTGCAGCCTAAGAGCAGGCGTTCATCACCCGCCCCCACCATTTATATTGTGCTGGTTCCTGATTCGCCCGCGTCTGCCCCATTTACACTGCGGCGTGGATTCCGCAGGTATCGCTGGTACGGTGCTGTGCCTGGGGGTTTGTGGTTGGGGTGGCGGTGTGTGCCGGTGCTGCCCGGTGTCGGGGAGATGAGAGCAGAGAGCAGCGATGGTGAAAGCGCGGATACAGGCAGCCAGGGCAAAGATGGCACAGCTAACGCCAAGTCTCCCGCCACCAGCCGTTTACCTTCCCTATAAGTTCATCCCTTCTCGGGGAGAGCCCAGTGGCACTGGTGCTGGGTTGGTTATGTTACAGGGTTGTCTCCAATGGTGCAGTCACTATTGGGGGTCCACTCTTTAAAGTAAATGGAGTTAGCGGAGCATTTGGCAAATGTCGACATTTGTGTGTCAGTTAACAGCAACAACTTGCATTTATACAGCGTCTTTAACATAGTAAAACATCCCAAGGCGCTTCACAGGAGCGATTATCAAACTAAATTTGACACCGAGCCACATAAGGAGATATTAGGACAGGCGACCAAAAGCTTGGTCAAAGAGGTAGGTTTTAAGGAGCAACTTTAAAAGGAGGAGAGAGGCGGAGAGGTTTATGGAGGGAATTCCAGAGCGTGGGCCTAGGCAGCTAACAACACAGCCGCCAATGGTGGAGCGATTAAAATCGGGGATGTGCAAAAGGCCAGAATTGGAGGAGCGCAGAGGGTTCGGGCTGGTGGAGGTTACAGAGACAGGGAGGGGCGAGGCCATTGAGGGATTTGAAAACAAGGATGACAAAAAGATGAAAACAAAGGCAATAAACACATTAAACAGGCCTTTGGTTTCTGAATTATTTTAAAAAGTCACTTTTAACTGCACTCAAACTGTTAAAACATCAAACGGAGATGAGCTGTTCTGTCAGATTCTGAGGGAGATTTTGTGGCATCAAATGTAATAATGACTCAACTCTGCCACCTTGTGGTGTAAGCCTGGAGACCATCTGGCATCTTAACCCAGGATATGGAAGCATCTCTTTGCGTTACACTCTGATTGACAGTTTAATGAAACGTTGAAGAGTGAAAAAGAAAGAAATTAAACGCCAAAAAAAACATAATCATCGTAGGAATGGACAAAAGATCTATTGATTATTGTGAAATTCGGTGCTAGAGATTTATTTATCCTTGAGGACTCCGTGCTGCACCTTCCCTGTGAGAGGTGGTCACACAAAACATCAAGAACATTCAGGTGATAAAGGATTGATGAAGGCCTCATTTCGACCGTTTCTGTCTGCAATCAGAAACATTACTGTCTAGCTGCCCCTCACAACTCTTCACTGCCACAATAGAAAGAACAAACCTGCATTTATATATCGCCTTATCACGTAACCTCCCAAAGTGCTGTACAGGCAAGGAATTCATTTTGTTTTTTAAAAAAAAGTATAGTCACTTTTGTTACATAGGCAAAGACAGCAGGCGATTCCCACACAGCATGATCCCACAAACAGCAAATCACCAGTTAGCCTGTTTGTTTGGCGGTGTTGGTTGAAGGGAGGACTCTGGGACTGCTCCCTGCTCTCTGTTAGATAGTGCCATGGAATCCTTCATGCCCACCCGAGTAGGCAAGTACATGCTTGTCAAACGTGTTCTCAGAGACTTTTTTTGCCCTTCCTCATCTCAGAAATACTGAGCGGGCACTTCACCCGAAATAAGGTGTGTCAGCCTCGGCAGTCAGTGCCAACTGACTATTCGACCGCGGTGGCCACGACCCCATCCTCGCTCCGCGGACACCCACAAACACATCCGGTTCTGGCGAGAGGTCATCAGCCTGAAACATTGGGGGTAATTCTAACCTCCCAAAACGGGTGGGTTTGGCTACGGGTGGGAGGTTAAAATGCTAAAAATCTCAAACAGGAGCCCAACCCACCTCGAAGCTGCCCACTTCCGGCCTTAATGGAGGCAGGACGAGGGGAGAGCGACCAATCCGCTCTCAGGAGGCGGGTCGGTCATTGAAACCTTTTAAGGAGGCTGCGAGCCTCCATTTTAACAAGGTTTCTATTTTTAACTCACGTCGACCATGTTTCCCGGGCCTCAGGAAACCTGGTAAAATGTAAAAGGAGACGAGAAGGGCTGGATCCATCAGTTAAATTCCTTTACAGCACTGCTTGTGGGTCAGGAGGAGCAGGAGTATTTGCCCCAGGACCAACAAGGTAACCCTGTAAACACCCACCCCACCTCCACAATCTCGCCCCCCGCATCCCCGCGATCTCCCACTCTCCCCGATCCCTCGCGATCACCATCTCGCCCCCCCCTCCCGGGATCTTCCCCAACCGCCCTACGATCTTTGACCGCCCCATGATCTTTGAACCCCTCCCCCCACGACCTTCCCCGACCGCCCCACGATCTTTGACCCCCCCTGCGATCATTGACCGCCCCACAATCTTTGACCCCCCTACGATCTTTGACCGCCCCACAATCTTTGACCCCCCTCTGCGATCATTGAACCCCTCCCCCCACGATCTTCCCCAAACCCCCCAACCATTCTCTGCCCACCCACCGGGCCCCGATCTCTACCCCCAGCAACCACTAAACCTACCTGCTACTGGCCTGCGGCCTTTTCTGGAACCTTCCTCGCCCGACTGGCACCCAAGCCTGCCAATCAGACTGGCTTTCGGGTGGGGTATCTGTTTAAAAAAATCCCCGCACGCCATTGAGTTAAAACTGCACAGCGTTCGGGGAAACGCACACCTCCAGGTTTCTAGACCATAACCCCTTCCCCCCCCGCTCCGAAACCCCGTCCCATGGATATCGTGGCCGTTAACTCTGAGTTTCTCTCTCTCCACAGATGCTGCCTGACCTGCAGAGTGTTTCCAGCAGTTTCTGTTTTAATCCACAAACACATAAGGGTAGAAATCCGCCTTGGGCAGGAGTGTAAAACGGACGGTATTGAATCATCTGCCTGTTATACCTGCCGGCCGATACCCATTGACTGCGATAGTATTGGCCAGGGCGTAGAACAGGCGGCTGAAGAGATAACGCCCGATTAGCGCAATCACCTACTTTCCAGTCAAGAACCGGAACCAGCACTTGCTGTGTGGTGCAGTCCCTAACCACACAGCGCATTCACCAAATCAGCCCTCAGGGCGCATGACAGTAGTTTTATCATCTTACCAGGTGAAGGCTGTTTTCTATTCATTCTCAGCAAGGCCGGCATTTATTGCCCATTCCATAGTTGCCCTCGAGAAGGTGGTGGTGGGCCTCCTTCTTGAGCCGCTGCAGTCCATGTGGTGAAAGTGCTCCCACAGTGCTGTCAGGGAGGGAGTTCCAGGATTTTGACCCAGCGACGATGAAGGAATGGCCGATAAATGTCCAAGCCGGCATGGTGTGTGACATGGAGGGGAACTTGCAGGTGGTGGTGTTCCCATGCGCCTGCTGCCCTTGTCCTTCTAGGTGGTAGAAGTCACGGGTTTGGGAGGATTATTGTTTTTCGTCACGGTTTGGTACAACTGAGTGGCTTGCTGGATCATTTCTAAGGGCAGTTAAGAGTCAACCACAGGAAACAGATTTAAGGTATTTGCCAAAAAGCCATGGGATAATAATATGATATATATTTTTAATGCAGCGAGTTGTTATGATCTGGAACGCGCTGCCTGAAAGGGTGGTGGAAGCAGATTCAATAATAACTTTCAAAAGGGAAACTGGATAAACACTGTCCTTACAAAAGGGGGGAAAAATATGCAGGGCTACGGGGAAAGAGCAGGGGAGTGGGACTAAGTGGATAGTTCCTTCAGAGAGCCGGCACAGGCACGATGGGCCCAATGGCCTCCTCTTGTGCTGTGTGATTCTACAAATTACCTCAGGAAAAAAAGCTGTGCGGAAGAACAAAAGCAAGCTCCCGGTCATTTTAAAACCCAGTTCCTGGGCTCTGTGAGGGGGAGGGCGGGGTTTCACTGCTGTCAATCAGCGACTTGAAAGTGGCCCAATCCCTCTGCTCGGAGGGTTGAGTCAGAGAACCAGACAATCCTGATTGGGCAGCCGAGCCTCGTGCTGATTCATAAAAGCTGCCCTCCTTGTTGCTGAGGCTTGTAACACGTAGCACACTCGGGCCATTGAACAAAGAGTGCTGAGCTGTGCTGTGCTGACATTAGGAATCGGAGCAGATAAACCTAGAAGAGAGCATGGCCATGATAAGGAGGAAGCTGGTGGTTGTCGGTGATGGTGGCTGTGGTAAAACAAGCCTGTTGTTTGTGTTAAGCAAGGACGAGTTCCCCGAAGACTACGTCCCCACTGTCTTCGAGACCTACGTGGCCGATATAGAAGTGGACGAGAAGCAGGTGGAGCTGGCGCTCTGGGACACGGCCGGCCAAGAGGACTACGACCGCCTGCGGCCCCTCTCCTATCCCGACACCGACGTCATCCTGATCTGCTTCTCGGTGGACAGCCCCGACTCCGTCAGGAACATTCCGGACAAGTGGATGCCCGAGGTCAGGCACTTCTGCCCCGGCGTGCCCGTGGTGCTGGTGGGCAACAAGAAGGACCTGCGGAGCGACGAGCGGGTCCGCAAGGAGCTGGCGAGGGGCAAGAAGGAGCCGGTGAGGTGGGAAGAGGGCCGGGCTATGGCGGAGAAGATCGGGGCCTACGACTACCTGGAATGCTCGGCTAAGACGAAAGAAGGCGTCTGGGAGGTTTTCGAAACCGCCACCCGGGCTACCTTGAAGGTATCAAAGCCGGGATGCTTCAGCTGTCAGTGCGCGCTGTTGTAAAGGCGCGTCGAAACAAGTCGGAGCAGGGAAACGAAACTCCTGATTACTGAAGACAACTTGCCTCATGAGAACAAAACAATATCGGGGAGAAAGAACATTGTGGAGGTCTTTTCGGAAACTGATCTCGAGAAACAATGAGACTTACAAGAGATTGGATTGTTCTGCTGTGAAAGGAAGGATTTAACTTTAGACGCTCTGCAGATTGTGTGTGTCAATCAATCTGACGAGTTTAATAGCGCCTGGTCTTTTTTTTTAAACAAGGTGCCAGTATTGGAAGCTGCTGTATTGTGTCGGTACAAGCTGTTAATGTTCCTGAGTTCTGGGGCAGATTGTGTTATAAAAATAGATGACCTCGGTAAATGATCTGTATCCCCCCAGGCTGGATGTCGTTATGAATGGATGTGCAGCCAGGGGAGGACAGGGTGGTGGTGGGGTGTTCGTGCAGGGTTCAATGCACGTCCTGTACTGACCCTCGGAATGGGCTCTTGGTTTTTTTTGGGGTTCAGCCTGTTCTATCCAGGTGTGCAGTTTCTAGTCACACGATCTTCTATCCACTGACGTGGTTTCATTGCGTGCCGGGGCGCTCCGAGATGGGGGTGGCTAATTGCTGTTGGTGACGAGCGTGTGAGGGGGGGGGGGCGGCGGACAATATAACACCCAGTGTGAGGGCGGGCCAGGCCGGGCTCTCCGGGAGGAGAGCTGCTGTCCCATGTACAATTTTCAGCCTTTTACAGAATGTGGTTTTTTTTATTGTGAGAGAGATGAGCAGAAGATTTCTGTCGGTTCGTCTGTGTGAGAAGGTGAAATTATATTTATTGATGGGGGCCCAAGACATCGGATGAGAAAAGTTTATTAATGGGACACGGGTAGATGGTGGCACTGAATCGCAGAATCTGGCTGGACTAATGTTGCAACTTCAAACGGAAAGAAAGAAACTTCTAACTTCAAACAGCCCCAACTGGTTTTTGTTTTCAAGCATGAGATATTTAACCCCTTCCTTCCCTTCTCCCAACCACGGCTCAGTGAGTGGCAGCGTGTAACTGAGATCCCAGACGCAATCCATCAAGCCCTAGTCTGTACTAAATCGGCTGATTCTCACCGGCCAATGGTTGGGAGTGCTGCACTTGGCCTCAGAGCCTTTGGACGGGGTGGTGGGGGAAGGAACCAGCCGGTGGAAGGGGAGGGAGTGGTGGGGGTCAGAGAGTGCTAAGACCATTTGGACAAGGTACCAAGGGGCACCCAAAATTTGTGTGAACCCCACCCCCCGCCCCCACTCCACCACACCCCAGCAAAGCCTTTGGGAGAGGAGGGGAGAAAGTGGCAGGAGAATAAAAAATATATCGATCGTAGAAAAAAGACTTTCAGCAATTTGGAGGAAGACCATGTGTAAAGGCCCTTCAGGGCCCAGCTTTCAGCCAAGTTCAGGCTGAATCTTGACGTGACTTACTTGAGAACCGATTAACCTTTTTGCAGAAGGGCTTAGCCTGGATTTTCCGATCGGAGTCCTTGTAATAATATCCACATTTAAAATTAGTGGTGAACAGAAAATCCAGGCTAGGCCCAAGGTCTAACGGCTCGGACAAGGATACTGGAAAAAAAACCTTGGTTTTTGCCCATGAATGTGTTCTGATCGGCACCTCGGCATTATGGCTGACTTGAATTTATTATTTCCTGACTTGGATTTATGATTTTATTGGTTATTGATAAGTCTGTCTCCGCAGTCTGGCTCAGTGAGTAAATGCCCCCTGTGGTACAGGAAAGAAAGCCCTTGCGTTTATCCTAGGCCTTTATCCTATCCCTCAGGATGCTCCGAGCACTTCCCGGACCATGAATTTCTTTGAAGTGCAGCCTCTGTTGCTATGGAGGCACCGAGCCGCACAGGCCAGAACGCCTCCAGGTTCAACCCTTCATTTAATTTGTCTTGAGCTGTTTTTTTTTATATGGGTCTTCGAAGCAGGAAAGCCGGGGGGGGGTGGTGGCGGTGGGGGGGGTGGTGGCGGGAGGGGGGGGTGGTGACGGGGGGTGGGGGGTGGCGGGGGTGTGTAGCGTCGAAAGGGCCTCTGCCTACAACGCGGGTCTCGGGTAACCAACGGCAACCCCCGATGTAAAACTGTCTGATTTTTACAGCACAAACACCACACTTTGCGGCACCGATTGGCTTTAGTCTCCTGAGCTGGGAGAAGGGGAACGGGAGAGGGGTGAAGACCCAATCCTGATCACTACCCAGTGATCCCTGTGTGCAGATATACTTTGGATTGAGCCCAGCCTCAGCCTCCTACAGTCGAATAGCCTACGGACTCTCTCGGCCATGCATTACAGCAGTGACTACATGTCCAAAAATAGTATTTCATTGGCTGCGAAGTGCTTTGGGACGTCCTGAGGTCATGAAAGGCGCTTCTTTCAGTCTAACCAAAAAAAAACAGTGGTTACTTGGCCAAGGTACTGTAGGACTGCTGCTACTCGCGAGACTGGATCTCAGGGTGCACTGGGGAAAACACTCATCAATATATTCCTGTACAAAGGCCTCAAAACTATTTATTTCAAATGTTATTTAAGTTTTATTTGATTGTAAAAGTATGTAAACCACTGATTTTGTTTTGACACTGAATATAAAGGACCAAATTGAATGTCTTTCAAAAGCTGCTGAAAAGGAATATAAAAGACTTTATAACAATCTTTGTGTTCAGTGCAATCGTTTGTATTCTGTGTTTGAAATACGGCTGTTTTTAAAAAAAGAAAAGTGAATAAATGTGAAAAACACTGAATATAATTAAAAGCCCAGTGTGGTACAGTCCGAGTGAAGATGACTTTTGAATGGGAGATCGCTGAAGAGAACAAGTCTCACTATAGCTATGCGAGTTATTTACACACAACCCATGTGGGAAAAGAGACTGAGCAAGAACTGGCCTCCACATCCCTGAGCTAAAAGGAGAACTCGTCCACTCCTAATTATTGCCCAGTGACCCTGCAGGAAAGGCAGACGTTTGGCCATCCATTGAACACAGGTTTGGTTGTGACACCCTCCACGGTTGAATGTCCTGCCTATAATCATGGTCCAGGTTCACGCCCTGAAGAACGGTCACTTAATTGAGGTAGGCGGCGAATAGTTAATGGCCCACATCCAACCATAGCACAGCAAGAGGTTAATACCCCTCCACCCAACTGGAGCACAGCAAGAGGCCAGTGTTCTCAGGAAAGTCAGAAGTGAAATTGAGCAGGGGAAGAAACTTGCAACGCAACAACCATGAATTAGTGATACAGCAGTGAATGTATATAACCATATACACAGCCGACCATCAGAAATAAAATCAGAAAGCTTTTAGGTGTAGACCCTTAGTCAGAACTGGAATAGAAGTGACCCACTTATTAAGAATGGACAAGAGGCAAGAGTGTTTTATTCCAGACACAGACAGGCAGCAGCAGTTCAGAGAATGTTTGGCAGTGTGGTGTAATGTGTTTAAAATACACAAATATTCCCACCCACTCTGCAGCCTTCCGGACTCAATATCGAGTTCAACAATTTCAGATCATAACCTCGGCCCCTATTTCATTTTTTCTTGTAATTTTTCCACTCCTTTCCCCCCCCCCCTTTCCTTTTGTTTCGCTCTCACACCTGGCAGCTATCCCTTGCCCTGCCAGTACACTTTACACCCAATCTCAGCCTATTACCATCTCGTCTAGCTTCTAACACCTTTCATTGTCTCTTTTTTACTTCTTTTGTTTCTTTTATTCTTTTGTCCGATCGCAGCCCTGCCTCCGATCCATCTTTTCTTTCCAGTTTTGAAGAAGGGTTCGACCCGAAACGTCAACTCAAATTTCTGTCCACGGATGTTGCCTGATCTGCTGAGTTTTTCCAGCATTTTCTGTTATAAAAGGATGTTGTGTTTGATGACCCGATGGCCATCCTAATCCAGCGTCTTATGGTGGTTTTACTGTTGGTGCTCCCTCGTGAGGAGCCCCCGTTTGGACAAGGCTTTCTGACAAAGGCCGAATTGCATCTCAGCAGGGGTTGGCGCTTTGCGGATGTAAATGAGCTGATATGGAGATGCTGAACACTGTAATTATGCAGCAGGGAGACAATGATATCCCAGGAAGGAGAGCTGAGGAAAGATGGGAGATGCCGATAACAGAAAGAGCAGATGGTTACAAACAGTTCCGTTATAGTAAAGGGGTATTTATTTGATTTACCGTCCTTCATTTCTGGGGACAGTCTGTGTAAACCAGCAGAGAGCCCTGGTGTCTCGGAAGTGAAGCCCCTTCAATAAGCAGGGTTATGGGGAAGGAGCAGGGGAGTGGGACGTGTCGGATGGGCTCCACCACAGAGTCAGCGCAGACACGTAGAATCTTAGAACGGTTACAGCACAGAAGGAGGCCATTCGGCCCATCGAGCCCGTGCCAGCTCTCTGCAAGAGCGCTTCAGCTAGTCCCACTCCCCTGCCCTGCAAATTTTTTTCCTTTAGGAATTTATCTAATTTCCTTTTGAAAGCCATGATTAAATCTGCCTCCATCACCCTTTCAAGCAGTGAATTCCAGATCCTAACCACTCGCTGAGTAAAAAAGTTTTCCCTCATGTCGCCTTTGATTCTTTTGCCAATCACCTTAAATCTGTGTCCTCTGGTTCTCGACCCTTCCGCCAATGGGAACAGTTTCTCTCTATCTACTCTGTCTAGACCCCTCATGATTTTGAACACCTCTATCAAATCTCCTCTCCACCTTCTCTGCTCTAAGGAGAACAACCCCAGCTTCTCCAGTCTACCCATGTAACTGAAGTCCCTCATCCCTGGAACCATTCTTGTAAATCTTTTCTGCACCCTCTCTAAGACCTTCACATCATTCCTAAAGTGCGGTGCCCAGAATTGGACACAATGCTCCAGTTGAGGCCGAACCAGTGTTTTATAAATGTTCATCATAACTTCCTTGCTTTTGTACTCTATGCCTCTATTTATGAAGCCCACGATCCCGTAAGCTTTTTTAACCGCTTTCTCAGCCTGCCCTGCCACCTTCAATGACTTGTGCACATATACCCCCAGGTCTCTCTGTTCACGCACCCCCTTTAGAATTGTACCCTTTAGTTTATATTGCCTCTCCTTGTTCTTCCTACCAAAATGTATCACTTCGCACTTTCCTGCGTTAAATTTCATCTGCCACATGTCCGCCCATTCCACCAGCCTGTCTATGTCCTCTTGAAGTCTATCCCTATCCTCCTCACTGTTCACTGTACTTCCAAGTTTTGTGTCATTTGCAGATTTTGAAATTGTACCCTGTACTCCCAAGTCCAAGTCATTAATATATATCAAGAAAAGCAGTGGTCCTAGTACCGACCCCTAGGGAGCACCACTGTGTACTATCTCAAATCCTCTTGTAATTTGATTTGAAATTCTCAGCCTCGTGTTTAAAATCCTCATTGGCCTCGCCTCTCCCTATCTCGGTAACCTCCTCCAGCCCTACGACTCTGCGATCTTTGCACTCCTCCAATTCTGGCCTCTTGCGCATCCGCGATTTTAATCGCTCCACCATTGGCGGCTGTGCCTTCAGCTGCCAAGGCCCTAAGCTCTGGAATTCCCTCCCTAAACCTCTCCGCCTCTCCACCACACTCTCCTCCTTTAAGTCACTCCTTAAAACCAACCTCTTCAACCAAGTTTTTGGTCACCTGTCCTAATACAGGAAACTCTTTTAACCGGCACCTAAATAACCGGAAATCTCTCTTAACCAGCAAAATTCAGGAGTAGGTTCAGGTAAGTTTTACTTTATATTAGTGGCCGTGTAACCAGGGTTCCTGCACCTGTTGTCATGTAACAGGGACTCCTGGATCTGTGGCCGTGTAACCGGGGCTCCTGCACCTGTTGCCATGTAACAGGGACTCCTGGATCTGTGGCCGTGTAACCGGGACTCCTGCACAAGTGCCGTGTAACCGGGGCTCCTGCACCTGTGGCCGTGTATGGGGCTCTCGTACCTTGGTAAGTATACCTCTCTGTAATCCGGACTTTTTGATCAACCGGCACCACGCCGGTTCTGTCGGTGCCAGATAAAAAAGAGTTTCCTGTATCTCGTTATGTAGCTCGGTGTCAAACTTTGGCTGATTACGCTCCTGTGAGCTGTTTTGTGACATGTTCCTACATTAAAGGTGCTAGATAAATGCAAGTTGTTATTGTCAGAGCCCTGCATTGCCGCTTGTGTGTGGACCTGCTCAAGGCCAAAGAAAGGTCACCAGTGATGACCATTTAACCTTACCCGCTGGGCAGAATAGGGGCGGGTGGGCAGTTAAAATGCCCCCGGATTCTGACGAAAAGGCATTGACCTGGTATGTTAACCCTGTCTTCCTCTCTCCACAGGTTCTGCTTGACCTGCTGAGTGTTTCCAGCATTTTGTGGCTTTAATTTCACGCGTCACTACTGCAGGTTTCAATGGTTTTTGGAAAGGCCAGCAAGTATTTGGGGAGAATCGTCGATCTAAAGACTGGTTGAGCAGGTTGTTACTGTGGACAGTGACAGGCGTAGCATTGGCAGAAATACACCTGGCTCTGATCCAACCATTACAGGTAGGGGACTTTCCAACGCACGTTCACGGCCACTGGAGTTAGTTACAACATGGTGAAAGAATGCAGTTAATACTTAATAGTGTAACATATATGGGCCCAGAAGACACTCTGTGAATTGCTCCTTCCATTTGGTTAATTCTTCTCCTCCCATTCGCTCCCAAAATCTTTGCCTCCTTGCTGGCTACAACCTCACAGATGCCATTTGCCTTCCCCTCCCCACACCACTACCTTGCCGAAATGGCCATTCTTCCGTGTCAAATTATCTTTCTGAGAAGCGCCTTGGGGTTAAAAGGTGAGATTGAGTCAACTAGGCCTATATTCTCTAGAGCTTAGAAGAATGAGAGGTGATCTCATTGAAACATACAAAATTCTGACAGGGCTCGATGGGGTAGAGGCAGGGAGGATGTTTCCACTGGCTGGGGAATCTAGAACCAGGGGTCACAGTCTCAGAATAAGGGGTCGGCCATTTGGGACTGAGATGAGGAGAAATTTCTTCACTCAGAGGGTGGTGAATCTTTGGAATTCTCTACCCCAGAGGGCTGTGGCGGCTCAGTCATTGAGTATATTCAAGACAGAGATCGAAAGATTTTTGAATATTAAGGGAATCGAGGGATATGGGGATAGTGCAGGAAAGTGGAGATGAGGTAGAAGATCGGCCATGATCTTATTGAATGGTGGAGCAGGCTCGAGGGGCCGAATGGCCGACTCCTGCTCCTATTTCTCATGTTCTTATGTTCTTAAAAGGCATGATATATAAATGCAAGATGTTGTTGAAAAGGTTCACATCACATATGAAGAATGGCCCCTTGGGTCAGAGAGCAGAGCACTGCCAGCCTCTGTGGAACTGCACTCACCTTCAGGAATGATCGTCAGGTCATTATGGATGAAGAAGGCCATTTGTCCCATCTTGGATCATCCACTCACAATGACCCTATAGTACCCCCATTGCAGCAACCAATTGGTTTTGAAACCATTCCAGTGTTTCGTCCCTCTCTGGAGACTTGAGCATATTAATCCAGGCTGACATTATTGCAGTTTGTGGGAGCTTGCTGTGCGCAAATAGGCTGCCGTGTTTCCTATATTACAACAGTGACTACAATTCAACCTTATTTTCCTCATTGGCTGTGAAGCGCTTTGGGACATCCTGAGGTCAGAAAGGGGCAGTGTAAATGCAAGTTCTTTCTTTATTATTCTCCAGCAATTTTAGTTTTTATTTCAGATTTCCAGCTTTTGTGGTTTTTCTTTGTAAGGGAAAAGTCCCAGAGATTGAGTGGTAAAGTGTGCAGTGCGTCGGTGGAACACTGACTCAGAAAAGCTCAGTGTGAATGGATTGTGCCTGAGCTGCTTTCCTGCTGGGGGAGAACCTCCTTTATGAGTTAAATGCAAGGCAATTATTTGTAAAGCTGGAAAATTAGAATCATAATGAGGCTAAACCAAATTCCGCTCAGGAATTTTAACACAGGCAGTACCCCATTTATTTTAAATGAGTTAAAATTTACATTAAAATACAGAGAGGCATTTGTTAAATCTTCCTGTGAGACAAGCTCGAATCATAATGGCTATCCTTAAACCTCCACCACCAGTCAATTGACATTAAGAGCTTTATTTTAAACTGCAGTTTATTTGTAGTTCGCTTGGCCGGCCTCCCACCTTGCACCCTCCGTAAACTTGAGCGCATCCATCCAAAACTCTGCTGCCCGTGTCCTAACTTGCATCATTCACCCATCACCCCTGTGCTCGTTGACCTACGTTGGCTCCCGGTTAAGCAACGCCATGATTTTAGAATTCTCATTCTTGTTTTCAAATCCCTCCTTGGCCTCGCCCCTCCCTATCTCTGTAGTCTCCTCCAGCCCCACAACCCCTCCGAGATCTCTGCGCTCCTCCAATGCTGGCCTCTTGCGCATCTCCGTTTTCAAATCGCTCCATCATTGACGGCCGTGCCTTCAGCTGCCTGGGCCCTAAGCTCTGGAATTCCTCCCTAAACCTCTCCGCCTCTCTACCTCTCTCCTCCTTTAAGATGCCTACTTTTTTGACCAAGCTTTTGATCATCTCTCCTAATATCTTGTTATGTGGCTTGGTGTTAAATTTTGTTTGATAACGCTCCTGTGAAATGCCTTGGGCTGTTTTACTACATTAAAGGCGCTATATAAATGCAAGTTGTTGTTGTTGTGAAGGGTTTTAAAAAAGCATATTACATGCAAATCAGCCAGGGTTGGAACTCCTGATCCTTCAGTGACTCTTGATGGGGGTTGTCTTGACATAATAATAATAATAATAATCATAATCAACTTTATTGTCATTGTTAGTGCACAAGTGCAGTACAACGAAATGTAGGCTTGCGGCTCCTGAGAGTGTACATTTAGATTAAGACATTTAAACATTCAACATTCATTTGGCTTGTAATACATTAACATAGACATAATAAAGTGCATTGGCAGATGTGCAGGCTTTAGATATCAGGTGAAGATTGGGTTGGGCATGGCTTTAAAGATCCTGCTTTACCGCCTCACCTAGGAACATAGGAATTGCTAGACAAGTAAAGACCATAGAATAGACTAGTACAGCACAGAAGGAGGCCATTCAGCCCATCGAGTCTTTCGAAGAATCCAGTTAGTCCCACTTCCCCTCTCTTTCCCCATATCTCTGCAATTTTTTCTCCTTCAAGTATTTATCCAATTCCCTTTTGAAAGCTACTATTGAATCTGCCTCCACCGCCCTTTCAGGCAGTGCATTCTGAATCCTAACCACTCGCTGCGTAAAAAAGTTTTTCCTCATGTCGCCTCTGGTTCTTTTGCCAATCACCTTAAATTTGTGCCCTCTGGTTAGCGACCATTCAGCCACTGGAAACAGTTTCTCTTTATTTACTCTAGCTAAACTCTTTCATGATTTTAAACACCTCTATCAAATCTCCCCTTGGCCTTCTCTGCTCTAAGGAGCACAACCCCAGCTTCTCCAGTCTATCCACGTAACTGTAATCCCTCATCCCTGGAACCATTCTAGTGAATTTCTTCTGTACCCTCTCCAAAGCCTTCACGTCCTTCCTAAAGTGTGGTGCCCGGAATTGGACACAATACTCCAGCTGGGGCCGAACTTCACCCGACTCGTTCACCCACCTTTGCGTTTCACCGGGACTTTCTTCCGTTCCATGATCAGGACGTACTGAACCACCTCACTCACCTGAGACGTGCCGAGACCAGGGTCCATCTCGTTCGTCTTCTACATTCCCAGTATCGCATCATACACCGACAAAGGAGTTGTTGACTAATCGTGGCAATCAATCTCTATCAATGAGTCTACAACAGACCCAGATACTAGGTGAGGAAAGCCCCAGTAGTGGAGAGGATTGGGAACCACCGCTCTAAAGTCACCTGTTCCTCCCAAACACGCTACACTAACCACATGTCATGTCTCAAATTGCTTGTATACTGTATCCCCAAAATATCACGTCATAAAGGGATTCGGTTAAGCAATGAGATGAGATGAAGGTGGCAAGAGCAGCAGTCTGATTAGTTCAGAAAGTCGGCAGCTTTGGTATTAAGTGAACTGGGGTCATTACTTTTGTAAAACCTCTGATATTGTGGTTAGAGGAAGGAAGTGTAGAGCGTTGTTGTAGGAGGTCTAAGTGGACTCCAACAGGTATTTAATCAACCTCTATCACTGAGTCTACAACAGACTCAGATACAAGGTGAGGAAAACGACCAGTGGTGGAGAGCTTACAGAACCACAGGCCTAAAGTCACCTGTTCCTCCCGAGCATACTACACTCACCATGTCAGGTCTCAAATTACTCAGATCCCATACCGTCTCCTTTCAAATATTGCAAACTTGTGCACGATGCAATAAATCAATGACATCAGGAGCATCGTTACGTACTCCAGTCCACAATACATATTTCAGAAACGCAACCAGCTCTTGCCATACTGTAGCCAGATGCAAACCCAGACCAACACTGATTCACGGGAGCCCGAATGGAACTGCACTTGGTGCCAACTCGAGCTAGCTTCTGCTCTTTCCCCTTCTCAAGGTAGAGATGACGGAGGCTATCTGGCTTTCTAGCTCATTAAATGCCACTTGAATGACTCCATTACCCTACCTGGAAAACCATTCCAGATATAATTACACTGAGTGAAGAAATGTTTCCCGATACCAGGCCTGGACTTGCCATTTCCCCAAGCAATTCTTTTTATCTTCCTTTTTTCCTCCAGTTTAACTCCCTTCCTCAAGGTGTTGATTCCTTCCCGGGGTACGGGTCCGTAGGAACCTCTCCCAAAGGCTCATTCTTGATGCAGGAGCCTTGAGAGAGACTGTCAGCAGACTATTTGTTCACGAGCTGCATCACGGCCGAACGTGGTCCTGTCTCAACCAACGACCACGCACGCACACGTCACATGCACACATCACATGCGCACTCACACGCATGCCATATTCTCGCACGTCACACATGTACACTCAGGCAAGCAAACTCAGTCACAGACTCTCTTCCAAAAGCAGTTGTTGAACAGCAATCAGTAGCAGCTAATTTTATCCCCTTTCTCTAGCCCAGGTGCACTGGAGTCAGTTCTCCTGGCCTAACTGCCACTGTGGCTGAGATCAACTAAATCAGCAAGAACCAAGTACCAAACCTGGGATCCTCCTGGTCTGTGTGGTTCAGCTACTCATTTCCTTAACCAGCCTTTACTTCAGGTTGCTGGCTGACTGTGACAATGTGTAGAGAGGGCTCTGTGGGATCCATGGTGTGGCTTTCTTTCAATAACCACAGTCTGGCTCAAGTATTTCCGCTCCTGCCCCCACCCCCACATGTGGCTCGATATTCCTGGAGCATTTTCTATGTCTTGGCCACTGACTCATACCCTGAATATGTGCCTGAAAACAGGGCCCAAATAATTTGTGTCAACAGCACTCGTTTGGTTGAGTTACACAGAAACAGCTGGCATCACCAGTCAAGTACCCTGGGGAGCTGTCTTGATCGGACGTGGTTCTCAAAACAGTTTGTGTCTGGGGACTGGAGAAAGGCAGATGTTACTCTTAAAGGAGGAGAGGTTTAGGGAGGGAATTCCAGAGCTTAGGGCTTAGGCTGAAGGCTCGACCGCCAAAATCTAGAATTTGCAAGAGGCCAGGATTGGAGGAGCGCAGAGATCTCAAAGGGTTGTAGATCTGGAGGAGGTTACAGAGATAGTGAGGGGTGAGGCCATGGAGGGATTTGAAAACCAGGATGAGAATTTTTAAATCGAGGCGTTGCCAGACCAGGTGCCAATGTAGGTCAGCGAGCACATCTGTAACCTCATTGCCCGGTATATCCCTCACTCCCATTACCATCAAGCCAGGGGACCAACCCTGGTTCAATAAGGAGTGTAGAAGAGCATGCCAGGAGCAGCACCAGGCATACCTAAAAATGAGTTGCCAACCTGGGGAAGCTGCAACACAGGACTACATGCATGCAAAAAAGCAGAAGCAGCATGCTATAGACAGGGCTAAGCGATCCCACAATCAATGGATCAGATCAAAGCTCTGCAGTCCTGCCACATCCAGTCGTGAATCGTGGTGGACCATTAAACAACTAACAGGAGGAGGAGGCTCCATGAATATCCCCATCCTCAATTATGGTGGAGCCCAACACGTGAGAGTAAAAGACAAGGCTGAAGCGTTTGCAACCATCTTCAGCCAGAAGTGCCGAGTAGATTATCCATATCAGCCTACTCCTGAGGCCCTCACCATCACAGAAGCCAGTCTTCAGCCATTCACTCCACGTGATATCAAGAAACGGCTGAGCGCACTGGATACAGCAAAGGCTATGGGCCCCGACAACATCCCAGTTATCGTGCTGAAGACTTGTGCCCCAGAACTAGCCGCGCCTCTAGCCAAGCTGTTCCAGTACAGCTACAACACTGGCATCAATCCGACAATTTGGAAAACTGCCCAGGTATGTCCTGTCCACAAAAAGCAGGACAAATCCAATCCAGCCAATTACCGCCCCATCAGTCTACTCTCAATCATCAGCAAAGTGATGGAAGGGGTCATCGACAGTGCTATCAAGCGGCACTTACTCACCAATAACCTGCTCACTGATGCCCAGTTTGGGTTCCGCCAAGACCACTCTGCTCCTGACCTCATTATAGCCTTGGTCCAAACATGGACAAAGGAGCTGAATTCCAGAGGTGAAGCGAGAGTGACTGCCCTTGACATCAAGGCAGCATTTGACCGAGTGTGGCATCAAGGAGCCCGAGTAAAACTGAAGTCAATGGGAATCGAGGGGAAAACGCTCCACTGGCTGGAGTCATACCTAGCACAAAGGAAGATGGTTGTGGTGGTTGAAGGTCAATCATCACAGCCCCAGGACATCGCTGCAGGAATTTCTCAGGGCAGTGTCCTAGGCCCAACCATCTTCATCAATGACCTTCCCTCCAACATAAAGTCAGAAATGGGGATGTTCGCTGATGACTGCACAGTGTTCAGTGCCATTCACAACTCCTCAGATAATGAAGCAGTCCATGCCCGCATGCAACAAGACCTGGACGACGTTCAGGCTTGGGCTGATAAGTGGCAGGTAACATTCGCACCACAGAAGTGCCAGGCAATGACTATCTCCAACAAGCGAGAGTCTAACCACCTCCCCTTGACATTCAATGGCATTACCATTGCCGAATCCTCACTATTAACATCCTGGGGGTCACCATTGACCAGAAACATAACTGGACCAGCCACATAATACTGTGGCAACAAGAGCAGGTCGGAGGCTAGGTATTCTGCGGCGAGTGTCTCACCTCCTGACTCCCCAAAGCCTTTCTACCATCTACAAGGCACAAGTAAGGAGTGTGATGGAATACTCTCCATTTGCCTGGATGCATGCAGCTCCAACAACACTCAAGAAGCTCGACACCATCCAGGACAAAGCAGCCCGCTTGATTGGCACCCCATCTATCACCTTAAGCATTCACTCCCTCCACCACCGGCGTACTGTGGCTGCAGTGTGTACCACCTACAAGATGCACTGCAGCAACTCACCAAGGCTTCTTCGGCAGCACCTCCCAAACCCACGACGTCTTCCACCTAGAAGGACAAGGGCAGCAGGCGCATGGGAATACCACCACCTCCAAGTTCCCCTCCAAGTCAAACACCATCCTGACTTAGAAATATATCGGCGATCCTTCATCATCGCTAGGTCAAAATCCTGGAACTCCCTCCCTAACAGCACTGTGGGAGTATCTTCACCACACGGACTGCAGTGGTTCAAGAAGGCAGCTCACCACCACCTTCTCAAGGGCAACTAGGGATGGGCAATAAAGGCTGGGCTTGCCAGCGATGCCCACATCCCATAAAAGAATTTTTAAAAACTTGCTTTCCCACCTATCTTTGTATCATCAGCAAATTTGGCTGCATTACACTCGGTCCCTTCATCCAAGTCATTAACATAGATTGTAAATAGTTGAGGCCCCAGCACTGATCCCTGCGGCACCCCACTAGTTACAGTTTGCCAATCTGAAAAAGACCCATTTTTTCCAACTCTCTGCTCTCTGTTAGTTAGCCAATCCTCTATCCAATCTAATATATTACCCCCAACACCATGAGCTCTTATCTTGTGCAGTAACCTTTCATGTGGTACCTTATCGAATCCCTTCTGGGAATCCAAATACACCACATCCACTGGCTCCCCTTTATCCATCCTGCTCGTTACATCCTGAAAGAACTCGAGTAAATTTGTCAAACACGATTTCCCTTTCATAAAACCATGTTGACTCTGCTTGATTGGTTCAGCCTCAGACAGTGGCCTGGGAGAGAAAGCATCCAGTCTATAAACGGCGGGATTGTACCAACGGTTGGGAGGGGCAGGGCGAGAGTGGGTAAAAGCTTCAACGTGCAGAACTATTTTCAAAAAGTGGCTCGCTGCTATTTACTAGGCCTGAGTCGTGGAGCCAGGCATGTACCAAACACATCCCACAGGGGGAAAAAAATCCCAGAAAAACAAAACAAAAGTTTGAGGTACCTCAGGCTGCTCTCACACAGCTATTGACCGATCCCCTGCAATAACCTGCACGTATTGTATTTACGCATGGGAAGATTCAATGTGCATGAAACTATGTCAACTCCCCTCCTGGATTCGAGGTGCCGAGCCTCGCTCGGGTAAGGCCCCACACACCTCCGGCCTCGGCCAAGTCACCATCTTAATGTGTGATCCTAGCTGGGCAGGCTATTTAATTGTGGTGGGGGGGGAGGCGGCGGGGGGGTGGGGGCATCACCAATATTCCCACTAATTTTTTATTGGGGTGCGCAGCGCCTTTAGCGGGCTGCACGGCCCAGTCATATATCCGCGCATGCGCGGTTTTTCCACTGTGAAGCCGCTGAGCGGCCTGCACGGGACCTCCAGAGCAGCTTAACGGGAACATTGGGCATCACACTGAACCCAAACCTGTCCTCGCTTTATATCTGAACTTGGGCTCTTTCCACAATGGTGTGGGAGTCCTGGCCAATTTTTTTAACCCCCCCCCACCCCTCCCTATACAAGAGGCACTGAGGCTAATTGTAGCACCTTCGCCACAGCCTCTGCCCTGACCAACGAGTGCAGAATAGAAATGAAACCTAATGGGGCCGGTTTTGGGGCAGCACTCCACGTGAACCAAGAGGCCCAGAGTCCGGCATGAAATTACGCCTCGGGCCTACTTAGCATTTTATGCGCGAGCCACCGGGGTCTGTAGCGCCTCCGCAGGCAGCTCGCGCATTGCGGGTCACGATTGTTGGATCACCTGCCTTGCCGGCAGGGGATTGGTAAAAGAAAGAAAGACTTGTATTTATATAGCGCCTTTCACGACCACCGAACGTCTCAAAGCGCTTTACAGCCAATGAAGTACTTTTTGAAGTGGAGTAACTGTTGTAATGTGGGAAACGCGGCAGCCAATTTGCGCACAGCAAGCTCCCACAAACAGTAATGTGTTAATGACCAAATAATCTGTTTGTGATGTTGGTTGAGAGATAAATATTGGCCAGGACACCGGGGAGAACTCCCCTGCTCTTCTTCGAGACAGTGCCATGGGATCTTTTATGTCCACCTGAGAGGCAGACGGGGCCTCAGTTTAACGTCTCATCCGAAAGACGGCACCTCTGACAGTGCAGCGCTCCCTCAGCACTGCACAGGAGTGTCAGCCTGGATTTATGTGCTCAAGTAACAACAGGAAACGCTGGAAAAACTCAGCAGGCCAGGCAGCATCGGTGGAGAGAGAAACAGAGTTAACGTTTCAGGTCGATGACCTTTCGTCGAAGGTCATCCCTCAGCCTTTACTTTTCTAGAGAAAAGAGCCCCAGCCTGTTCAAGCTTTCCCGATAGTTATAACCTCTCAGTTCTGGTGTCATCCTTGTAAATCTTTTATTGTACCTTCTCCAGTGCCTCTGGCCATACAGTACCGTTTCAGAAAATGCAGAGTGCGTAGACGCTCCAGTGCAATTTTTTGTTCTTCCAAAACATTTGTCTAAAATCGTTTCCAATTATCCTCTCCAATTGTGCCGAGCTGAAGATTGATTTTACAAAGTCCAGTCCCGTTCCTCGGAATGCCAACGCTCAGTGTCACAGCTCACACGTGAATTAAATCACTGGACGCTGCCCGTGGAACTGCTCCTCAGCAAAGAGGCAACTCCTTCAGGAGGTGAAACAAAAAGGGTGGCAAGCAAAAATAAACCTGTCAGGTAAAGAAAGAAATTACGTTTATATAGTGCCTTTCACAAACTCAGGATTACCCAAAGCGCTTTACAGCCAATTGAGTACTTTTAAAGTGTAGTCACTGTTTTAATGTCAGAAACGCAGCAGCCAATTTGTGCACAGCAAGCTCCCACAAACAGCAACATGATAATGACTGGCTCAACTTTTTTTTAAAGTGGTGTTGGTTGAGGGATAAATATTGGCCAGGACACCAGGGAGAACTCCCTGCTCTTCTTCAAAATAGTGCCATGGGGTCTTTTACGTCCACCTGAGAGAGCAGACGGGGCCTCGATTTAACGTCTCATCCGGAAGACGGCACCTCCGACAGTGCAGCGCTCCCTCAGCACTGCACTGGGAGTGTCAGCCTAGCTTTACATGCTCAAGTCTCTGGAGTGGGACTTGAACCCACATCCTCCTGACTCAGAGGTGAGAGTGCTCCTGACCGAGTCATGGCTGGCGCTATTCCACGCTGTGACTGAAAAGTTACTTTTTAAAGGTGGGAGTTTTGTTTATTTGGCCCGGTGTCATTCTCGCAGTATCAGTGAGGTAATCAGGACTTGTTCCTACGAGCCAGTGAGGGATTTCAGGTGCTTTTTAGATTGAAAGGCAA
Organism: Somniosus microcephalus; assembly: GCF_052327205.1. Classification (NCBI taxonomy): domain Eukaryota; kingdom Metazoa; phylum Chordata; class Chondrichthyes; order Squaliformes; family Somniosidae; genus Somniosus; species Somniosus microcephalus. The sequence continues at coordinate 63,811,841 of NC_141006.1, read as the reverse complement.
AACGCTGTCGTTATAAGGCTGCTTTCAGCCAATCTTGGCTCCTGCAACAGTGGGTAAATGATGTGTGGAATAGAGACCAACAAAATCTTGGGTTCAATCCCTGATCCGTCAACAACAACAGCAACTTACATTTATATCGCACCTTTAATGTAGTTAAAACATCCCGGCACTTCACAGGAGTGTAATCAAACAAAATTTGACACTGAGCCACATCAGGAGGTATTGGGACAGGTGAGAGGTAGATTTTAAGGAACAGCTTAAAGGAGGAGAGAGGGGCGGAGATTTTGGGGCGGGAATTCTTAAGGCCTAGGCAGCTGAAGGCACGGCCGCCAATGGTGGGGTGAAGTAATTTGGAGATGCGCAAGAGGCTGGCGAAGTCCGACACAGGGAAAACCAGTCTTGGAAGTGGAGGCCTTAAACATGTGTTAGGCCCCTTATTTGTAATATGCAAAGGGTTAGAAACATAGAAGATAGGAGCAGGAGTAGGCCATTCGGCCCCTCGAGCTTGCTCCGCCATTCAATGCGATCATGGCTGATCATCCAAATTCAGTACCCGGTCCCTGCTTTCTCCCCATACCCCTTGATCCCTTTAGCCTTACGAAATATATCCAACTCCTTCTTGAATATATTTAATGAATTGGCCTCTACTGCCTTCTGTAGTAGAGAATTCCACAGGTTCACCATTCTCTGGGTGAAGAAATTCCTCCTCATTTCTGTCCTAAATGGCTTACCCCTTATCCTTAGACTGTGACCCTGGTTCTGGACTCCCCCGCCATCGGGAGCATCCTTCCTGCATCTAGTCTGTCCAGTCCTGTCAGAATTTTATAAGTTTCAATGAGATCCCCAAAATTGGGAAGGGTCTGTTGGTGTTTCAGTAGGTATTATGGCCCGATAAATTCGGCACAGCACCCATTTACCTGGCATGGTGTTTCAGGCATGGGCCCTGGATGCCTATGTTACTCCTTTTCCAATACGGTGGGAGACGCACTTCCTGCCCGCCATCTTGGGAGCTTAGTAGGCCAGTTAGTGCCGGATAAATGGGTGCTGTGCCGAATTTATCGGGCCATAATACCGACTGAAACACCAACAGACCCTTCCCAATTTTGGGGATTTGCGCAAATGAAATTGAAATATCTATAAAAATGTAATATACATATCTTCTATATATATAAACCGGTACGTCTCTCTGTCTGTCTCTCTGTCTGTCTCTACAATCAAAAGTTATAGAGCGTACCTACACGTATGTTATATCGAAAGAAACCTTATCGTTAGGGGACTCTCGTAGGCATATTTACTTTTTCGTCAGACAAAAATTGTTTGGACAGTATACAAAAAACGTTCAAAAATCCTCAAAAATCCACTCATTAGCGGTTGACCAATCCTACCTCTCATTAGCGTTGAGTGACGTGCTGCTTGACCAATCCTACAGTTCACTCACCTGATGGTTGACCAATCAGTGCATCATGGGCGGGTCCTAATCCTCCAGTCTCCCTAAACTTCGCCACCATTTTTTCCATCCCCACAGGGACAGCAGCAGCAAAAGAAACCCCCACATTGCGGCTCCCGATCCCGCTCCCGCCCCGCTGGAGCGGCAGGTAAGTTGGGCTCACTCGGGCCGTGCCTCGCAACCGCTGGGCCCGACACACACAGCGGTCGGGGGAATGGCAGCGGCCGGCCGTCCTCGGCCCTGAAGCGCTAGGCCCTGCACGGCCGCTATCACAACGGCACCGGGCCTCAGGCACTAGGCAGGGAGAGGGGAGGGAGGGGGAGGGGAGGGAGGGAGAGGACAGCACAGGGAGAGGGAGAGAGAGGGGGGACAGACAGGGGCAGGGAGACCGCGCAGCCCAAAATTGCCTTGGCAACGCCGGGCACCCCCAGCTAGTATTATTATGTATATGTTATAGTTCTTCATTTAAATAATTTGCATTTCTTGTTACGTACATCCCAAAGCACTTCACAGTCAACGAATTACATGGAAGTGTGGTCACTATTTTGTTGATAAACATAGCAGCCAATTTGCAAACAGCAAAGCCCCACAAAAAGCAACTGAATAAATGATCTGATAATCTTTGGGATGAGACGTTAAACCAAGGCCCCGTCTGCCCTCTAAGGTGGGAGTAAAAGATCCCACGGCGCTATTTCAAAGAAGAGCAGGGGGAGTTCTCCCCAGCATCCTGGGGCCAATATTTATCCCTCAACCAACATCACTAAAAACAGATTACCTTGTTATTATCACATGGCTGTTTGAGGGAGCTTGCTGTGTGCAAATTACAACAGTGACTACACCTCAAAAGTACTTCATTGGCTGTAAAGGGCTTTGGGATGTCCTAAGGTTGTGAGAGGCGCTATATGAATGCAAGCTCTTTCTTTCCTCGGATAACACCCAGGTCCATGGGAAGGAGAGAACACAGTGCCTTTAAGGGAGTTGCTGTGATAATCCTCTCACAGTCTGTGTACCATCACACTGCAGAAATGACTATCGATTACATTACACTTGAATCCTGATTCCTTGAAAGGGAAGAAAATCCCACTATTGCACAAAAATTGTTTACTGGATGAAGCCGGCGGATTTGTACAGAGTGATTCACATATCTGTTGTAGATTACAGGCCAGAACAGGCCTGGCCTGTGTAATGAGTCATCAAATCTGAGGCCGGTGTAAGGATGAGCAGGATATGCAGATAAGAAACATCTTACCTGCTTAATGTAACAGGAGTAAGCCAAGAATATAGACTGGGGCGGTGGTGGGCCAATGAGCTATAGCAGCTTGAGACTGATAAAGGTTACTGCAGACTTCAATCTGTAGTCAGACATTTCCCAAAGCAGCAATGACTCCAAGGCTTCTTCAAAAGTACTTTGTCTGCTTTACTGTCTGCTTTACTGTCTGCTTTACTGTCCGCTGTGGCTCAGTTGGTAGCACACTTGCCTCTGAGTCCGAAGGTTGTGAGTTCAAGTTCCACTCCAGGGATTTGAGTACATAAAGCTAGGCTGTGACACTCCAGTGCTGAGGGAGTGCTGCACTGTCGGAGGTGCCGTCTTTCAGGTGAAACGTTAAACCGAGGCCCCGTCTGCTCTCTCAGGTGGACGTAAAAGATCCCGTGGCGCTATTTCAAAGATGAACCGGGAAGTTATCCCCGGTGTCCTGGCCAATATTTATCCCTCAACCAACATAACAAAATAAAACAGATTATCTGGTCATTATATCATGGCTGTTTGTGGGATCTTGCTGTGCGCAAATTGACCACCGCATTTCCTACATTACAACAGTGACGACACTTCAAATAGTACTTCATTGGCTGTAAAGCGCTTTGAGATGTCCGGTTGTCGTGAAAGGCGCTATATAAATGTAAGTCTTTCTTTCTTTAATGACGTATTACATATAGCCATGGTAGTCTTGAGCTCTTTGATACCCCAATGAGTAAACACACTTCCTGGGATAGTACTGAGGCATGGAAACAAGGAAGGTGTCAGGATCCATTCTTATCCTGTGCTGAGGTAACTGATCTCAAGTGCTCTCAGTGCCTTTGGAGTAAAGGGCTGGGGAACCATCGAGGGGGCCTGCTCCTGATCACTATCCACTGACTCCTCCTCCACAAACTTGAGCTCATCCAAAACTCGCACCAAGTCCCGTTCACCCATCTCCCCTGTGCTCGCTGACCCACATTGGTTCCCGGTTAAGCAGTGCCTCGATTTTAAAATTCTCATCCTTGTTTTCAAATCCCTCCATGGCCTCGCCCCTCCTGTAACCTCTCTGTAACCTCCTCCAGCCCTACAACACTCCGAGATCTCTGCGCTCCTCCAATTCTGGCCTCTCGCGCATCCCCGATTTTAATCGCTCCTCCATCGGTGGCCGTGCCTTCAGCTGCCTGGGCCCAACGCTCTGGAATTCCCTCCCTAAACCTCTCCGCCTCTCTACCTCTCTCTCCTCCTTTAAGTCGCTCCTTAAAACCTACCTAGCTTTTGGTCACCTGCCCTAATATCTCCTTATGTGACTCGGTGTGATATTTTGTTTGATAATCGCTCCGCTCCTTAACAACAACTTACATTTATATAGCACTTTAACACAGTAAAAATGTCCCAAAGCGGTATAAGTTGTTGTTGTTGTTGAGTGGGTGTACAGGAAGACGCCATTGGAGCAGTACCTCAGGAAGAAGGGAGTTGACAACATACTTGACACACAAAAAATCATGTGTAACATACTGGGCACAAGAAATTGCTTTTAAAAATGGCTGAGGGGAACAAATTGCCTCCTTCACAGATTTGCATAGCAGGTTGTGGTTGGATTAAGGAGTGAACCAGTTTTCAAAAATAATTGATCATCAACTTCTTCACTGATCAGACCTTCTGGTTTCTTACTCACTTCCTGCTTTGTTGCTAAAAGTTCCAGACTTTCCTCATCCCTATATTTAGAAAAAAGCCACAGAGCTTGAAGGATAGTCAATAGAAGGAGATACAACTGAGACCTGAAGATAGTCACAAGGTTCAGGCATCAGCATTGTAAATCGATTGAGGAAAAGGAAATACGTGCTCGGAATAAAGGATTGGACAAAGGTCTCCCCTCTTTTCTCTTGAAGTTGTTGACTTATGGCTCCTTGAGTAGTGGCCACCTCTGTTACCTCACTCAAATGGCTAGTGTGCGTGCGTGCGTGCGTGCGTGTGCGTGTGCGTGTGCGTGTGTGTGTGTACACACTTAGGCCAGGGTTGTAGTCCATGCCTCATTTTCACTGAGGAAAGATGTGTGGGTTAGGTTGATTGGCTATGATAAATTGACCCTTAGTGTTAGGGGGATTAAATACATGGGGTTACAGGGATAGGGTGGGATATGTGTTGGTGTAGGGGTTACGGGGATTGGGTGGGATATGTGTCGGTGCAGGCTCGATGGGCCGAAATGGCCTCTATCTGCACTGTGGGGTTTCTGTGATTTCTGTGATTCTGTGAAAATGAGGTCACTCTGCCCACAACAAACATGGCCGCTCTGCCCACAACAAATATGGCCACCCATACTTTTTGGGGGGTATTTTATTAAAATAATGCAACAACATACACTCATCTTAGCAAGTTCCTTTTATAATTACCTTCATTGCACACATGTAATAATATTTTTCATTCAATGGGGGTGAAAATCCATAGGGCATCATTCCAGTATAAGTGTACTCTGGTTGGCTGGGTCAGAGTATGTCACATCATTTAAATAATATGGACATGCACTGGTGACACTAAGGAGGTATCTCGGGTATGTGCCTGCCCGAGGAGGCCGATAATTTCAGTGTCAGTACCTCCTTCAGGGAGTGGTAGGGTCGAACCCTCTCCCCTATGCTGGAACGATGGGCGCTGCAACCCATTGGCCCCCTTTATAAGGGTTGGGGGGGGGACGGAAAAGTGCGGCCAAAATTTTTTAAGATCTTCAGGCCACGATTCAGGCCTGGGCCCCAAAGTGGGCCTCACTCCCCCATCAAAAGTTGGGCCTGTTCCCACTTGGCATACCAGCTCTGTTGGGTTAGGATCAAAGAAACCCGCCTGGGAGTCTCCTCCCTCGGCCACACCACCTGTGATGCGGGGGGGGGGGAATCATGTTTGTGGGGAGGGGGGTGGGGGGAAGGAATGTTATATAAACGCAGAGAGCTGGTCCCACGTGTTTGCTGCGGAGACTCTGTATAAAGGCGGCGCTAAACACGACCCTATGGAGGCCTGTTCCCAGACGGATGGGCGGACTTCTCCACACGGAAGCACTTTCCCAGAACAGAATGCAGTGTGAGGCAAGCGGATAAAAGCACATTCTGCTGAATGCACCAAGGGTGGAACAGCTGCCTCATTGCCCTTAGGGGAAAGGTGGGGCACATTGTTCCCAAAATAGACGCAACTGTGATGCCAAGCATAAAGGGTTAGCTCATATTTAATTATACTTGAATACCTGTGGAATTTCGACAATCTTTTTTTTACACCCGCTTTCAATTATCTCACTTCTCTTCTGATTGCACTGCCTCCTGAGAGAAAGAATGCAAAGAACTTGCATTTCTATAGCGTCTTTCATGACCTCAGGATGCCCCAAAGCACTTTACAGCCAATGAAGTACTTTGGAGTGTAGTCACTGTTGTAATGTAGGAAACGTGGCAGCCAATTTGCGCACAGCAAGGTCCCACAAACAGTAATGTGATAATGACCAGATAATGGGGGAGAAATTGGGTGAGTAGCGCCACTTGTTAGCGCCTAAAGAGGCAGGCAGTGGCTGTAGCGCCACTGGCTGCGCCTCCCGCGATATTGAGTTGGGGCAATAATGGTGGCGTTAGCCTTTTGCGCTGCGCCGCCACCGATGACGTCATTGGTGTGCGCAGCGCCCCATTCGCGCCCCGTTCGCGATATTTGGTAGCGAACACTGCAGTTGCGCCGTTCACTACCCGCGCCCGGTTCACGGGGCCTTACTGTGCCGGCAGCGGCGCAAGTTAGGGTGGAGGTGCGGGGCGGCCGCCTTTTTCGGTGGCTGCCTGCCAGCACCTCCGTCCCCCTAACCCCCGCGGCATTGCTGGCTGTTTTCGAGAGCCCGGCACTTCTCCTCTGTGCCGGGCTCGTTTGCCGGCACTCGCGAGCGGGGATCGCGCTGTTGCAGGCCCCTCCCCCTTAACAGTGGGAGGAAGGCCTGCAGTACCGCAGCGTGCCGTAGCGATATTCAGTTTCAGCGCCCTAAGAGGGACGGGGAACGCCTCGAGCCTCGCCCCGTGTCCCTCGAGGGGCAATGAAACTGAATATCTGACGATCGCTGAAGCCTCGAATGCTGCGCTAAATCCTGCGCTCAGGCAACTTTTGCGCCACTTTGGCGCCCCAACCCAATTTCTAGGCCAATCTGTTTTAGTGGAGTTGATTGAGGGATAAATATTGGTCCAGGACACACCGGGGAGAACTCCCTTGCACTTCTTCGAAATAGTGCCGTGGGGCCTGAGAGGTGGGCATAAAAGATCAGTTTAATATCCCACCCGAAAGACGGCACCTCCGACAGTGGGACGGCACTGGGATTTTTGTTGGGCTATGCTTTGTCCAATTTTTCACCTGCTTGCCTTGATAGTTAGGGTCAGCGGGATATTTGACTGGGGTGGGAGAGAGAGGGGTCACAGGTCACAGTTGAGTCTGGACTCTCACTCCTAATTGTTGTCTGGCGATCTCTGCTGCAAAGTGTGTGGGGTCGATCTTGTGTGTGTGTGTGTGTGTGTGTGACTTGAATAGAAATAAAAATCAGGGAGAGATATAAAACGGGCTGCCGATTCGCTACCATCCGTTGTACACTGGGCGACAAAGTCAAAAACCTACCCCCTGCTGTGTGTAAGTTGTACATGAGGAATGGCACTAATGCTCGTTACCGGAGAGCATCCAGCTCCTGTGGAACTATAGCTCAGCAGACATCAGGAACCTCAGAAGAGAAAATTCCACAACAGAAAAAAATTTCACAGACAAGTTGAATAAGAAACTCCCTCCATTCTTTTCGTAAAACCAATGCTGCAATGTAGCCCTTTCATGTTTTTTTCCATCAGGGTGAATTGCACTAAATAAATGTTCCAACGCACTTTCCAAACTGCTGTAACCCCACCACAAAGAGCCGGCACGGGCAAGATGGGCCGAATGGGCTCCTTCTGTGCCGTTTGATCCTGTGATTCTAGGATCATGGTTCAGTAATAAACAGCTTTCAAACTGTTTCTTCAGCCAACTGTTCCCATAAGGTGGAGATACTGAATATTATAAGCAACAAAAAAAAACACACCCTCCTACATTTCTCCAGGGAAAAACTATTAAAGGTGACAGCTTGGTATTTACACAAACATTTGGTATGATGTCACCATCTCACCACATAATAAGGTTGCTTCCAATTGGTCAAAACTGACAACTGTTGTCAAGTAAGAAGCGAGTGTTTCTATTTTTAGATGCTTTTATGGAATTTGGTGCCGCTGTGTTTCATTAATCATTGCACATCAAATATGAAAAATCTGATGTAATATTGCATGATTGTAATAGGGTTATGTGAACCTTTAATAATGATATCCAATGACCGTTAAAAAAAAATGACAGCCTATTTTCAGCCTTTATGATATTCCGCATTTCCCTCCTTCCTCCCCCTGCCCCGTTAATCCTCAGCCCCAGCTCCCCGGCATTTTCCCACCTGTTCTCTCCCGGGCTCCAGCTTTGGCTCAGCACCCTCACTGACACTTGAGAGGCCTGTTCTAAAACTTCAGCTCTGCTCCTTCCCTCCTTTGTAGTAGTTTTTAAGAGTGGCTCATTGGCCCGTGGTTCTGTCTGGTCCTGTGCCCCCCACTGTTCATCACCCCTGCTGTACTCCCTGGCCACAAGTCCCTCTCCCCAGCTCGGTGTGAGCCCACACAACCCGCTGTGACCCTGTGCTCTCTGCCACCCGCTGAAAAAATGCGTTACATTTAGAATGGCAACTACCTACGCCATAGGAATCTATGTAGAAATATAATAATGAATTTAAAAAGGGGACTGAATTACTCCCACGTGCCTTGGTCCAATTATCCCCTACTATCTAACCCCCACTTTACCTGATGACTCACTCGATCTTGTGCAACGCCATGGGAGTTGTCAGAGATTGAGAAAGAGGGATAGAGAGAGAGAGATTGAGAGAGAGAGATTGAGAGAGAGAGATTGAGAGAGAGATTGAGAGAGAGAGATTGAGAGAGAGAGAGGTAGAGATAGAGATAGAGAGAGAGACAGAGAGATTGAGAGAGAGATTGCGAGAGACAGAGATTGATAGAGAAGAGAGAGAGAGAGGTAGAGATGAGATAGAGAGAGAGACAGAGAGATTGAGAGAGAGATTGCGAGAGACAGAGATTGATAGAGAAGAGAGAGAGAGAGGTAGAGATGAGATAGAGAGAGAGACAGAGAGATTGAGAGAGAGAGATTGATAGAGAAGAGAGAGGTAGAGATAGAGAGACAAAGAGAGGTAGAGATAGAGAGAGATTGAGAGAGATAGAGAGATTGATAGAGAGAAAGCGATAAAGAGAGATAGAGAGAAAGAGACAGAGAGAAATAGAGAGAGAGAGAAAAATTGAGAGAGAAAAAAAGAATGAGAGCGGAATGTGGCAGAGAGACTGTAACTGGAAGAGGGAAAGACTATTTTCTTGTTGTCATTGAGTAATGCCACAGGCCGATCATTACTCAATAATTCCTAAATGGAGATACAATCATTTCATTTCAATCTTTAAGCAGGGTGAGATCTAATTAAATGGCTAATTGTATCCTGGCCATGCCAATCAAGCTCCTTCCAAGGGGACCCTTTCTTGATTTAATTCGAGACTATAAGCATGTCTCTTTATTAGATTTGCTTATCATCAGTACAAAAATCCCAAACCTTACGCTTCGAGCTGTCATGTTCTTGCTATGAAGCTGTTCACAGACTGATTGTAATCCAGGATTGAATGAAAAAGGACTAATTTTATGCATGTTTAAAGCAACCAGTCGTTTATATGAAATACAATTATCAGAGAGTCTATTGACACCACTGTGTCAGCCAATGAGATGGAGATGGGGCAGGACTTATTGCCACTGTCTATTTTACAGCAAATTCTGTTTACTCTGCAAACAGCGATGCAAACAAAGCCTATTTAAACTACAGCAAACAGTCTACAGAGTCTATTTAAGAAGAGACTCTACGAACTAGAGGAAACAGAACACATAACCAAAACTGCAGCAACGTCTCCCGATAAAAGCAAGGTGATTTCTCCAGCTAAATACGGAGGATAGTTACATAAACAGAAATTATGGCCATAAAGTCAATCCCAGTCACTTACAGCAGTGAGGTCTCCAGGCGTGATTGACAGGGGAGTTACCCAATCGTCTCCGTTCTGGCCGGGAGGAATGGTGTCACTATACGCAGCCGACAGATATGTGATTCTGTTTGCAGCAGCATTGAACAGCTCAACCTGTGCTTACAAATCCCATCTTGCAGACTTGCCTCCTTTGGATTTAACCAGCTGTTGAACTGATGCATTGTCAACTACTGATTGGTAAGGGAATATCAGTGAATCACTGGATGGGATAGACTGGTCCCTTCAGCCTGATTCATTTATTTTTAAGATAATCATCAGGACGTTATTAGTGGTGTCCTTTTTGAGGGTGGCGGGGGGGGGGCGGTGTGGGTTGCTTGTTTGATGTCGCCAGTTCCACTAATTGTTGGTTTGTACAACACAGGGCACTTAAGGGCTGCTTTTCTCAACGTGCACCATTTTACACGGACACAGAAAGCCACGGGAGTGCACCTGTGATTTGCCGATCTACCGTTCTGGAGGCTGAGACGCTGCACCAGGAAAAGACGGCCTTTTAAAAAAGAAAAGAAAGACTTGCATTTATGTCGCACCTTTCATGACCTCAGGACGTCCCAAAGCGCTTTACAGCCAACTTTTGAAGGAAATGAAGCAGCCAATTTGCGCACAGCAAGATCCCACAAACAGCAATGTGGTAATGACCAGATAATCAGTTTTTAGTGATGTGGGTGTTGGGATAAATATTGGCCCCAGGACACCGGGGAGAACTCCCCCTGCTCTTCTTCAAAATAGTGCCGTGGGATCTTTTATGTCCACCTGAGAGAGCAGATGGGGCCTCGGTTTAACGTCTCATCTAAAAGACAGCACCTTGAACAATGCAGCACTCCCTCAGCACTCCCCTGAAGTGTCAGCCTGGATTTTGTGCTCCGGGGTGGGACTCGAACCCACAACCTTCTGCCCTGGAGACGAGACTGGAGTGCTACCCACTGAGCCATGGCTAACACGCTTACTGAATACTAGAATCTCTATAAGTGCTCCTCATATAATCATTAAACCATCATAAATCTTTGAGATGTGATAAATTAACTGTAATTGTTAAGATTTTAAAGTGCTAAATGAAATAAATTGAATCCCGATAATTTTATTGCAAATTAAAAAAGAAGTTTTTTAGTCAGACCAGCAAATTGTCACAAGACAGTGATGGAATTGGACATTTCCAATGGCTCAGGGAACAAGCCATCACCCAGTGTGTTGCTCCGCCTGATGGGAAAGAATGGCTCCCGGTTTGAGCCCAGTTCTGTACTTAGCCAGGGTTGGCAGCACCACTCGTGGTCTCTGCTCCAGGTATAGACGGGGAAAGTCCTGCTGGTGGCTGTGACCAAGTGCCCCTACTGACAAGTACATGTGTGAGGTCAGTGTGAGACTCCTGCATGAAGTCTGGGCAGTGAATGGGTATCAGAGGGCAGTGGGTATCAGAGGGCAGTGAGTGGGTATCAGAGGGCAGTGGGTGGGGTATCAGAGGGCAGTGGGTGGGTATCAGAGGGCAGCGGGTGGGGTATCAGAGGGCAGTGGGGTATCAGAGGGCAGTGGGTGGGGTATCAGAGGGCAGTGGGTGGGGTATCAGAGGGCAGTGGGGTATCAGAGGGCAGTGAATGGGGTATCAGAGGGCAGTGAGTGGGGTATCAGAGGGCAGTGGGTGGGTATCAGAGGGCAGTGGGTGGGGTATCAGAGGGCAGTGGGGTATCAGAGGACAGTGAGTGGGGTATCAGAGGGCAGTGGGTGGGTATCAGAGGGCAGTGAGTGGGGTATCAGAGGGCGGTGGGTGGGTATCAGAGGGCAGTGAGTGGGGTATCAGAGAGCAGTGGGTGGGTATCAGAGGGCAGTGAGTGGGGTATCAGAGGGCAGTGGGTGGGGTATCAGAGGGCAGTTGGTGGGTATCAGAGGGCAGTGAGTGGGGTATCAGAGGACAGTGAGTGGGTATCAGAGAGCAGTGAGTGGGGTATCAGAGGGCAGTGGGTGGGTATCAGAGGGCAGTGAGTGGGGTATCAGAGAGCAGTGGGTGGGTATCAGAGAGCAGTGAGTGGGGTATCAGAGGGCAGTGAGTGGGTATCAGAGGGCAGTGGGTGGGTATCAGAGGGCAGTGAGTGGGGTATCAGAGGACAGTGAGTGGGTATCAGAGGGCAGTGGGTGGGGTATCAGAGGGCAGTGGGTGGGTATCAGAGGGCAGTGAGTGGGTATCAGAGGGCAGTGGGTGGGGTATCAGGGCGGTGGGTGGGTATCAGAGGGCAGTGAGTGGGGTATCAGAGAGCAGTGGGTGGGTATCAGAGGGCAGTGGGTGGGTATCAGAGGGCAGTGAGTGGGGTATCAGAGGACAGTGAGTGGGGTATCAGAGGACAGTGAGTGGGTATCAGAGAGCAGTGAGTGGGGTATCAGAGGGCAGTGAGTGGGGTATCAGAGGGCAGTGGGTGGGTATCAGAGGGCAGTGAGTGGGGTATCAGAGGGCGGTGGGTGGGTATCAGAGGGCAGTGAGTGGGGTATCAGAGAGCAGTGGGTGGGTATCAGAGGGCAGTGAGTGGGGTATCAGAGGACAGTGAGTGGGGTATCAGAGGACAGTGAGTGGGTATCAGAGGGCAGTGAGTGGGGTATCAGAGGACAGTGAGTGGGGTATCAGAGGGCAGTGGGTGGGTATCAGAGAGCAGTGAGTGGGGTATCAGAGAGCAGTGGGTGGGTATCAGAGGGCAGTGGGTGGGGTATCAGAGAGCAGTGGGTGGGTATCAGAGGGCAGTGAGTGGGGTATCAGAGAGCAGTGAGTGGGTATCAGAGGGCAGTGAGTGGGGTATCAGAGGACAGTGAGTGGGGTATCAGAGGACAGTGAGTGGGGTATCAGAGGGCAGTGGGTGGGTATCAGAGGACAGTGAGTGGGTATCAGAGAGCAGTGAGTGGGGTATCAGAGGACAGTGAGTGGGTATCAGAGGGCAGTGGGTGGGTATCAGAGGGCAGTGAGTGGGGTATCAGAGGACAGTGAGTGGGGTATCAGAGGGCAGTGAGTGGGGTATCAGAGGACAGTGAGTGGGTATCAGAGAGCAGTGAGTGAATATCAGAGGGCAGTGGGTGGGGTATCAGAGAGCAGTGGGTGGGTATCAGAGGGCAGTGAGTGGGGTATCACAGAGCAGTGGGTGGGTATCAGAGGGCAGTGAGTGGGGTATCAGAGGGCAGTGAGTGGGGTATCAGAGGACAGTGAGTGGGTATCAGAGGGCAGTGAGTGGGGTATCAGAGGACAGTGAGTGGGGTATCAGAGGACAGTGAGTGGGGTATCAGAGGGCAGTGTGTGGGGTATCAGAGGACAGTGAGTGGGTATCAGAGGACAGTGGGTGGGGTATCAGAGGGCAGTGAGTGGGGTATCAGAGGGCAGTGGGGTATCAGAGGGCAGTGAGTGGGGTATCAGAGTGCAGTGAGTGGGGTATCAGAGTGCAGTGAGTGGGGTATCAGAGGACAGTGAGTGGGGTATCAGAGGACAGTGAGTGGGTATCAGAGGGCAGTGAGTGGGGGATCAGAGGGCAGTGAGTGGGGTATCAGAGGGCAGTGAGTGGGGTATCAGAGGGCAGTGAGTGGGGTATCAGAGGACAGTGAGTGGGGTATCAGGACAGTGAGTGGGTATCAGAGGGCAGTGGGTGGGGTATCAGAGGGCAGTGGGTGAATATCAGAGGGCAGTGGGGTATCAGAGGGCAGTGGGGTATCAGAGGGCAGTGGGGTATCAGAGAGCAGTGAGTGGGTATCAGAGGACAGTGGGGTATCAGAGGGCAGTGAGTGGGGTATCAGAGAGCAGTGGGTGGGGTATCAGAGGGCAGTGGGTGGGGTATCAGAGGGCAGTGAGTGGGGTATCAGAGGGCAGTGAGTGGGGTATCAGAGGGCAGTGAGTGGGGTATCAGAGGACAGTGAGTGGGGTATCAGAGGGCAGTGGGTGGGTATCAGAGAGCAGTGAGTGGGGTATCAGAGGACAGTGAGTGGGTATCAGAGAGCAGTGGGTGGGGTATCAGAGGACAGTGAGTGGGTATCAGAGGGCAGTGGGTGGGTATCAGAGGGCAGTGAGTGGGGTATCAGAGGACAGTGAGTGGGTATCAGAGAGCAGTGGGTGGGGTATCAGAGGACAGTGAGTGGGTATCAGAGAGCAGTGAGTGGGTATCAGAGGGCAGTGAGTGGGGTATCAGAGGACAGTGGGTGGGTATCAGAGGACAGTGAGTGGGGTATCAGAGGGCAGTGAGTGGGGTATCAGAGGACAGTGAGTGGGGTATCAGAGAGCAGTGAGTGGGTATCAGAGGACAGTGAGTGGGTATCAGAGAGCAGTGACTGGGGTATCAGAGGGCAGTGGGTGGGGTATCAGAGGGCAGTGGGTGGGGTATCAGAGAGCAGTGAGTGGGGTATCAGAGGGCAGTGAGTGGGGTATCAGAGGACAGTGAGTGGGGTATCAGAGGGCAGTGAGTGGGGTATCAGAGGGCAGTGGGTGGGGTATCAGAGGGCAGTGGGTGGGGTATCAGAGGGCAGTGAGTGGGTATCAGAGAGCAGTGAGTGGGGTATCAGAGGGCAGTGGGTGGGGTATCAGAGGGCAGTGGGTGGGGTATCAGAGGGCAGTGGGTGGGGTATCAGAGGACAGTGAGTGGGGTATCACAGGGCAGTGGGTGGGGTATCAGAGGGCAGTGAGTGGGGTATCAGAGGGCAGTGAGTGGGGTATCAGAGGGCAGTGAGTGGGGTATCAGAGGACAGTGAGTGGGGTATCAGAGGGCAGTGGGTGGGTATCAGAGGACAGTGAGTGGGGTATCAGAGGGCAGTGAGTGGGTATCAGAGGGCAGTGAGTGGGGTATCAGAGGACAGTGAGTGGGTATCAGAGAGCAGTGGGTGGAGTATCAGAGGACAGTGAGTGGGTATCAGAGAGCAGTGAGTGGGTATCAGAGGGCAGTGAGTGGGGTATCAGAGGACAGTGAGTGGGGTATCAGAGGACAGTGAGTGGGGTATCAGAGGGCAGTGAGTGGGTATCAGAGGGCAGTGAGTGGGGTATCAGAGGACAGTGAGTGGGTATCAGAGAGCAGTGGGTGGGGTATCAGAGGACAGTGAGTGGGTATCAGAGAGCAGTGAGTGGGTATCAGAGGGCAGTGAGTGGGGTATCAGAGGACAGTGGGTGGGTATCAGAGGACAGTGAGTGGGGTATCAGAGGACAGTGAGTGGGGTATCAGAGAGCAGTGAGTGGGTATCAGAGGACAGTGAGTGGGTATCAGAGAGCAGTGAGTGGGGTATCAGAGGGCAGTGGGTGGGGTATCAGAGAGCAGTGAGTGGGTATCAGAGAGCAGTGAGTGGGGTATCAGAGGGCAGTGGGTGGGGTATCAGAGGGCAGTGGGTGGGGTATCAGAGAGCAGTGAGTGGGGTATCAGAGGGCAGTGAGTGGGGTATCAGAGGGCAGTGAGTGGGGTATCAGAGGGCAGTGGGTGGGGTATCAGAGGGCAGTGAGTGGGGTATCAGAGGGCAGTGGGTGGGTATCAGAGGGCAGTGGGTGGGTATCAGAGGACAGTGAGTGGGTATCAGAGGGCAGTGAGTGGGGTATCAGAGGGCAGTGAGTGGGTATCAGAGAGCAGTGGGTGGGCTATCAGAGGGCAGTGAGTGGGGTATCAGAGGGCAGTGGGGTATCAGAGGGCAGTGAGTGGGTATCAGAGGGCAGTGGGGTATCAGAGGGCAGTGGGGTATCAGAGGACAGTGGGTGGGGTATCAGAGGGCAGTGGGGTATCAGAGGGCAGTGAGTGGGGTATCAGAGAGCAGTGAGTGGGGTATCAGAGGGCAGTGGGTGGGTATCAGAGGGCAGTGAGTGGGTATCAGAGGACAGTGAGTGGGGTATCAGGGCAGTGAGTGGGTATCAGAGAGCAGTGAGTGGGGTATCAGAGGGCAGTGGGTGGGTATCAGAGGACAGTGAGTGGGTATCAGAGGGCAGTGAGTGGGGTATCAGAGGGCAGTGAGTGGGTATCAGAGAGCAGTGGGTGGGGTATCAGAGGGCAGTGAGGGGTATCAGAGGGCAGTGGGGTATCAGAGGGCAGTGAGTGGGTATCAGAGGGCAGTGGGGTATCAGAGGACAGTGGGTGGGGTATCAGAGGGCAGTGGGGTATCAGAGGGCAGTGAGTGGGTATCAGAGGGCAGTGGGGTATCAGAGGACAGTGGGTGGGGTATCAGGGCAGTGAGTGGGGTATCAGAGAGCAGTGAGTGGGGTATCAGAGGGCAGTGGGTGGGTATCAGAGGGCAGTGAGTGGGCATCAGAGAGCAGTGAGTGGGGTATCAGAGGACAGTGAGTGGGGTATCAGAGAGCAGTGGGTGGGGTATCAGAGGACAGTGAGTGGGGTATCAGAGGGCAGTGAGTGGGGTATCAGAGAGCAGTGAGTGGGGTATCAGAGGGCAGTGAGTGGGGTATCAGAGGACAGTGAGTGGGGTATCAGAGGGCAGTGGGGTATCAGAGGACAGTGAGTGGGGTATCAGAGAGCAGTGAGTGGGGTATCAGAGGGCGGTGGGTGGGGTATCAGAGGGCAGTGAGTGGGGCATCAGAGAGCAGTGAGTGGGGTATCAGAGGGCAGTGGGTGGGGTATCAGAGGGCAGTGGGTGGGTATCAGAGGGCAGTGGGTGGGGTATCAGAGGGCAGTGGGTGGGGTATCAGAGGGCAGTGAGTGGGGTATCAGAGGGCAGTGAGTGGGGTATCAGAGGGCAGTGGGTGGGTATCAGAGGGCAGTGAGTGGGGTATCAGAGGGCAGTGGGTGGGTATCAGAGGACAGTGAGTGGGGTATCAGAGAGCAGTGAGTGGGGTATCAGAGAGCAGTGAGTGGGGTATCAGAGGGCAGTGAGTGGGGTATCAGAGGGCAGTGGGTGGGTATCAGAGGGCAGTGAGTGGGGTATCAGAGGGCAGTGAGTGGGGTATCAGAGGACAGTGGGTGGGTATCAGAGGGCAGTGAGTGGGGTATCAGAGGGCAGTGGGTGGGTATCAGAGGGCAGTGAGTGGGGTATCAGAGGACAGTGGGTGGGTATCAGAGGGCAGTGAGTGCGTATCAGAGGGCAGTGAGTGGGGTATCAGAGGGCAGTGGGTGGGTATCAGAGGGCAGTGGGTGGGTATCAGAGGACAGTGAGTGGGTATCAGAGGGCAGTGGGGTATCAGAGGGCAGTGGGTGGGTATCAGAGGGCAGTGGGTGGGTATCAGAGGACAGTGAGTGGGTATCAGAGGGCAGTGGGGTATCAGAGGGCAGTGAGTGGGTATCAGAGGGCAGTGGGTGAATATCAGAGGGCAGTGGTTGAATATCAGAGGACAGTGAGTGGGGTATCAGAGAGCAGTGAGTGGGGTATCAGAGGGCGGTGGGTGGGGTATCAGAGAGCAGTGAGTGGGGTATCAGAGGACAGTGAGTGGGTATCAGAGGGCAGTGGGGTATCAGAGGGCAGTGAGTGGGTATCAGAGGGCAGTGGGTGAATATCAGAGGGCAGTGGGTGAATATCAGAGGACAGTGAGTGGGGTATCAGAGAGCAGTGAGTGGGGTATCAGAGGGCGGTGGGTGGGGTATCAGAGAGCAGTGAGTGGGGTATCAGAGGGCGGTGGGTGGGGTATCAGAGGGCAGTGGGTGGGGTATCAGAGGGCAGGGGTGGGTATCAGAGGGCAGTGAGTGGGGTATCAGAGAGCAGTGGGTGGGGTATCAGAGGGCAGTGGGTGGGGTATCAGAGGGCGGTGGGTGGGGTATCAGAGGGCAGTGGGTGGGTATCAGAGGGCAGGGGTGGGTATCAGAGAGCAGTGGGTGGGGTATCAGAGAGCAGTGGGTGGGTATCAGAGAGCAGTGAGTGGGGTATCAGGACAGTTGGTGGGGTATCAGAGGGCAGTGAGTGGGGTATCAGAGAGCAGTGGGTGGGGTATCAGAGGGCAGTGGGTGGGTATCAGAGGACAGTGAGTGGGTATCAGAGAGCAGTGAGTGGGGTATCAGAGGGCAGTGAGTGGGGTATCAGAGGGCAGTGAGTGGGGTATCAGAGGACAGTGGGTGGGGTATCAGAGGGCAGTGAGTGGGGTATCAGAGGACAGTGAGTGGGGTATCAGAGGGCAGTGAGTGGGGTATCAGAGGACAGTGGGTGGGGTATCAGAGGGCAGTGGGTGGGGTATCAGAGGGCAGTGGGTGGGGTATCAGAGGGCAGTGAGTGGGGTATCAGAGGGCAGTGGGTGGGGTATCAGAGGGCAGTGAGTGGGTATCAGAGAGCAGTGGGTGGGGTATCAGAGGGCAGTGGGTGGGGTATCAGAGGGCAGTGAGTGGGGTATCAGAGGACAGTGAGTGGGGTATCAGAGGACAGTGGGTGGGGTATCAGAGGGCAGTGAGTGGGTATCAGAGAGCAGTGGGTGGGGTATCAGAGGGCAGTGGGTGGGTATCAGAGAGCAGTGGGTGAATATCAGAGGACAGTGAGTGGGGTATCAGAGGGCAGTGAGTGGGGTATCAGAGGACAGTGAGTGGGGTATCAGAGGGCAGTGAGTGGGGTATCAGAGGGCAGTGGGTGGGGTATCAGAGGACAGTGAGTGGGGTATCAGAGGACAGTGGGTGGGGTATCAGAGGGCAGTGAGTGGGTATCAGAGAGCAGTGGGTGGGGTATCAGAGGGCAGTGGGTGGATATCAGAGAGCAGTGGGTGAATATCAGAGGACAGTGAGTGGGGTATCAGAGGGCAGTGAGTGGGGTATCAGAGGACAGTGAGTGGGGTATCAGAGGGCAGTGGGTGGGGTATCAGAGAGCAGTGGGTGGGGTATCAGAGGACAGTGAGTGGGGTATCAGAGGGCAGTGAGTGGGGTATCAGAGGGCAGTGAGTGGGGTATCAGAGGGCAGTGGGTGGGGTATCAGAGGACAGTGGGTGGGGTATCAGAGGGCAGTGAGTGGGGTATCAGAGGACAGTGGGTGGGTATCAGAGGGCAGTGGGTGGGTATCAGAGGGCAGTGGGTGGGTATCAGAGGGCAGTGAGTGGGGTATCAGAGGGCAGTGAGTGGGGTATCAGAGGGCAGTGAGTGGGGTATCAGAGGGCAGTGGGTGGGGTATCAGAGGGCAGTGAGTGGGGTATCAGAGGGCAGTGGGGTATCAGAGGGCAGTGGGTGGGGTATCAGAGAGCAGTGGGTGGGGTATCAGAGGGCAGTGGGTGGGGTATCAGAGGGCAGTGAGTGGGGTATCAGAGAGCAGTGAGTGGGGTATCAGAGGGCAGTGGGTGGGGTATCAGAGAGCAGTGGGTGAATATCAGAGGGCAGTGAGTGGGGTATCAGAGCAGTGAGTGGGGTATCAGAGGACAGTGAGTGGGGTATCAGAGGACAGTGAGTGGGGTATCAGAGGGCAGTGGGTGGGGTATCAGAGGACAGTGGGTGGGGTATCAGAG
The DNA here is from genome assembly GCF_052327205.1 of Somniosus microcephalus. Classification (NCBI taxonomy): domain Eukaryota; kingdom Metazoa; phylum Chordata; class Chondrichthyes; order Squaliformes; family Somniosidae; genus Somniosus; species Somniosus microcephalus. The sequence continues at coordinate 63,792,681 of NC_141006.1, read as the reverse complement.
GGCAGTGGGTGGGGTATCAGAGGACAGTGGGTATCAGAGGGCAGTGGGTGGGGTATCAGAGGGCAGTGGGTGGGTATCAGATGGCAGTGGGTGGGTATCAGAGGACAGTGGGTGGGGTATCAGAGGGCAGTGAGTGGGGTATCAGAGGGCAGTGAGTGGGGTATCAGAGGGCAGTGAGTGGGGTATCAGAGGACAGTGGGTGGGGTATCAGAGGGCAGTGAGTGGGGTATCAGAGGGCAGTGAGTGGGGTATCAGAGGACAGTGGGTGGTGTATCAGAGGGCAATGAGTGGGGTATCAGAGGGCAGTGGGTGGGGTATCAGAGGGCAGTGAGTGGGGTATCAGAGGACAGTGAGTGGGGTATCAGAGGGCAGTGGGTGGGGTATCAGAGGGCAGTGAGTGGGGTATCAGAGGACAGTGGGGTATCAGAGGGCAGTGGGGTATCAGAGGGCAGTGGGTGAATATCAGAGCCAGCCGCTGCTGTCGATTGTTTTGACAAAAAGACAAGAGAGATTATTTAAGACCAGTCAATGCCACCCCAGACCACACTTGGGAGAACACATTGGGCTAGAAGTAACCTGATGATATTAGTGTACAAACACAGGACATTCCTCTGGCCATTATTTTTGTGGAGGTTTTTCACCCATTTAAAATAAATTGGTTAATGTCTGCGTTAAAGAAGCAAGGGATGATCGAACCAACTTAGCCTTTAATATCAGCGACAGTCAGTTCTGGGCAAATGAGAAAAGCTCGAGATGAGAAAACTTCATTTAGCCCAATGAAGCCTGTCCCTCCATCACTCATCATGGCATTGCATTGTGTTTTGAAAGCGGAACATTTTGCCTCTATTACCTGGCTTGGCAGATTATTCCAAACGTTTGTCACTGTTTGAGTAACTACGCTTTCCTGATATCATAGAATCATAGAGTGATACAGCACAGAAGGAGGCCATTAGGCCCATCGTGCCTGTGCCGGCTCCTTGAAAGTGCGATCCAATTAGTCCCACTCCCCTGCTCTCTCCCCATAGCCCTACAAATGTTTCTCCTTTAAGTATATATCCAATTCCCTATTGAAAGTTATTATTGAATCTCATTTCACCACCCTTTCAGGCAGTGCATTCCAGATCAGAACAACTCGCTGCGTAAATTTTTATTTTCCTCATGTCGCCTCTGGTTCTTTTGCCAATCTGTGTCCTCTGGTTACTGACCCATCTGCCACTGTGAACGGTCTCTCCTTATTTACCCCACCAAAACCATTCATCATTAAGAACACCGCCATCAAATCTCCTTTTAACCTTCTCTGCTCGAAGCAGAACCAGACCAGTTTCTCCAGTCTCACCCTGTAACTGAAGGCTTTCATCCCTGGGTAGCATTCTAGTAAATCTCCTCTGAACCCTCTCCAAGGCCTTGACATCCTTTCTAAAGTGTGGTGCCCAGAATTGGACACCATACTCCAGCTCAGGCTTAACTAGTGTTTTATAAAGGTTTAGCATAACTTCTTTGCTTTTGTACTCTGTTCCTCTATTTATAAAACCAAGGATCCCGTGTGCCTTTTTAACAGCCTTCGCAACTTGTCCTGCCACCTTCAAAGACTTGTGTACATACACCCCCGGGTCTCTCTGTTCCTGCACCCCATATCTGTTTGAAATCTACTTTCACAGATTTCCATTTCCGTCTTGTGGGCCTGTCCTTGTGTACCTTGAAGTAATGATCAGTACTATTCAATATTTTATATACTTCAGTGAAGTGGCCCCTTAACCACCTTCTCTCTAGACTGCGTTATGCTTGATTAATCTTTCTCCAAGGCTGGTTGCTCTTTCCTAGTCCTTTCTAACATATGTCGGTGCTTCAGTGTGTCTAGTTAGGATCGACTTCACTGAGATCATTGACCTTGGGAGAAAGTTAGAGTCCAACCTACACCATCACACGAGACGGACCAGAGCACTAAACTCCTATCCCTTTATCTGCATTCCAGACTTGGTGTCAAGAGAGGTTACGTTCCTCTGAATGAGACCAATACCACTGATCATTAGGACACGTTCGCCTTTCACTGGTTGCAGCACAGTGGAGTTTGGAAACTGAACCTGGCACTTTCTGATCTGTGCGTTATAGTGCTGCAGTAGGAGTGGGGGGGGGGTGGGAAGGGGTGGTGAACGAACCCACTGGCCTATCATAGAAGGGATCTGTTCCCATTAAGTTATCCCCATCTCCGTCCCTGCCTCACCTCATCGGCAGCTGAAACCCTCATCCTGCCCTTGTTAGATCTAGCCTCAATGACTCCAATTCTCTCCTGGCCGACTTCGCACCTTCTACCCTCCGTAAACTTCAGCTCATCCAAAGCCCTGCCACCCGTATCTTAACTTGCACCAAGTCTCATTCACCCATCACCGCTGTGACGTTGTGCTCGCTGACCTACACTGGCTCCCGGTTGAGCAATGCCTCAATTTTAAAATTCTCATCCTTGTTTTCAAATCCCTCCATGGCCTCACCCCTCTCTATCTCTGTAACCTCCTCCAGCCCTACAACATCTCCGAGATCTCTGCGCCCCTCCAATTCTGGCCTCTTGCGCATTCCCAATTTTCATCGCTCCACCATTGGTGGCCGCGCCTTCAGCTGCCTGGGCCTGAAGCTCTGGTTATCCCTCCCTAAACCTCTCCGCCTCTCTCTCCTCCTATAAGACGCTCCTGAAAACCTGACCAGGCCTTTGGTCACCTGTCCTTAATATCTCCTTATGGGGCTCAGTGTCAAATTTAGTTTGATAATGCTTCTGTGAAGTGCCTTGGGACGTTTTATTACATTAAAGGAGTTATATAAATGCAAGTTGTTATTATCTAACTGTGCCTGCTTCTAATTTGCCCAGACTCTGGGTGACACACACACTGGTGCAAAAGTGGCTTTGTTAAGGTAAATCATGCTTGACTAATCTACTGGAATTTTTTGAGGATGTAACTGGTAAAATAGATAAGGGAGAACTAGTGGATGTGGTGTATTTGGACTTTCAGAAGGCTTTTGATAAGGTCCCACATAAGAGATTAGCGTGTAAAGTTAAGGCACATGGGATTGGAGGCAAGGTACTGACTTGGATAGAGAACTGGTTGGCAGACAGAAAGCAAAGAGTTGGAATAAACGGGTCTTTTTCCGAGTGGCAGGCAGTGACTAGTGGGGTACCGCAGGGATCGGTCCTTGGACCCCAGCTATTCACAATATATATTAATGATCTAGACAAGGGAACTAGATGTAATATCTCCAAATTTGCAGACGACACAAAGCTGGGTGGGTGTGCGTGCTGTGAGGAGGATACCGAGAAGCTCCAGGATGATTTGGATAGGTTGGGTGATTGGGCAAAAGCATGGCAGATGCAATATAGCTTGGATAAATGTAAGGTTATCCACTTTGGTGGCAGAAACAGGAAGGCAGTTTATTATCTGAATGGCAATAGATTGGGAGAAGGGGAAGTGCAACGAGACCTGGGTGTCCTTGTGCACCAGTCGCTGAAGGTAAGCATGCAGGTGCAGCAGACGGTTAAGAAGGCAAATGGTATGTTGGCCTTCGTAGTGAAAGGGTTTGAGTACAGGAACAAGGATGTCTTGCTGCAGTTGTACAGGGCCTTGGTGAGGCCACATCTTGAGTATTGTGTGCAGTTTTGGTCGCCTTATCTGAGGAAGGATGTTCTTGCCATTGAAGGAGTTCAGCGAAGATTCACGAGGCTGATACCTGGGATGGCAGGAATGACGTATGAGGAGAGATTGGGACGATTGGGCTTATACTCGCTGGAGTTTAGAAGAATGAGAGGGGATCTTATTGAAACTTATAAAATTCTGACAGGACTGGACAGACTAGATGCAGGAAGGATGTTCCCGATGGTCAGGGAGTCCAGAACCAGGGGTCACAGTCTAAGGATAAGGGGTAGGCCATTTAGGACAGAAATGAGGAGGAATTTCTTCACCCAGAGAGTGGTGAACCTGTGGAATTCTCTACCACAGAAGGCAGTAGAGGCCAATTCATTAAATATATTCAAGAAGGAGTTGGATATATTTCTTAAGGCTAAAGGGATCAAGGTATGGGGAGAAAGCAGGGACAGGGTACTGAAATTGGATGATCAGCCATGATCACATTGAATGGCGGAGCAGGCTCGAGGGGCCGAATGGCCTACTCCTGCTCCTATCTTCTATGTTTCTATTCTCAAAGTGCGCTTAGTTCTTTGTGTGTTTTGGTTTGAATGCGCAAAACTCTAAGTTCTGTTATAGAGAGAAATTCCAAGTCCCCACCCCCAAATTTCCAAAGCCCCATTGCAGGAGAACACTGCCACATCTGGAATTGCTCCCACTTCCGCTATCTTTCAAATAGGTATTCCCAGTGGCTATGCGCAGATGTGCAGCATCAATAATACTCATCTCACTGCTGTTTGTGGGATCTTGCTGTGTGTGAATTGGATGCCGCATTTCCTACATTACAACAGCGGTCACACTTCGAAAAGGTTGTAAAGCGCTTTGGGACATCCTAAGGTCAAGAAACTCGCTATATAAATGCAAGTAAGTTAGTTAGTTCCTTCCTTTGTTTCACTCTCTTACTTTTTTCTTTCTCTCTCGCTTTTTTTTAACTTTTTTTGTAATTCTCTTTGTGTGAAGTGCTTTGAGGCATTCCTGAGAGATGTGGGAAGGCATTGTATAAACCCGTGTACAGGAAACTCTCTTTTTACCGGCACCTAAATAACGGAAATCTCTGTTAACCGGCAAAATTCAGGAGTAGGTTCAGGTACGTTTTACTTCATATTAGTGGCCGTGTAACCGGGGTTCCTGGATCCGTGGCCGTGTAACCGGGGTTCGTGCACCTGTTGCCATGCAACAGGGATGCCTGGATCTGTGACTGTGTACGGGGCTCTCGTACCTTAGTAAGTATACCTCTCTGTAATTCGGACTTTCTGATCAACCGGCACCACGCCGGTCCCGTCGGTGCCGGGTAAAAAGGAGTTTCCTGTATTCCTCTTACTTTACAACCGTGACTACACTTCAAAAGTACTGCATTGGTGGCGAAGCATTTTGTGTCATCCAGAGGTTGTGAAAGGTGCTATAGAAATGCTTCTTTTCTTTCTTTCTCTTCGCATTGATCTGCACTTTGGCAGAAGGGAAATAAAATGGAGAAAGGAGGAAAATACTCCATTCACACGTCAGCATCAACATCTATCAGCATCAACATCAGCATCAACATCAACATCAACGTCAGCATCAACAGTTTGCACAAGCAGACAGTGATGACATTGAATAGCTAACCCCCAGAGGGTGGGGCTGAAAAGGAACACAACTGGAAATGCAGTGACGTGGGATTCCAGGTGAAATGTTAACCTGCCTGTTCTCTGTTCAGATCTCGTCTGACCTGCTATGTGTTTCCAGCGATCTCTGTATTAATTTCCAGGTGGCATGAGTCAATGCAGCCTCATCTATCCACAGGTAAAACCCCTCAATGACACAGATGTGTTAAAATTTCCTGTGTTGTGTATGCCTCTGTACCCTCAGGCAGGTTTTGAAAAACAGAATTGAATATAACACGTGATTTCTCTTTCGCTGTCACCTCCTCCAGCCCTACAATTCTCCGAGATCTCGGCGCTCCTCCAATTCTGGTCTCATGCGCATCCTCGATTGCCATCACCCCACCATTGGCAGCCGTGCCTTCAGCTGCCTAGGCCCCAAGCTCTGGAATTCCCTTCCTAAACCTCTCCACCTCTCTCTCTCCTCCTCCAAGACGCTCCTTAAAAGCTACCTCTTTGACCAAGCATTTGGTCACCTGTCCTAATGTCTCCTTATGTGGCTCGATGTCTAAATACACTCCTGTTAAGCGCCTTGGGACATTTTACTACTTTCAAGGTGTTATATGATGCAAATTGTTGTTGCGCTTTATTTCCTTATTGACCGATTGACTGTATAGGAATAATTTGAGACATGACGTGTGGTAAGTGTAGCGTGCCTGTGTAAGGGGTTCTCCTCTTTGGATCGCAGAGGTTTCTCTCTCTAGAGGCCTCTCTCTCCCTCTTGCACAGTAAAACCTTGAGTGGTTCGACCCACTCACCCCTTAGGTTCTAGACACTGGACTTAGATGCAGGAACTACAATGCAGAGAATACTCTTATAGAACAAGTTTAATGAAACGAAATGAAATTTTATTGCATAAGGAAAAACAAATCAAATGCAAGCAAATAAGAGGGTACATGGGAGGGAAAAACAAATCAAAATACAGTACTAACTAAAATAGATACAGGCATATTATACTTTACAAACGTCATCATGAAATGGGGAAACACACGGAACATCGAGGGACAACAACTCATGTTAATTATACCCAAAATGCCCACCCCCTTAAACCTATCTAGATCCGATTATGAAGGGCCAGAAACATGCTCACCAATCCAGTTGGAAAATTATAGAGTTTTGAAACAAGTCTGCGTTTTGATCCCCTCAGGCTTCCTGTTTCCGCGTGGTCAGTGGAGCCAGAGCAAGCTGCGCTACACTTCTCTCTCTCTCTCTCTCTCTCGAGGTGAAGGTCACGGGCAGGCTGGACACTGGCAGGCCTGGACGTCGGCGGGGACGGAGACCATCTGTTTGACCACGGTTGGAGAGGTCTCTAGCTGGTTACCATTTTCATATGGGTTTCCTCTGTAGGGCTGCTGCCCTTTTGTCTCGTCAGCGGCCCGGGGTTTGTCGACGATCCCCCGATGGTTACCCCGGGGCGGGACGCAGACTCGAATCCCCTTCTTGGTCGATGTTTATCCACGGCTCTCACAAGGACAAGCTCAAAAGCGTGTCTGGCTGATCGCTTCTTCTCTCATCGCTCTCCATGGCTACCCCGGGACCCCAAATATACTTCTCAAGAGAAGCCTTTATCTCCCGCCAAATCAAGGTTAGTCTTTGTTTAACTTTTGGCAGGCTTGTATCACAACGGGTTAGTTATTATATTTAAACTGCTTTCGGGATGGCCGATGATGGCCATCTCTGGTCTGGAATGACCTCGTATTGTTTTGAATGTCTTCTTGATGTCTTTAATGGGTCTTTGATGCTCCCCTTATGAATATAAAACTGTTTCCCTTTGTCTGGGTAAACATTTAGATGGCCTTTATCTACAGGCCGATCTGACTGGATCTGCATCCAATCTGTAGTGTATGTACCTGTCTACCTTTAAGGGAACTATTGAATGTAACCGTTCACCTTTAAGAGAACTACTTTAGGTGTGGCACTACTTGTTTGGCTTCTGTATACTGTAATACCGACAGTGACCACACCAGTATATAAGTGTTGTGGCAGGATTGCTGGGGCAGATTCGCCCGGACCTTCGAATAGTAAAGACCTGTTTGTTTGTTACTTCTGAAGTCTGTGTATTTATTAACTGCACAACCCACAGACTTTACAGTGGCGACGAGTCCGATCGTACCCTGCGGCAAGACTACCAAAGCAACGAAGAGCGTCGAAGAGAGGCAACCGCCCTCGGCGTGCTGCTGAAAGAAAACACGAGGCTGCAGCAGGAGGAAGGAGGAAGACTTTAGCAACAAAAGCTTCCATCAGCAACAGGCACTGACTACCCTTCTACCACGGTGCGGAGTGAGCCGATCAGCTGGAAACAAGGCGGCCGCGGAGACTGTGAGTAGGGGAAAGTGTAAAGAATATCCGGAGGATAAGGGCTGTGCACTCGACCACGGTCGAGGGGGAACGGAGCCGGTCAGAAAGTCGGGTCCAACGGCGTCGTGAGACAGTTGGACCTCGATCGGCGGGAAAAGCCGGGCAGCGACCGCAGCCACGAAGCGCTGAGACTGGGAGTAGGCGCGGGAAGAGAAACCCAGCCGCAGCTGGGGAGGGAAACACCGGTCTGCGAGAGGGCTGGGAGGCGAACAGGAACCGTGCGGGTGGGAGAGAGAGACAGAGCCGAGCAAGGGGAGAGAGACTGCGCGAGAGCCAGTCCAGCGGCTGAGCTGTTCTCCACCAACGGGGTACCCAGAGCCGGTGGAACCGAACGTGCGGGAGAGAGAGCGACAGAGCCGGGTACGGAGAGAGAGACTGCGCGAGAGCCAGTCCAGCGGCTGAACTGTCCTCCGTTAACGGGGTGTACCCAGCGCCGGTAGAGCCGTGCGGGCGGGAGGAAAAGACAGAGCCGAGTAAGGGGCGCTGTGTGGAAGCCAGCCCAGCGGCTGAACCTGTCTGCTGTGGGGGAAGCGTACCCCTTCCACCAGGAAGAAACGCGGGAAGCCGCCATTAGGCGGAGAAGACGACAGAAGCGGGAAACCGCCATTGAAGTGGGCGGGGCGAGAAGGAAAGAGCGGGAAACTGCCATTTTCGCGGGAAACCCGCCATCTTAGAAATAAACAAATAAATAAGAATATTTAAAGAAATACTTGTGTTGTACCCAAGGAAAGGAAGATGCCTAAGCGGGCGGACATCAACGAGTTCAATTCGGAGATAGAAGACTGGGCCACGTACGTAGAACGTATTGAGATACATTGTAAGGCTAACAAAATAGCTAAGGATGAAAAAGCTTTAACCTTACTTAACATGATGGGTGCGAAAACATTCGGGTTGTTGAAGCATCTTCTCTCACCAGCTAAACCGGCAGATCAGACTTTCGATGATATGGTAGCAGTGCTGAAGGATCACTTGAACCCCACACCGTTGATGCTGGCTGAACGAGTCAAATTCTATGCAAGAACGCAGAGGAAAGACGAAAGCAATGCGGAATACTTGGTCGAACTGCGTAGGCTAGCGAAATACTGCCAGTTCGGAGGGAATCTGACAGAGGCATTGCGTGACAAGTTCGTATGCGGATTGTCCAAAGAAGGAACGCAGAAGCGACTACTGGAAGAAAATGACCTCATACTGGACAGGGCTGTCCTAATAGCTGCATCGCACGAAGCCGCAGCGAAAGGAACGGCGGAAATGCAGCTAAAGGCGGCGGCACTAGGGGTGGACCAAATTACTTCGAGCACAATAAAATGCTACCGTTGTGGGAAGACAACACACGACCAGAATCAATGCTGGTTTAAGAACCAAGAATGTAGGAAATGTGGCAAACTGGGTCACATCGCTAAGGTATGCCGGTCAGGGAAGAAGACCAACAACCAAAGGAAGCCACCACAAGAAAAGTACAACAAGGTACACAAGGTGGCTGAGAAGAATTCAGACTCAGACCCAAACAGCCAGGAGCTGGGTAGTCTGAGAATTCACAATGTGAGTAAGGAAGCTGACCTACAAACTATCTGGGTCATACTAAAAATAGCTGGAGTCCAAGTAAGAATGGAGTTGGACACTGGATCAGCTCTATCAGTCATAAATCGAAGGGACTACCACCGGCTATTCTCTCACATACCCTTAAGAAATACCAAGTTCGTATTGCAGACATACACGGGGCATAAGGTATACCCCATGGGGAAGATAAGAGTCAAGGTGAGAGATAGGGGTAAAGAACACCCAAGAATGAACTTGTACGTATTATCTGAGGGGGGACCACCACTTCTAGGACGGGAGTGGATCAAGAGAATAGACATGGAATGGCACTATCTAAAAGCCATAATGAGTGAGGACTCGGTGCAAGCTATCAACTCAGATTCTGAAACGGATGACGATAAGACCAACGCAAATATGGAAGACAAGGCTAAAATGGACTTGCCGTCTATGGTGGAGAAAACGAAGACATGCATAAAGGCTTATGCTACCGAGAAGAATAAAGCTTCAGAGCAGAACTTCATTTTGACAGAGAATTCTGAGCCTGTTCAAGTTAAGGACTTATCCACGACGGAAGAACACCGAACTCGGACTCAAACTTATTTCAAAGTACGACAACAATTAGAACAGTTGAGTTACCGTCTCGTACAAGAGATGAAAACAATGGAAAAGTTCTGGGACACCGAATGGGAGAACCTGGAAAGACAGCAGAGGCAGCTAGCTCAAGCAAAGAGCGTCCATAGAGCCATCGTGACAAATTACCAATCACATCTCCCTTATGATGTTCAGGAGTTAGAATATTTGCATGATCTAGAGATACAGCATAAAGGCAAATCACGCTACACTGAGGATTTTGTTCTGCAATTGGAGACGGAGCTAGTGCAGGCAAGATTAAGAGAAGCTGAATCGCAGTGTGCACTTAAAGAGATGCAGAAAAAAATCTTGGACATGGAAAAGAGAAACGCTTCTTTACCTGATGTGAATAATGTGGCCATGTTGCAAGAGGAGCTTATAGGGGCGAAACTGAAAGAAGCTAAGCAAAGGATGTTGGAACTTGAAACACAGAACCAAATCAGCAGTAACCAGCTATGTCGAGCAGAGAAGGAGTGCTATGGTCTACATGAGAGGGTGCAATATCTCTCAGCCCAGAATAAGGGACGACTCACTCAGTTAAATGAAAGTAAACGGAAAATGGCTGAGATAGACTGCAAGAATAAAGAAGATTTGATGGCAGTGAGACTTCGAGAGGCAGATAGCATAGCAGCCTTGGCTGAACTCCAACAGGAAATTGCGAAAGAAGCAAATGAAGAGGAATCTTCAGGAAGCCAGGATGTTATTCCAGTTCTTCTCTACGACTCCTTACAAGCAGAGTGTGAGAAGTCGAAAGAACAGTATGAACAGGCCCAGGCTACAATTCTGGAGGGGGTTAACTCGGCAACCTCCGGAAAGCTAGTTTCAGTAGAAGCATATGAACAACTAAAGGTTGAACATGAGCAAGAAGTCCAAAGGCTGCAGGAAATTCTTGATGAGCTCAAGGCCAAGACAGACTCATCGGTAGAAGTTCCATCCATAGATGAGAAATTAGAGGTGAAAAACATGGCAGAACATGAAAGACAGGATGTCCAAGAACTCATAAAAATATTGAAGGAAACCCAAGACAAATATGAGGCGGCAATGACCGAGGTTCAACAACTTGAAGAACAGATTCAACTGGGAATCCTTTCAGTGGAAGAAAAGGAAACTGTAAGAAACTCAGAGACTGTAAGAATGGTCCCTGAACATGAACTAGAGAGCATCAGGGCGCAACTTTTCCGAGCGCTGAAAGCCAAAGTACAAGAGGAACAGAAGGTGGAAGCATTGGAGGAAAAGGTGGATGAAATGGAGAAGACTCTGATCCACCGTGTTCCCAGGGAAGAGTTAATGGTCAGCCAACTCCTTCATATGCTGAAGGACAAGACTCTGCAAGGGGAACAATCTGAACACGAGCTTCAATCTTCAGGGGGAAGGAGTTCGGAGCTCTCAAAAGTCACGGAGATAGCTGAGGTGGCAACACAGATTTTACAAGGATGCCAAAAGTACGTTGAATCACGTCAAGGTGAACAGAAGAATGTGGAAACAGTTACTTCAGTAGAAGGATTAAATAGCCTGACAACGCAATTCCCGATGGAAGGGAAGGTATTGAACTCACAAATGAGGTCCGTCGTGAAGGAATGGCAGATAACCCAGGAAGAGCGGGATGAATATGAATGCATGAAGAAGTCTTTTCAAGAAAGATGTCTAGGGAAGGAACCACCGTCAGCTAACGTACAGATGGGTGAGGAGGAAGAAGAAGGCTCTCTCGCTGGCCTAACTCAGGACGAACCCGAATATTACCATGACCTGTTGAGTGACACTGAATATTACGAGGATGTGGTCTGCCCAGTTTGTGATGAAAACTCCCAAAGTGCTGAAATCCGGATGAAGCACTTAAGGTCTAAGGAACATAGAGAGTTGGTGGCGCTACAGCTGGCAGCCGAGAAAGGAGCTCCGAGAGTTTCAAAAAGGCAGAAAAGAAAAAGAAGAAGCAGAAGATAATAACTGTCTAAAATAGTATCACTTCTACCATCTCAGGCGGGACACTACGAAAGGAGCTAAATTAGTTGAAAAACCGGAAATTAGCAAGACAGCCAGTTGGTTGTAAAAGTCCGCACTGCTGGTTCTACAGGACGAAAGTTCAAGCTGTTACGTCAAGAAAAAGGCTATGGAGGAGTCACGCTAGCCATGTGAACCGGCTACACCAAAGAGATACTGTTTGGAACGAGTCAAGATCAGAGACTGAATCTATGAACTGTTTCCGCAGAGACTGAACCTGTGAACTGTTCCACCGAGATTATATCTGTAAATTGTTATATGAAGTTGAAGATATGTATGTTTAACGGGGACTCTGTAAGTAATAAGCTAAAAAGGGAGGATTGTAGTGTATGTACCCGTCTACCTTTAAGGGAACTATTGAATGTAACCGTTCACCTTTAAGAGAACTACTTTAGGTGTGGCACTACTTGTTTGGCTTCTGTATACTGTAATACCGACAGTGACCACACCAGTATATAAGTGTTGTGGCAGGATTGCTGGGGCAGATTCGCCCGGACCTTCGAATAGTAAAGACCTGTTTGTTTGTTACTTCTGAAGTCTGTGTATTTATTAACTGCACAACCCACAGACTTTACACAATCCATATGCATGTGGCTGTGTCTGGTTTCGTTTTCTCCGAAACGGCCTTCCAGATCTTACAGGCTGAATCCACAAAGGCTGTCTGGGGACTGCAGGAACCATTTTAAAGTGTCCAGAAAGCTAGTCACAGGGTCTGGTGGCCATTTTGTGTGTCCCTTTTCTGGGCTTCTTTTAAAACAGTCTTTTAAAAGTAAAGGCCTCTTCTGCCACAGGACCCTTATCTGACAATATTAATTTTGCGGATCTTACACCTGGAAGCAACAGATGACTTTGGACCTATGGTTCCCAAAGCTCTCCACCACTGGGGGTTTTCCTCATGTCATGTCTGGGTCTGTTGTAGACTAATTGATAAGAGATTGATTGCTATGGTTAGTCAACAACTCCCATTATCATTGTATCACGCGACTGCCAGGATGGTAGAGGGTGAACTAGATGGACCTTGAACTCTTTTTGTCTAGCAATTCCCATATTCCTACGATATCCTGCGGTGTGCTCCGGGTGAGTGGTGCTCCCAGCTGGAGCCAGTTTTTCATGGTCTACCATTGGGAGACTGGAGCCATATTTCGCAGTGCTGGCTCATGGACTCTTACCTCCCAGAATGCAATTCAAAGCAAGCAGAAGCACAAAGCGGCCTGAAGACATTGCGGTGCTGGTTTCAGGAGGCTGCCGCTGGACTTGCTAATTGGCACCGTTCTACCCTGTTTACATTTCATTCTTTCCCCAAGCAGGCTCCGGGCAGAAGCAGCGTCAACACATTCGGGGACTGCTCATTAGGCCCACGACAAGGTAACAGGAGGAGGCCATTCAGCCCCTCGAGCCTGTTCCGCCATTCAATTAGATCCTGGCTGATCACAGAATCAGAGAATGATACAGCACAGAAGGCGGCCATTCAGCCCATCTGTCCTGTGGTCTGAGGCAGTGTTGGGAAGGGGACAGCAGACCGCAATGCTCTGGGCCACATTATGTACAGAGGCAAACAAACTGTTCATGGAGAAAAGATATTGTACATCTGATGCATCATGAGACATGGGAGTAAGTATGAAAAATGGACTTCCATTTTAAAATCCTAACCTTTGGATTACATTTCAGACATTCCCAGACCCTCCAGCAAGACACAGACTGTCTGCTCCAAAACCACACGGGTGGAAACCTTAAAATCACAAAGCAGTTCCAGCAGCAAATGTTTTGGTTCAGGTTTTTAAAGCAGGAACACCAGGTGGTGAATAGTAACTTCATCACACACCAGCAACAAAGCCCCTGCCAGCACTATCCCTTTAAACAAAACATCAAACAATGTTTAGTCCTGATGAACACCTCTTAATGTTTCATAAGTGGGTTGATTCAGGATTTGCCAGCTGACAGCCCCAGACTTCACTGAGTGTTAGGTAAAGAGCTCACCGACCCAAAAGCCATCGCCGAATCCCCCACCATCAACATCCTGGGGGTCACCATTGACCAGAACCTTAACTGGACCAGCCACATAAATACTGTGGCAACAAGAGCAGGTCAGAGGTTAGGTATTCTGTGGCGAGTGTCTCACCTCCTGACTCCCCAAAGCCTTTCCACCATCTACTAGGCACAAGTAAGGAGTGTGATGGAATACTCTCTGCTTGCCTGGATGAGTGCAGCTCCAATAACACTCAAGAAGCTCGACTCCATCCAGGACAAAGCAGCCCATTTGATTGGCACCCCATCCACCACCTTAAGCATTCACTCCCTCCACCACCGGCGCACCGTGGCTGCAATGTGTACCATCTACAAGATGCACTGCAGCAACTCGCCAAGGCTTCTTCGGCAGCACCTCCCAAACCTGCAACCTCTTCCACCTAGAAGGACAAGGGCAGCAGGCGCATGGGAACACCACCACCTCCAAGTTCCCCTCCAAGTCACACACCATCCTGACTTAGAAGCATATCGCCGATCCCTTCATCATCGCTGGGTCAAAATCCTGGAACTCCCTCCCTAACAGCACTGTGGGAGTACTTTCACCACACGGACTGCAGCGGTTCAAGGTGGCGGCTCAAGGGCAACTAGGGATGGGCAATAAATGCTGGCCTTGCCAGCAACGCCCAGATCCAGTAAGCAAATTTTAAAAAAGCACATTCGCAGCCCCTGTGAACACATTTGTGACGGCACAGAGTGGGGGAAGAAGTCTTCCTTTTACACAGAATTATTTTTGTCTCCCCTGCTCTTCTCCTGCAGGTAGGATTGCCCTGGAGTCTCCAGGAATTGAAGATTAATCTCCTGGACACTCACTGCCAGCAAGACCCGGGCAGAAAAATTATGATGATTTGTTTCTTCACATTCTTTCAACACTTTTGTTTATTAATTGTAGCAATATTGGAAATGGGGGAAAAAAGCTGTTTGATTGGGTGGGGCCGGTTGGCGGCGTGAGGTGATGTGATGAGATCTCCAGGAATAGGTCCAACCAGAGTTGGTAACCCTAAAAGAAAAAAAGACTTACATTTCTATAGCACCTTTCATGACCTCAGGACGTCCCAAAGCGCTTTTCAGCCAATGAAGTACTTTTGAAGGGTAGTCACTGTTGTAATGTAGGAAACGCGGCTGCCAATTTGCACACGGCAAGGTCCCACAAACAGCAATGTGATAATGACCAGATAATCTGTTTCGAGTGATGTCGATTGAGGGATAAATATTGGTCCCAGGGCACCGGGGAGAATTCCTCTGCTCTTCTTCGAAATCATGCCATGGGATCTTTTATGTCCACCTGAGAGAGCAGACGGGGCCTCGGTTTAACATCTCACCTGAAAGACGGCACCTCCGACAGTGCAGCACTCCCTCAGCACTGCACTGGGAGTGTCAGTCTAGATTTTTGTGCTCAAGTCCCTGGAGTGGGACTATGAACCCGTAACCTTCTGTCTGAGAGGTGAGAGTGCTACCACTGAGCCACTGACCCTACCTGCAGGTTGTAGGATACAGCCCTTTGGTACGTCATCCAAGCAGCCATATTGATGTGCGAGATGCAGTGTGTGCCAGGCTATTTGACCATGGGCGTATCACAAAGTTTACAAATGTGCAATTTTGAGGAGGGGCCAATGCCTACCCATGGAAGCTCTGGTGCTGAGGCCAATTGTAGCTCACCAGTTGAGAGCAACCAACCCATACAGAATGGGGATTAAACCTGGACCCTTTTGGTTTGTATAGCTCAGAACCACACAGGGTGGTGCCTTTACCCATGAGACCAACAAGGGAGCTCCTCTAAACACAAATAAATTGTTTATTGAACCTACACTAATCACCACTGTGGAACTGTTTATGGAACCGCTTACTTTCTATCCAGGGTCCAAGGGACCTGGCAGACCATAAGATATTTTTGTTAGGTAAGGGTATCAAGGGATATGGAGCGAAGGCGGGTAAATGGAGTTGTGGTGCAGATCAGCCATGATGTGATAGAATGGCTGAGCAGGCTCGAGGGGCTGAATGGCCTCCTCCTGTTCCTATAACTCTATCAAGTCCCTGGGCTCCACAGAGGCTGTATAATTTGCCCCGTCGTGAAGCTAATCCAATTTGTTTAATGTCTGGAGGAAAAATTCTCCCTGAAAATAATTGTCCAAAAAACACCACAGTTTCGGTCCAACCTCACAGCCAGTAACGAAACTGTGCCAATGAAAACATTTCCATTGTTCCAGCAAGGCAGAGCCTGTGAGTTCCTATAACCTTGGCTCAGACACCTACATGTCTGGGAACAGACTGTCTTTAAAAACAAACATCTGATTTCCCCCTCCAACTTTCTCACCTTTCCAGAAGTGACAAATGAAACCCTGACATGGGGACATGTTCAAACCAGCAAAAGAAAACCAGCGGAAACACACAAATATCTCCATTCTGGCCGGCAGTAATGGTGTCACTATACAATGCCGTGAGTAAACTGCGATTTTTTTTGTTCCAAGCGGGGCTGAGTTATGCGCGGTAATGATGGATATAAAATTAGGAGAAGTACTATTCAGTTTGCATTGGCTGGGAATCAAACACCAGTCAAACACATAGAAGGCATGAATTCTACAACTTAACCAGCATTGCCCATGCAGCTGATAGCGGGTGATGCCCCCGATCTTCAGGAGCAGCGGTGACAGTTTCTATTGGAGCATCAGTTTTTCTCATGAGTGGAAAAGTATTGTTTATGATGGCCTTCCAAATGCAGCACTGCAGATCTAGAAATTGAAGAGGCACGAAATTTGTCGATAACAAAAGAAATAGCAGAAAGGGTACTTAAGGAACCCCTATTATGGGGCATGGGGAAGCAGCAACAGCAACAACAACAACTTGGATTTATATGGCACATTTAACGTCGTAAAACGTCCCAGGGCGCTTCACAGGAACGTTACCAAACTAAATTTGACACCGAGCCACATAAGGAGATACTGGGACAGGTGACCAAAAGCTTGGTCAAAGAGGTCGGTTTTAAGGAGCATCTTAAAGGAGCAGAGGCGGAGAGGTTTAGGGAGGGAATTCCAGAGCTTAGGGCCCGAGGCAGCTGAAGGCACGGCCGCCAATGGTGGAGCGATGAAAATCGGAGGATGCGCGAGAGGCCAGAATTGGAGGAGACCAGATATCGCGGAGGGGTTTGTGGGGCTGGAGGAAGTTACACAGGTAGGAAGGGGGCGAGGCCATGGAGCGATTTGAAAACAAGGATGAGAATTTTAAAATTGAGTTGTTGCCGAACCGAGAGCCAGTGTGGGCCAGCAAGCGCAGGGCACAAGTGAACGGGACTTGGGACGAGTTAGGATACGTTAGAACTGGTGTCAGGCAGCTCTTCAAAGATTAGTATAGTCGGGTTTTTGGGTAGGTCATAGAGCAGAAACTGGTAGATACAGTGATGGGAACAGAGGAACAGGAGGAGGCCATTCGGCCCCTCGAGCCTGTTCTGCTATTTAATTAGATCATGGCTGATGTATATCTTAACTCCATTTATCTGCCTTGGTTCCACATCCCATAATACTCTTACCTAACAAAAATCTATCAATCTCAGTTTCAAAATTTTCAATTGACCCCCCAGCCTCAACCTCTTTTTGGGGAAGGGAGTTCCTGATTTCCAATAGCCTGCAGGGTTTTTCTACAGGGATGAACTCAGACTCCATCTTGGGATCTTGTTGCTGATGCTGGTATCTTACTGAAGTGGCGAATCATCCCGTGAGTCTAGATAGTGAACAGTAGCAGGCTATTTGACCACAGAGGGCATCACAGCGGAGTCTGACCCTGTTCTCACCCAATGTTCACTAGTCAGCAGTGAACGGCGATCAGAAGTAGCATTCCGGGTTGGCTTTTTCCCTCCCTAACCCAATTTGTTTAACAGCTGTCGCTGTCTTTCGGATGAGATGTTAAACCGAGGTCCCCGTCTGCTCTCTCAGGTGGACGTAAAAGATCCCGTGGCACTATTTCGAAGAAGAGCAGGGGAGTTCTCCCCGATGTCCTGGCCAATATTTATCCCTCAACCAACACCTAAAAACAGTTAATCGGGTCATTATCACGTTGTTGCCTGTGGGATCTTGCTGTGTGCAACTCGGCCATCACGTTTCCTACCTTACAACAGTGACCGCATTTCAAAAAAAGCGCTGAATTGGCTGTAAAGTGCTTTGGGACGTTCTGAGGTTGTGAAAGGCGCTATATAAATGCAAGTCTTTTTCCCCAATCTTGCTGTTGCCAAGGCCAATTGCAGCACCCCAGACAGATAATCAGGGGACTGAGCACAGACTAGGAATTGAAGAGGAGACCCTCCTGGGTTGTCTTGCACAGTTGCACACAGGACAGTGTATTTACCAACTAGACACCATCAAGGAAGCTCAGACCATGGGCAGACAGACTGACAGCTTATCTGCTCTTAATTAAAGTACAGTTACTCTTTAAACAGTTGGGCAGAAACAGTTTGGGAATATTAATTATTTTGTTCAGTCAGACCAATATTGTGCTCATGCCTTATTTAAATATTCAAACAGCTGGTGCTTTAGTTAATAGTGTGAAAATTGAAATTCAGCCTTCCCAAGGACAATGATTGCAAAGGTTAAACATGGCTGCCTAACATCAACATCTGCTTTTCTCTATGAAGAATTTTTAATTCGATATTACTTTGTGGCATTTTTTATTATTATTTATGAGGATTTTTACCCAAGCTGCAGGGAGACATTAAGTGCGCTGATGCAGACTATTAACAGTTGGTGCACCAGATGGCACAAAGCTATTATGTTTTGCAAATGTCCTCACAAGTAACTTTCCATTAAAACCTCTATTTTGTCAAAAATATAAGTCGTTCTGTATTCTTAAGTGTTGTGTGGGAAAAGACCTCTTGTAGAAAATGCGGCATTTTTTTAAAGGAGAACTTGTGTTGTCGTCTCTGGAATTCTCTCCCTTAACCCGACACCTCAAGCTCCCCACCCTTTAACATCCTCTTTAAAACCTGCCTCTTTGACCAAGTTTTTGGTCACCTCACATAATCTCTCCTTCTTTGACTTGGGGTCCATTAGCATTACACTTCTGTAAAGCCCCTTGGGTCATATTTCTACATTAAAGGCACTTTATGAATGCAAGTTGACATGAATCTTGTCATTCATGTGAAAATGACTTATGTAATAATACTGGGCGGCCTGCTGGTGGCGCTGTCCAGGGAGAGTATAAATACTCGGGCATGGGCCCAACTTGCTCAGGACATTCTTTAACAGGAACTAGTGAAGGACACAACTAGATCTCCATGTTGAAAAACAGTTGATTAAAGCCTTGTTTAACGCTTAGACCAAGTGCCTAGTAGTTTTCTTATGTCACAAGTTGTCATCGTAACTTCGGCAGCACCTCCCAAACCTGCGACCTCGACCACCTAGAAGGACAAGGGCAGCAGGCGCGTGGGAACAACCCCACCTCCAAGTTTCCCTCCAAGTCACACACCAACACGACTTGGAAATATATCGCCAGAATAATTTATGGTTCAAATTTGGCGCAGTATTGCAATAATGGCATTGTGCTGCTTGTGTATAGCGCCATAGTGACAAAGATGATCTGTGGTGTTCTGGCTATTCTCTGGCAACTGAGATAGAATCATAGAATCTTACAGCGCAGGAGGAGGCCATTCGGCCCATCATGTCTGTGCCGGCTCTTTGAAAGAACTATCCAATTAGTCCCACTCCCCCGCTCTTTCCCCATAAGCCTGAAATTTTTTCCTTTTCAAGTATATATCCAATTCCCTTTTGAAAGTTACCATTAAATCTGCTTCTTCCACCTTCCAGATCATAACTCACTGAGTAAAAAAAAATTCTCATCTTCCCCCCTGGTTCTTTTGCTAATTATCTCAAATCTGTGTCCTCTGGTTACCGACCCTCCTGACAGTGGAAATCATAATCATCATCATCATAATCAACTTTATTGTCATTGTTAGTGCACAAGTGCAGTACAACGAAATGTAGGCTTGCGGCTCCCGAGAGTGTACATTTAGATTAAGACATTTAAACGTTCAACATACATTTGGCTTGTAATACATTAACATAAACATAACCATAATAAAGTGCATTGGCAGATGTGCAGGCTTTAGAGTTTATTTGTGGAGTTCAGTAGGATGACAGCCCTGGGAAAGAAGCTGTTCCTAAATCTGGTCGTACGGGTGCGAATGCATCTGTAGCGTCTCCCAGATGGCAGGAGGGTGAACAGACTGTGGCTGGGGTGGGTAGGGTCTTCGATGATGAACCGTGACCTCCGTAAACAGCGTTTCTGGTATATGTGCTCTATGGTCGGTTGCTGGGTGCCAGTAATGCGTTGGGCAGTTTTGACTACCCGCTGCAGGGCTTTCCGGTCATAGTAGCTACAGCTGCCATACCATACTGTGATACAGTTCGTCAGGGTGCTCTCTATTGTGCAGCGGTAAAAGTTAGAGGATCAGGGGTGACAGGTTTCTCCCTCTCTACTCTATCAAAACCCTTCATGCTTTTCAACATCTCTATTAAATCTCCCTGTAACCTTCTCTGCTCTAAGGAGAACAATCCCAGCTTCTCTAGTTGGCTTTTCCCTTCCTTAAAGCAGGAGCACGGAGGCTAATTGGCAGCCCCCTGCTGGGATCGGCTACCTCAGTACAGACTAGGGATCAATCTTGGGACATTCCCACTCTTTGTGGCTCAGTTACTGGGTAAATTCTGGGGAGCCCTCGATTCCCATCATTAAAGCATCATTAAAGGGTAGATTTTCGCAGCCCTTGCACACGGGGTAATCATGGGCGTGCTGCCAGCAATATTACATTCACTGAAATCAATTGGATGGAAAATCACGGGCAGCACGGATGTCCACTAGCATGGTTGAAGTACGGCATCGGATAGAGGACTCAGAAAAGATGCCCTTAAATGTTACCTTCTGACGGTTTATTCTGGATGACCCTCTCTCGATCCAATCGCGTTAGGCTGCGCGTTTCTGAATGCATTATTCTTGCTTACTGAGATGTGAAATGTAAGGACAATATCTGTGGCGTCGCAGTGACAAGTAATATACATCAAGCTACTCCTGCGAAATAAATGGGCATGGAAATCAAAATTTGTTGATTGAGGTTAAAGCCTCTCCTTTGTCTCATTGGGATGGTCGGCAGGCAATGCAATTTTACACACACGCTTTGTGTTGTCACAGATGGTGCTGTGTCTTGTGTAATCTTCACAAATAATCTTTTTTTCCCCCTCTTCTTAAAAGGCAGTGCCGAGGATAGCCATGAGGCTGATTGCTGTGTCAGGGGTCTGAGCCAGGAGAAAGAGCCGCAGACACTCTGGGGGAGAAATTGGGTGAGTAGCGCCACCTGTTAGCGCCTAAAGAGGCAGTCAGTGGCTGTAGCGCCACTGGCTGCGTCTCCCGCGATATTCAGTAGGGGCGCTAATGGTGGCGTTAGGCATTTGCGCTGTGCCGCCACCGATGACGTCATCGGTGTGCGCAGCGCCCCATTCGTGCCCCATTCGCGATATTTGGTAGCGAACGCCGCAGTTGCGCCGCTCGCTACCCGCGCCCGGTTCACGGGGCCTTACTGTGCCGGCAGCGGCGCAAGTTAAGGTGGAGGTGCGGGGCGGCTGCTTTTTCAGCGGCCGCCTGCCAGCACCTCCGTCCCCGGCCTCCTAACACCCCCACCCCCCCCGCGGCATTGCCGGCTGTTTCCCGAGAGCTCGGCACTTCTCCTTGGTGCCGGGCTCATTTGCCGGCACTTGCGAGCGGGGATCGCGCTGTTGCAGGCACCTCCCCCTTAACAGTGGGAGGAAGGCCTGCAGTACCGCAGCGTGCCGTGCCGCAGCGCCACACGTTGCGCTGCGATAATCAGTTTCAGCGCCCTAAGAGGGACGCGGAGTGCCTCGAGCCTCACCCCGTGTCCCTCGAGCGGCACTGAAACTGAATTTCTGGCGCTCGGTATCACTCCGATCGCTGCGCTAAATCCTGCGCTCAGGCGACTTTTGCGCCACTTTGGCGCCCCAACCCAATTTCTAGGCCTCGATCTTTTCAGCTTTGGAAAGAGGCATCAGAGAGATAATTTGGTGAAGCTCAAAGTATAGGAATGTCGGAACAGAAGTCAGCCATTCAGCCCCTCAAGCCTACTCCACCATTCAATAAGATAATGTCTGCTCTGCACCTCAAACTCCATTTACCCACCTTAGCTCCAGATCCCTCGATACCTTTACTCAACAAAAATCTAGCGATCTCAGTTTTGAAAGCTCCAATTGTCCCCAGCATCCACGGCCTTTTGAGGGAGAGAATTCCAACTTTCTGCTACTCTTTGTGTGATAGAGAGCCTCCTGATCTCACTCCTGAATGACCCGGCTCTAATTTTAAGATAGTGTTCCCACGCTCATGATTCCCCAGCCAGAGGAAACAGTTTCTTCGTATCTATCCTATCAAATCAAAATAGTCAAATGCCAATTTAGAATGGATGCCAGGAAGTTCATTGAAGAAACATTTGGATGTTGCAAATGGGATGACTTTCTGATGCTTTTGGATGAATGAATTAAGATATCCTTAATTATCTTGTGCTTGTCTTAAGGTGCCGACTCACTGTGGTCTACAGTTCCACAAGTTACAACAACTCTCCGGCACCTCATCTGAATGGCCATTACCTGGACAGTGAGTGTCAGCAGACAGTTTGATCATGGGGTGGTGTTGGAGTTGAGCCCATCATCCATACATGTGCTTTCCATGGTTACCAGGAGCAGGAACCCTGGTTGATATTTTCCACTCCCTAACCGAGAGACGCTGCGATAAAGTGAGATAGTCGGCTCAGGGCTGAAGCCTGGACAGTTCCATGCTAGGCAGCAAACTCACCAACTGAGCCACCGGGGCCTCATCCAGGCAACACGGTGTCAACTTCACCTGGTTCATGGACGTATGACGACATCATCTGTCAATGATCTCATAAATCTGCAGCATTGAGTATAAGTCAGCTGCAGGACAGATCTGTCCGTCCAATGGCAGATCGAAGGACGTTCGAGCTGGAAGGGGCGCTCTAGTGTCAGCCGTGGCTCAGGGGTCACACACTCGCCTCTGAGTCAGAAGGTTGTGGGTTAAAGTCCCGCTCCACTTGAGCACAAAATCTAGGCCGACACACCCAGTGACAGTACTGAGGGAGTGCTGCACTGTCAGCGGAGCCGTCTTTCAGATAAGACGTTAAACCGCGGTCCCATCTGCCCTCTCAGGTGGACGTAAAAGATGCCATGGCACTATTTCGAAGAACAGCAGGGGAGTTCCCCTCCGGTGTCCTGGCAAACATTTATTTCTCAACCAACATTACTTTAAAAAAAAAAACAGATTATCTGGTCATTATTGCACTGCTGTTTGTGGGGGCCCTGGTGAGACCACACCTGGAGTATTGTGGACAGTTTTGGTCTCCTTACCTAAGGAAGGATATACTTGCTATAGATGGAGTGCAACGAAGGTTCACCAGACTGATTCCTGGGATGAGGGGATTGTCCTATGAGGAGAGATTGAGTAGACTAGGCCTATATTCTCTAGAGTTTAGAAGAATGAGAGGTGATCTCATTGAAACATAAAAAATTCTTACAGGACTTGACAGGGTAGATGCAGGGAGGATGTTTCCCCTGGCTGGGGAGTCTAGAACCAGGGGTCACAGTCTCAGAATAAGGAGTCGGCCATTTAGGACTGAGATGAGGAGAAATTTCTTCATTCAGAGGGTGGTGAATCTTTGGAATTCTCTACCCCAGAGGAGCTGTGGAGGCTCAGTCGTTGAGTATATGCAAGACAGAGAGCGATAGATTTTTGAATATCAAGGGATATGGGGATAGTGCAGGAAAGTGGAAATGAGTTGGAAAATCAGCCATGATCTTATTGAATGGCGGAGCAGGCTCGAGAGGCCAAACGGCCTACTCCTGCTCCTATTTCTTATGTTCTTATGTCTTGGCAAAAATGTATTTCTCAATCAACATCACTGAAATAAACCAGATTATCTGGTCATTATTGCATTGCTGTTTGTGAGAGCTTGCTGTGCGCAAATTGGCTGCCGTGTTTCCTACATTACAACAGTGACAACACTTCAAAAATATTTAATTGGCTGTAAAGTGCTTTGGGACATCCTGAGGTCATGGATGTTGCTATGTAAATGCAAGTCTTTCTTTTGGATAGCTTATTGTTAATCAGACATGAAAGAAGTACATGGAAGCGCTTTCTCAAATCAACACACAGTCTACTATTAAAACTGGCTGCAGCCTTTTTATTTATTTTCCTTCTGCTTTACAAAAATTCAGAGTGATAATCTTGTACAGCAACATTTTCAAAGATAATGTGTGGCAGAAAAAGCTGTGATACACATTCAATAGGTTCTCAAAAAAAAAAGGTTTTAAGGCGTCTGGACCAGTGGCTGTATTCACAAAACAGGTCCGAGCCTTGGGAAAGTGCTCAAACTGCTGCTTACTTACCCCCACCTTCCAGGAGCACCTCTGCTCTTTAGGAACACTGGACTGCTGACTTCAGTGGTCCGCTCTGGGGATGTACGGAGCGGAGACCTGGCCTTTCTCCACGGTGAGACTTCTGGTCGCCAGTGTATCTCCTGCGAGGTTTCAGGGCAGCACTGGTGGATGTAGGTCACCTACCTTTCTCCCCTCAGCTGGGACGGTGCATACTATAGGGAGGCCCAAGCCAAGGGGAACGGGCTCAACCACCCCAAAAAAGCAGTCCGCCACCGTTAAAAGACCAAGAACTAAAAGATCTCTTTTTGAGGACTTTCCTTTAGAGTCTGTTCAATTTAGCAACCTCTAAGGGAGATGACTACAGGTACTCACTGTTGGAATCCCACCCAACAAGCCCCTACAGTTACCTCAATATGCAAGCCAATACAAGACAAACATCACTTTTTTTTTAACCAGACCCAGCTTTCTTTTTAGAAGAGGGGGGAATAGAGGGTTCAACTTCAGTAACACTAACATTCAGGAAAGTCAAAGAATAATCCTGACAATTAAAGCTCGATGTGTCAACCTCCCGGTACCAACAGGGATCACAGACACTTATCCCTCTCCCCCCCCGCAAGAATAAAGACGCCTATTCACCAGTAAACAACCAGAGACTACTCTCTGAATCACCCACCTCAGCAGAACTGCTGGATTAAACAGATAGGCACACCCGCCACTAGACCGTCATGGTTATACAGATACATCCAACCCAGCCCGCCCCCCACCCCCCCGCCAACCACCCCACCACCCCCACCCCGATAGTCTATAAATGTCAAACAGCACAAAGACCACTAGACCTAAAGAACTGGATACAGACCACTGCCAGAATATCAAGAATGGGATGCCCCCCCACCCCATCCCCACTGGACAGAGAAGGATCAAACACTCCATATAACAGACCAGAAAGTCAACTTGGTTACTCTCACTCCTGACACAGATGGCAGTCGCTCGCCCACCAAATGCAATGAGGAAAGACAGGCACCAGGAAAGTTGTGGGATGCATAATAAAAGGTGCCCCGGATGCCTAGAAGAACATTTGTCTCCGCGTAATGTCTTTTCCCCTTAGACGACAAGTACCTCTGAACAGTGAGGGCATTTGACCAACTGGTCTTGAATGTGAAACCTTATATATTTTTTTATATAGACTTACAGCTACATTAGTAACCAAGACATTATGATGCAATGGGGAGTAAGAGTCAAACCAAAGTCACTAAGTGTACCAAGGTTGGGTCTACCTAAATATAGAAGCCTACGTAAGTTTGAACGTCACTTTTTCCACTAGGAGCAACTTCTGTGGTATCTCCTTGGGTGGCACCAAAATGCATTCATTTGTGGAATGGAATCTGATGAATGGCAGGCTGTTCCCAAAATCAAGGAACAGGGACACCATCACCAGCAACTACACCATCAGCACCAACCAGATAACACGGGGAATCCACAAAACTGCCAGATGTTAGATACAGAAAGATGACTTCCCTCTTATCCTTTTCAAACACTCACCAAAAGAATGGCCAGAGACCATGGCCGGACATCCACCAATAGGCAATTAAACAGCGGACCAGCTCATGCTTCTCAATGTACAACAGGCCTGTTATTTACATCACAGCGATCAAGCTATCGAGTCTATCTTCAGCTCTGTAATTGTCAAGACACGTTTTCCTTCTTCCTCATTGGTTAAGGAACAGAGGAACAGGAGGAGGCCATTCAGCCCCTCGAGCCTGTTCCGCCATTCATTGAGATCATGGCTGCTCTCTGCCTCAACTCCATCTGCCCGCCTTGGTTCTGTAACCAAAAATTTATCAATCTCAGTTTTGAAATTTTCAACTGACCCCCGGCCTCAGCAGCTTTTTTTTTGGGGGGGGGGGGGGGGGAAAGAGTTCCAGATTTCCACTCCCCTTTGTGTAAAGAAGTGCTTCCTGACATCACCCCTGAACGGCCTGGCTCTAATTTTAAGGTGATGCCCCCTTGTTCCGGACTCTCCCGCCAGAGGAACTAGTTTCTATCGACCCGATCAACCCCTTTGATCATCTTAAACACCTCGATTAGATCACCCCTTAAGAGTATTTCATTCTCTGTGCTTTTCCCCTTTTTGATTGCCTCTTTTCTACTTCAGTTGCTCACCGGTCATACTGCGCACAACCTTTCTTCCCAGTGTCAATTTTCTTCCCAATCTCACTCCAGCCAACAAAAAAACTCTAAGATGCAGCTGCCATGACAGTTCCTCGCCTACCTCGCCAATATACCCCTAAAAATAAAACGTATCACATGACAAACACATAGACAAAATTCACAGGATTACTCATAAAAACAATGGTAAATCATACAGTCACATGCAAAAGCACAAGCTGGTCGCACTGAAAATGTGTAGCGGAGACGTCCTCCATATATTGAGTCCACTCATTACCATATTGGTGCCTTGTTCCCTGTGTGGATTGGGCACCGTTAGCTGGGCTTGATTATTGTAAGGGTGAGACAACCAATGGAGCAGGCGATAGAAAGGGCTGCGGCTAAGGCATAAAGAGGTTCTGACCAGTTTTTGATCTGGAGGATGAACGTTTGGTGAAAATGTTTCAACACTCCGAAGGAAGGTGCAGGAGCCGAGGCAGCAGGAGGGCTTCCCCCTTTGATGAGGGAGTCATGGTGGTGATGCTCAAGGAGGTCCAGCAAAGGAGGATTGCCATCTTTGTGTCTACAATGGGGAGGGGGGCTCCTTCTCAAAATACTACTGTACGGTCTTCATACGAGGGGGTTGCAGAGAAGTGTCCTGTGGGGAGAGCAGATGAGGTAGAAATCCTCTACCGTCAGGAAGTTTACCAAGGTCAGTGTGCCCTGCATCGAGTGAAATGGTGTGATACACACGCAAGAAACAACTTTTTCATAAGCAGACGCATGGCAGACCTTCCAAACTGCCAAAGGAAACGTTAACTGATTGGATATGTGTATCTGAAACCCTTGGCACACTACCATGGCTTCTGACAACATGCTGTGCGTGTGTATTGTCTTGAACATAGCTTGGGAGGCAAGGTGACCACATGCATTGTGATGTCTGCGCTTTTCAAACTTTACCGATATGGTTCTGCTCGCAGGCATGAGGCACATACTAGACGGGAGAGAAAGGGACTGGTTATGGTCCCCTTCAGGGAAGGGAATCTAACACCCCTTACCCAGTTTTGGTCTACACGTAACTCCAGTCCTACTCAGTTGACTCATGCACTGGCAATTTCCTCGGGGACCTCCCGGTTGGTTGCCATAACTGTGGCTTGTGTGTGTATCTGGGGCTTCCGCCGATCTTCCACTGAATTTAATGCAGCCGATCAGGAGAACGCCCCAGGAAATTCCCGGTGTTAATGTTCATAGAAGCAGCCTTGCAAGCCACTCAGTTGTAAAGACAATTGCTACGAAACCCTACCTGACACCATATTCTAAGTACTTTCACTACAAGGAGTGCAACGGTTCAAGCAGGGAGGCCCAGGACCAACTTCTCAGGGCCACTAGGACATGACAATAAATGCAGCCTTGTCTACATCCTAAGAACAAATAAGAGCTGAAGCCCCTTATCTCTGGTGGAGGAAATGACCCTAAATTGGGCGGACACAGACTCCCATGGAGGAAATAGGTCAGGGTCCTGCAGAAGCCTGCGGGCTGGTACCCATCACTGAGGCGTATTCTTCCTTCCCTTGCCTGCTCCCGTGCTCAGTCACTCTCTCCTTCCCAATCTTTGCATGTGCTGCTACATCGTAACATAAGAACATAAGAAATAGGAGCAGGAGTCGACCATACGGCCCCTCGAGCCTGCTCCGCCATTCAATGAGATCATGGCTGATCGTCGACCTCATCGCGACCTCATCGCCGCTTTCCCGCCTGATCCCCATATCACTTCCAGTTCTGGTATCTTGTGAATCTTTGCCGAAAAAACTAACTGATGTCCTTCAGGGAAGGGAACCTGCCGTCCCTACCTGGTCACACATAACACACCATGCATTGCCACATCGCCTGCGTTAGCAGGTGTGTTGCTGGCACCATTGTAAAACTCGATCTACTCGCGTTTCCCAGAACGTTTCCCCAAGAAGCCAGGATGTCAGCTCCAGATAAAACCCGGCCCAGCCACTGACAGCAAGCAGCACCACTGAGTCCAGTCGTCTCGAACATCAGCACAAGATGCATCCTCTCTCGGGGATTTGGCCAGCGAGGATCAAGAAAGCACCACCTGGTGAAGGACTCAACACAGATGAGAAGGAACAAGAGGTTGAGGGAGGGAATTCCAGAGCTTAGGGCCTGGGCAGCTGAAGGCACGGCCACCAGTGGCGAGCGATGGAAATCGGGGATGCAGAAGAAGCCAGAGTTGGAGCAACGTAGAGATCTCAGAAGGTTGTAGGGCTGGAGGAGGTTACAGAGATATGATTCCTACTCAACCTCTCACTGACCACTTTGGAATGAATTTTCATTTGATGCCTGTAAAGACGATCACATTTTAGTAATGAAAATAGATTTGTGCGATTTGGTTATGGTTCGTTTGGTACTAATTTTAACAGGGCTGAAAATGCTCATCATTAAAGCTGGGTATCACTGGTCTTGGAGTGGGAAAAACACAAGCCTTACTAACAGTCCATCACACCATCTCATGAAAGGTTCCTCCTGTCTCTGGATCATCTGATCTAACCTAAGATGTAATGCTCACATTCTACCCCTAGAACTCCCCACAACTATCAATCTCACAGCACCCATATTAAACCACACTAATGGCTTTCTAGGCCAACATAAACAAACAAGCTGTAGGACCACGTGTGATGGCTGGGGTCCTCTTCACTGATTGGGTCTACAATTCGACTCATACTTTCGTACAATCGCAGTATGTTCCATGACTGAATCAATGCACCCCTTCAAAAGACCAACATAATATAAAAGCAGCCCACAATCACCACTCTCCAGGAAAGCAAGTACAGAACTCCAACCACTGACGTAACTAGCTTGTTGTGTTCTGGCGCCTGAGAATGCTATCACGCAATCTCGTGCCTCTTGGCGCTAGAGCAGGCTTGATGGGCTCCTCCTGTTCCTATGTCATCCTGCTCACCACATTAACACTGTGAAGCACCAGTTGTAATTGGAAGAACTGCAAAACAACTGTAAGGTTTCAGTGTGGACGAAAGCTTTTCACAAAGAGACTGAAATCACAAATGATTCTTTCCACTTGGACAACCTTCCCTCAAACCATTGGCCCCAATTTGCCTACTTGACTGGACAAGAAGGATTGTAGAACTAATGGGACTCTGCTTCAACACCCCACCCCACCCCTCTCCCCACCTGACCTTAACTAACCGTGACACCATCTTCATGGAAACAGGTCTAGTTAGACATTCGCCTTTCAAAGAGTGGTCTTGAAGAACTGCTTTGTGAATACAGCCAGTCATTGTGGACATCGAACAGCAGAGGGCGCCAGTGTACTTCTGTCTAATCCTATAAAATAGCAGATTCTCTGGGTTCTGTGAAGTATCTATGAAATTTACAACCGGTTACCGCTGAACTGTTTTCGTCTGAATTCCCTACAATCCTTCTGTTCTTTGACTCTCTCTCTCCGCCTCTTTTCCCTGTGCCTCTTGGAGCATTTCTTATTCTTTGACAAAATCCCCGAACAGTGTCTGCTTTTGACAGTTGCTGCAGACGATCTCCGTGTCTCACGATTTCAGCTCCTGCCTCGTTAAGACCAGGACGTCCCCTGTTTACCCTGACCTGGAAATTAAAAACAAACTGCAGTGGATTAAGCTCGCAAAAAGAAAATGGTCAGTTCAACTCCGAAACATCCCCTTAAAACTCGCAAAGGCTCATTGGGTAAGGGTTGCCAACTCGGACTGGACGTATTCCTGGAGGCTCACCAGACTGATTCCTGGGATGGGGGGATTGTCCTATGAGGAGAGACTGAGTAGGCTAGGCCTAAAACTCCAGTACAATTTGGACAGGTTGGGTGATTAGGCAGATGTATGGCAGATGCAGTATAATGTAGATAAATGCGAGGTTATCCACCTTGGTGGCAAAAACAGGAAGGCAGATTATTATCTGAACAACAATAGATTGGGAGAAGGGGAAGTGCAACGAGACCTGGGTGTCCTTGTGCACCAGTTGCTGAAGGTAAGTATGCAGGTGCAGCAGGCGGTTAAGAAGGCAAATGGTATGTTGGCCTTCGTAGCGAGAGGATTCGAGTACAGGAGCAAGGATGTCTTGCTGCAGTTGTACAGGGCCTTGGTGAGACCACACCTTGAGTATTGTGTGCAGTTTTGGTCGCCTTATCTGAGGAAGGATGTTTTTACCATGGAGGGAGTGCAGTGAAGATTCACCAGGCTGATACCTGAGATGGCAGGAATGACATATGAGGAGAGATTGGGACGATTAGGCTTATATTCGCTGGAGTTTAGAAGAATGAGAGGGGATCTCATTGAAACTTATAAAATTCTAACATGACTAGACAGACTAGATGCAGGAAGGATGTTCCCGATGGTCGGGGAGTCCAGAACCAGGGGTCACAGTCTAAGGATAAGGGGTAAGCCATTTAGGACAGAGATGAGGAGGAATTTCTTCACCCAGAGAGTGGTGAACCTGTGGAATTCTCTACCACAGAAGACAGTTGAGGCCAATACTTTAAATATATTCAAGAAGGAGTTAGATATATTTCTTAAGGCTAAAGGGATCAAGGGATATGGGGAGAAAGCAGGGACAGGGTACTGAATTTGGACGATCAGCCATGATCTCATTAAATGGCGGAACAGGCTCGAGGGGCCAAATGGCCTACTCCTGCTCCTATCTTCTATATTCTCTGGAGTTTAGAAGAATGAGAGGTGATCTCATTGAAACTTACAAAATTCTTACAGGGCCTGACAGGGTAGATGCAGGGAGGGTGTTTCCTCTGGCTGGGGAGTGTAGAACCAGGGGTCACAGTCACAGAATAAGGGGTCGGCCATTTGGGACCGAGATGAGGAGAAATGTCTTCACTCAGAGGGTGGTGAATCTTTGGAATTCTCTACCCCAGAGGGCTGTGGAGGCTCAGTCGTTGAGTATATTCAAGACTGAGATCGATAGATTTTTGGATATTAAGGGGAATCGAAGGGCTATGGGGATAGTGCAGGAAAGTGGAGTTGAGGTAGAAGATCAGCCATGATCTTATTGAATGACGGAGCAGGCTCGAGGGGCCGAATGGCCGACTCCTGCTCCTATTATGTTCTTACGTCAATCACATGAGCTCCCATCCGGTTAAACAACCTCCACCCCCCCACCGCCAGCTCCAATCGTTTAAAGACTAATAAACAAAAGTCTTCAAAGAAAATGAAAACACACAAGTTTTCTTAACGACCCTGTGATTTTTCTCCCGGGCGTTGCTTGCGGCAGTGTCCTGGAGATTAATCATTCATTCCTGGAGACTCCAGGGCAATCCTGGAGAGGGTTGGCAACCCCTAGTGAGCCGCACAGACCTGGAATTCCCAGGTTCAATCTCCCGTCTGTGCTGAGTCCTCAGCCAAGCCAGTAGTCGAAAGAACGACCGCTGCGCTGAGGACAGGAAAATAATCAGCCCGGTTTCCCAGTCCTGCTCGCTGTCTAGTGGCCCTCGTGTGGATATCAGGAGATAAGATCGAACTAGAATGTGATACCCCCATTGGCGAATAGCCCGTCAACATTCACGGTCTTGGGTCACTTATGGAAAAAAAAAGGCCCTTGGGCGATATACCAGAGGGCAGCCCAGGCTTCTGTAATTGTACCCGGAATGAATTAGCACCTTCAGGAGAGGAGGCGATAATAACCAGAGCACACAATCCATTCAGAGGCTGCAGCCCAGTTATTTGCTCGTGTATGCTGCCGGTGAAGGTGGGGCTGTAAAGAGCACTCAAATAGCAACAATGATTTTAGAACCGTCACTGGTCAGATCACAACGCTGGGCAAAGTGTGTGAGTTTAGTGTGTGGCGGATAGCGAGAATTCCTCCTCCCCTGTGTACACACACAAACACTCATACACACTCACTCACACACACACACACTCATACACACTCACACACACACACACACACACTCACACACTCATACACACACATACACATTCACACACTCATGCACACTCACACAAACACACACAAACAAACACGCACTCATACACAAACACACACACTCATACACAAACACACACTCATACATAAACATGCATTATCACACACCACCCACACACAAAACCACATGTCATGCATGCATAAATGAGCATTAAGACATACACACTGGCATTACCACACACGTAATGCACACACTAACGGACATTAACGCAAGGCCCTGTGAAAACCACACATGGGCATTCACATTCACACGTCCTTTCAACACACAGTTATACAGACATCCACACTCACACACATAAACACAGTCACGCACAGCCCACACACATATAATGTTATTTGAATTAGATTAAACAAGTGTGTAGCAAAGGCAGAGTGGTTTTAACAGGGGATTTTAACTTTCATATAGATTGGGATAAGTAGATTAGCACCTGTCAGAAAGGCAGTGAATTTCTTGAGTGTGTCCGGGATAGTTTTCTACAACAATGGCCCAGAAATTCGGGTCCCAACGCGTGAGTACGCATGGGGTACTCACGCGTAGGCCCAACGAAAGCGCCGGTTTTGTGCATGCACTGTGCATGCGCGGGAAACCGGCACTTCCGTTCCCCTGAAAGAAGGGGTTCAGAGGTCGAACGCGTGCGCCGGAGAGGCTGCGCGTGCACATTGAACTTACGTTTTTTTTGCAGGTTTCTCCGGGAGGGTAAGTCTCCAGCAGTTACACATTTAAAAAGCAGGCGTAAGGCCTGCTTTTAACAAGGTAAGTGGTGAATTAATTAAAATTAAAACATTTTTTCCACAGGTTTATTATTTTTAAATACTTTAAAGAAAGGTAAGTTTATTTTTAGCCCCATTAGAAAATGTAATTAATTTTTTCAAAAATTAAATTATTGTTTAAAATAGTTATTTCATGTAATTTATAGTTATTTTAAAAATGTGATTAAAAAAAAATGTATTTGAAGTTTTAGTGATGTTTTGGGGCTTATAGTATTTATAGGTTTGACAGCTCTTCCTGTCAAAATTATGAATGAAGCATTCCCTGCTATCATTGGCTCTCCATGGCCCATGTGATCCCAGGGGACGCATCGAACTAACTGCGCCCCTGGGATACACAAGCACTGTGCGCCAGCAGTTAGAAGAGGCCCAGGATCGGAATCCCACGCGGGCCCACAGCTCAACGGCCGGCGCGGTAGGTAAGTGCAGGTCGGGGGCTTGCACCCGCGGGAAGCCCCCGACCCGAATTCTGGGCCATTATGTCCTAGAGGCAACAAGGGGGTATGCCATATTAGATTTAGTAATGAGCCAGACTGAGTGAACAGCCGAACTGTGCATGAACATTTATCCAATAGCGGTCATAACGTGATAGAGTTCAACGTAGTGTTTGAAAGGGAGAAACGCGAAACAGCTGCTAAGATTCTATTAGGTAAGGCTGACTTCAACGGGATGAGGCAGAGACTGTCCACAGTAAACTGGGCAAATCTGTTAATGGGTAAAACGGCAGATGTTCAAAAAGGAATTTAATGTAATACAGAACCAGTTTATACCCCTGAGGGGCAAGAGCCCTACTTGCCAATAAAAAGCAGCCATGGATGACTAAAGGGGTAATGGACAGCATAAAACTAAAGGAAAAAGCACACAAAAATACAAAAAATAGCAGAGATCCTGGCGAATGGGAAAGATACAAAGAAGCAAAGGGTCACAAAACAGACAGTAAGAGCTACAAAAAAGGAGTATGAAAAGAAACTTGCAAGGGATATCAAAATCAAAATGAATTTTTACAATTACATTTGGAAAAGGAGGGAAGTCAGGAGCAATGTTGGCCCCTTAAAAACTGAAAGTGGTGATCTTGTCAATGATAATAAGGAAATGGCGGACATGTTGAATAATTACTTTGCGTCAGTGTTTACAGTAGAAGAGGATAGCATGCCGGAAATCCCAAGGAAACTAATATTGAAATCGGGGACAGGGACTCAATAAAATTAATGTAGGTAAAATAACAGTATTGAAGAAAATAATGGCACTAAAGTGTGACAAATCCCCAGGACCAGATGGCTTCCATCCCAGAGTTTTAAAGGAAGTCAGTGAGCCCATTGCAGATGCCCTAATCATAAACTTCCAAAGTTCTCTAGATTCAGGAACCGTTCCTTTAGATTGGAAAATTGCGCATGTCACTCCTGTTGTCGGGAAATTGCTACAGTCTATAATGAAGGATAGGGTGACTAAATACTTGAAAATTTTCAGTTGATTGGAGAGAGCCGGCATGGATTTGTGAAAGGTAGGTCATGCCTGACAAATCTGATTGAATTTTTTGAAGAGGTGACTAAAGTAGTGGACAGGGGAATTTTAAAAAAAATTTGTTTATGGGATGTAGGCGTCACTGGCAAGGCCAGCATTTATTGCCCATCCCTAATTGCTCTTGAGCAGGTGGTGGTGAGCCGCCTTCTTGAACCGCTGCAGTCCGTGTGGTGAAGGTACTCCCACAGTGCTGTTAGGAAGGGAGTTCCAGGATTTTGACCCAGCGACGATGAAGGAACGGCGATATACCTTCAAGTCAGGATGGTGTGTGACTTGGAGGGGAACTTGGAGGTGGTGGTGTTCCCATGCGCCTGCTGCCCTTGTCCTTCTAGGTGGAAGAGGTCACCACCATGCCACCACCCCCGGTGGGACAGGACATACCCAGGTAGGGTAATGGTAATGGAGGAGTTTGGGACATTGGCTAAAAGGTATGATTCTGTGAGTATGACGACGTCAGGCTGTTGCTTGACTAGTCTGTGGGACAGCTCTCCCAATTTTGGCACAAGTCCCCCAGATGTTGGTGAGGAGGACTTTGCAGGTTTGCCTGGGCTGGGTGTGGCGTTGCCGTTGATGTGTCCATAGCCGGTGCCGGTTTCATTTTTATTATTTTGTTTCGTAGCAGTTTTGTTACAACTGAGTGGCTTGCTAGGCCATTTAAGAGTTAAGAGTCAACTACATTGCTGTGGGTCTGGAGTCACATATAGGCCGGTTTCCTGCCCTAAATGAAGAAAATTAGTGAACCAGATGGGTTTGTACGACAATCCGATAGTTTCAGGGTTATCATTACTGATACTAGCTTATTTAATTAACTGAATTTAAATTCCCCAGCTGCCGTGGTGGGATTTAAACTCACGTCTCTGGATCATTAGGCCAGGCCTCTGGATTACTAGCCCGGTGACATTACCACTATGCTACCGTTGTCTACGGATGCTAATAATATGGATTCCAGAAGGCATTTGATATAGTCCCACATAACAGACTGTTATCTAAGGTAGAAGCCCACGGAATTGAGGGCAAATTATTGACCTGGTTAGGAAATTGGCTGAGCGGCAGGAGACAGGCAGTCGGGATAATGGGCAGGTACTCAAATTGACAGTATGTGGCTAGTGGTGTCCCGCAGGGATCTGTGTTGGGGCCGCAACTATTCACAATATTTATTAACGACTTAGATGATGGCATAGAAAGTCATATATCCAAATTTGACGATGACACAAAGATAGGCGGCATTGTAGGCAGTGTAGATGGAAGCTTAAAATTACAAAGGGATACTGATAGATTAAGTGAATGGGCAAAACTGTGGCAAATGGATTTCAATGTAGGCAAATGTGAGGTCATCCACTTTGGACCTAAAAAGGATAGAGCAGGGTACTTTCTAAATGGTGAAAGGCTAAAAACAGTGGAGGTCCAAAGAGATCATTAAAATGTCAGGAACAGGTACAGAAAATAATCAAAAAGGCTAATGAAATGCTGGCCTTTATATCTCAAGGACTAGAATACAAGGGGGTAGAAGTTATGCTGCAGCTATACAAAATCCTGGTTAGACCACACCTGGAGCACTGAGCAGTTCTGGGCACCACGCCTTAGGAAGGATATATTGGCCTTGGAGGGAGTGCAGCGTAGGTTTACCAGAATGATACCCGGACTTCAAGGGTTAAGTTACGAGGAGAGATTACACAAATTAGGGTCGTACTCCCTAGAATTTAGAAGGTTAAGGGGTGATCTGATTGAAGTTTTCAGGATATTAAGGGGAACAGATAGGGTCGATAGAGAGAAACTACTTCCGCTGGTTGGGGATTCTAGGACTAGGGGCATAGTCTAAAAATTAGAGCCAGATCTTTCAGGAGTGAAATTAGGAAACACTTCTACACACAAAGGGTGGTAGAAGTTTGGAACTCTCTTCCACAAACAGCAATTGATGTTGGATCAATTGTTAATTTTAAATCGGAGATTGATAGATTTCTGTTAACCAAAGGTATTAAGGGATATGGGGCTAAGGTGGGTAAATGGAGTTAGGTCGCAGATCAGCCATGATCTCACTGAATGGCGGAACAGGCTCGAGGGGCTCGATGGCCGACTCCTGTTCCGATGTTCCCACTCCCCTGCTCTTTCCCCATAGCCCTGCAAATTTTTCCTTTTAAAGTAGAGATCCAATTCCCTTTTGAAAGTTACAATTGAATCTGCTTCCACCGCCCTTTCAGGCAGGGTATTCTCGATCATAGCAACTCGCTGCGTAAAAAAGTTTCTCCTGCTCTACTTCCGACTTTTTTGCCAATTATTTTAAAACTGTGTCCTCTGGTTACTGACTGTCCTGCCATTGGAGCAGTTTCTCCTTATTTACTCTATCAAAACTCCTCATCATTTTGAACACCTCTATTAAATCTCCGCTTAATCTTCTCTGCTCTCGGCCCAGCTCCAATCCCAGCTTCTCCAGTCTCTCCACGTCCCCCATCCCTGGTACCATTCCAGTAAATCTCTTCTGCACACTCTCCAAGACTGTGTCAACCAATGGTATTAAGGGATATGGGCCAAAGGTTGGAGTTGGGTCGCAGATCAGCCATGATCTCATTGAAAGGTGGAACAGGCTCGAGGGACTGAATGGCCTCCTCCTGTTCCTATGTTTCTTCATAGTCGCTGGGTCAAAATCCTGGAACTCCCTCCCTAACAGCACTGTGGGAGTACCCTCACCACACGGACTGCAGCGGTTCAAGAAGGCGGCTCACCACCACCTTCTCGAGGGCAATTAGGGATGGGCAATAAATGCTGGCCTTGCCAGCGACGCCCACATCCCATAAACAAATATAAAAAATATCTATTGAGTAATTTAAGAATATAAGTAAAAGGCAAAAAGTTGCAAACATTGGAAATCAGAAACAAGAGCAGAAAAAGCTGTAAACAGACAGCAAATCAGTCAGTCTCTGCAGAGGAAACAGAGGGGTCGATGTTTCAGGCAGAGTCATTTGTCAGAACCCATTCCTCTCCAGGTCGCAGACTCACCTGCTGAGTGTTTCCAGCAATCTTGTGATTGATTTGTGAAGTCATTCCCCAGTCAGTAAATATCAGAGGGCGGTGAAATCAGAAATAAAAATGGGGAGCGATGTAAAATGGACCGCTGACTCGCTACCACTGGTTATACATTATCGCACAAAGTCAAAATGACCGCACCCCCCCCACGCCATCAAAATACTCCGCACATAAAACATAACCTAGTAAAATTTCACATTTTCACTATAAACCATACCAATTACCTGAACCAAAGCACAAGCACCATCTTAGATACCATCAGTAACACAGCAGGAGGCAAACATTAATCCATTTGTTTACTCTTGACTGTAACAATGGAACCCACTCAATGTTAAATTGATTATAATTATTATCTGTAGCCTGTTACTTAATGAGAATTCACAGTGATTTTACTGCAATTCCTTTTTTTTTTAAATGTTCTGCTTCCTCTCCTGAGTTTCAGGTCCTTGACTGCTGGCTGCTCTCGCCCAGCCAGGTACATTTCAATAGCAAGTATTGGCAGGCTATTTGACTGTGGGGGCATCATAGCCGAACCTGATCCAGACTTCAGCTGATGTCCATAGGTGCACTCTATGAGAGATGTTGATCCTCGTCCCCCCCTCCCCATTCCGTACTGTATGTACTTTTAGACCCACCTTGCAACCTTTAGGATTTCATAAATAATGCAGCTAATTTTGCAAGTTGAACTCTGGTACTGGAACCCAAACCACGGATTGGACTGTGGTACTGGAACCCAAACCACGGATTGGAATGTGGTACTGGAACCCAAACCACGGATTGGACTGTGGTACTGGAACCCAAACCACGGATTGGAATGTGGTACTGGAACCCAAACCACGGATTGGAATGTGGTACTGGAACCCAAACCACGGATTGGACTGTGGTACTGGAACCCAAACCACTGATTGGACTGTGGTACTGGAACCCAAACCACGGATTGGAATGTGGTACTGGAACCCAAACCAAAGATTGGACTGTGGTACTGGAACCCAAACCACGGATTGGATTGTGGTACTGGAACCCAAACCACGGATTGGACTGTGGTACGGGAACCCAAAGCACGGATTGGACTGTGGTACTGGAACCCAAACCACGGATTGGACTGTGGTACTGGAACCCAAACCACGGATTGGACTGTGGTACGGGAACCCAAACCACGGATTGGACTGTGGTACTAGAACCCAAACCAAGGATTGGACTGTGGTACTAGAACCCAAACCAAGGATTGGACTGTGGTACTGGAACCCAAACCAAGGATTGGACTGTGGTACTAGAACCCAAACCAAGGATTGGACTGTGGTACTGGAACCCAAACCACGGATTGGACTGTGGTACTGGAACCCAAACCACGGATTGGACTGTGGTACTGGAACCTAAACCACGGATTGGACTGTGGTACTAGAACCCAAACCAAGGATTGGACTGTGGTACTGGAACCCAAACCAAGGATTGGACTGTGGTACTGGAACCCAAACCAAGGATTGGACTGTGGTACTGGAACCCAAACCACGGATTGGACTGTGGTACTGGAACCCAAACCACGGATTGGACTGTGGTACTGGAACCTAAACCACGGATTGGACTGTGGTACTGGAACCCAAACCACGGATTGGACTCTGGTACTGGAACCCAAACCACGGATTGGATTGTGGTACTGGAACCCAAACCACGGATTGGACTGTGGTACTGGAACCCAAACCACGGATTGGATTGTGGTACTGGAACCCAAACCACGGATTGGACTGTGGTACTGGAACCTAAACCACGGATTGGACTGTGGTACTGGAACCCAAACCACGGATTGGACTCTGGTACTGGAACCCAAACCACGGATTGGATTGTGGTACTGGAACCCAAACCACGGATTGGACTGTGGTACTGGAACCCAAACCAAGGATTGGACTGTGGTACTGGAACCCAAACCAAGGATTGGACTGTGGTACTAGAACCCCAACCAAGGATTGGACTGTGGTACTGGAACCCAAACCAAGGATTGGACTCTGGTACTGGAACCCAAACCACGGATTGGATTGTGGTACTGGAACCCAAACCACGGATTGGACTGTGGTACTGGAACCCAAACCACGGATTGGATTGTGGTACTGGAACCCAAACCACGGATTGGACTGTGGTACTGGAACCCAAACCACGAATTGGTCTGTGGTACTGGAACCCAAACCACGGATTGGACTGTGGTACTGGAACCCAAACCATGGATTGGACTGTGGTACTGGAACCCAAACCACGGATTGGACTGTGGTACGGGAACCCAAACCACGGATTGGACTGTGGTACTGGAACCCAAACCACGGATTGGACTGTGGTACTGGAACCCAAACCACGGATTGGATTGTGGTACTAGAACCCAAACCACGGATTGTACTGTGGTACTGGAACCCAAACCAAAGATTGGACTGTGGTACTGGAACCCAAACCACGGATTGGACTGTGGTACGGGAACCCAAACCACGGATTGGACTGTGGTACGGGAACCCAAACCATGGATTGGACTATGGTACGGGAACCCAAACCACGGATTGGACTGTGGTACTGGAACCCAAACCACGGATTGGACTATGGTACGGGAATCCAAAGCACGGATTGTACTGTGGTACTGGAACCCAAACCACGGATTGTACTGTGGTACTGGAACCCAAACCAAAGATTGGACTGTGGTACTGGAACCCAAACCACGAATTGGATTGTGGTACGGGAACCCAAACCACAGATTGGACTGTGGTACTGGAACCCAAACCACAGATTGGATTGTGGTACTAGAACCCAAACCACAGATTGGACTGTGGTACTGGAACCCAAACCACGGATTGGACTGTGGTACTGGAACCCAAACCACGGATTGGACTGTGGTACTGGAACCCAAACCACGGATTGGACTGTGGTACTGGAACCCAAACCAAGGATTGGACTGTGGCACTGGAACCCAAACCACGGGTTGGACTGTGGTACTGGAACCCAAACCACGGATTGGACTGTGGTACTGGAACCCAAACCACGGATTGGACTGTGGTACTGGAACCCAAACCACGGATTGGACTGTGGTACTGGAACCCAAACCACGGATTGGACTGTGGTACGGGAACCCAAATAACGGATTGGACTGTGGTACTGGAACCCAAACCACGGATTGGACTGTGGTACTGGAACCCAAACCACGGATTGGACTGTGGTACGGGAACCCAAAGCACGGATTGGACTGTGGTACAGGAACCCAAACCACGGATTGGACTGTGGTACTAGAACCCAAACCAAGGATTGGACTGTGGTACTGGAACCCAAACTAAGGATTGGACTGTGGTACTAGAACCCAAACCAAGGATTGGACTGTGGTACTGGAACCCAAACCACGGATTGGACTGTGGTACTGGAACCCAAACCACGGATTGGACTCTGGTACTGGAACCCAAACCACGGATTGGATTGTGGTACTGGAACCCAAACCACGGATTGGACTGTGATACTGGAACCCAAACCACGGATTGGACTGTGGTACTGGAACCCAAACCACGGATTGGACTGTGGTACTGGAACCCAAACCACGGATTGGACTGTGGTACTGGAACCCAAACCACGGATTGGACTGTGGTACTGGAACCCAAACCACAGATTGGACTGTGGTACTGGAACCCAAAGCCCTTTTCCATGCACAATACATGAGGACCTTGGTGAAATAACACCTTGGGATGGGAGGGGGACTCAACAATCAGACCAATATATTTTCATGTATTATTTACTTCGGCAATAGAAAAGACTGCAGACAACTCCTGCTATCAAATGATACGAATGCTACCCGG
Source organism: Somniosus microcephalus (assembly GCF_052327205.1). Classification (NCBI taxonomy): domain Eukaryota; kingdom Metazoa; phylum Chordata; class Chondrichthyes; order Squaliformes; family Somniosidae; genus Somniosus; species Somniosus microcephalus. Next base: position 63,751,159 of record NC_141006.1, on the reverse strand, counting down.
AAGTGACATGAAGCATCTGTTTACTGATGGACCCAAAAGATAGCTTTGCCACTGCCTGACCAATCAACACAGAGAAAGCGTAAAGCTTTGAACGGAGGGTTACTGACCTGTGTTCCTGGATGGAATCCTGAAAGAGAAATACAATCGTTTAGTAACACCGTAAGTCAGTCAACCTGCCATGAACATTCTCAAAATTAACATCTATGTTATTTTTTCAGTTACCGTCAGAGCTTAATGTTAGGGATAAGTAATAGGTTTCCAGCCATCGTGCTCTTTAAAAGGTCACTGTCTTCATAAAGAACTGTTTGGCAAATCTGTTTATATTTGTAAAGGTAATGGAAGAACGCAAATAGTTTCAAATCCATTGTGAGGTCATTTACATGCGACAATATTGCAATGAAATCTCGCCCCATTTTGGCTCTCTGACAAAGAGGGAAAATAGTTTGTTGAGTAAATTTTCAAGATATCAGAATCCCTTTCAGGAGCCTTGTGGGAACTTTATGATTTAATGTTTCACTTCAGTAAACACTACAATGAACGTGATGTCATAACACACAAGATGCACCATCGAGGGACAGGGGACTGCACAGAGAATGACTCGGGATGTTTTCCACTTTTAGAAGCAGACACGTGAATCGCTCCATCTTAGCGGCAACAAATAGAAACGCTAATTCCTCTTGCCTGTCGATGGGTGAGTGTATTCCATTCGATTTCAACAGCAACAAAGGCAGAAAGTTGCCCAATTATCTGCAATAATCCTCACTTTGTGCATCGCAAGTCATTGAAAAACCAGTTAACTGGTCAAATAATGGACCGGAGAGCAGGAAGCAGCTCAATTAACTGACGTCTTCATTTCCTGATGGTCCTTGCTGGTGTTTATGCTCCACGCGAGCCTCCCCCTACCCCTCTTCATCTCACCCTATCAGCATATCCTTCCTCCCTCATGTGTTTATCTAGCTTCTCCTTAAATGCATCTATGTTATTCGCCTCAACCACCCCCTGTGGCAGCGAGTTCCACATTCTCACCAATCTCTGGGTAAAGAAGTTTCTCCTGAATTTCCCATTGGATTCAGTAGTGACTATCTTATATTTATGGCCCCTGATGTAAGAAAACTACTAGGCACTTGGTCTAAGCGTTAAACAAAGCTTTAATCAACTGTTTTACAACATGGAGGTCTAGTTGTGTCCTTAGTTCCTGTTAAGAATGTCCTGCGCAAGCTGGGCCCGTGCCCGAGTATTTATACTCTCCCTGGACAGCGCCACCCGCAGGCCGCTCAGTTGATTCATGTCAGCCCCTAGTTTAGGTCTCCCCCACAAGTGGAAACATCTCTGCGTCCACCCTATCCAATGTAATCAACCTCTGGGCTGTGAAGTCCAGAAAAAAGACTAAACTACAGTGGCCATTTCGTACCTGCCAGGAGTGCAGTGGGGTTAAAACTGCCCCTCACAAATCGAGGTTTAAGAACTGTGCGTCATTCGTATTGTGTAGTTTTGCATTGAAAATTCGACTGAAATCGATTTCTGGCTTAGGTCTGGCCTGATTTGTCCTTGTGGTGATTTAGGTAAACATCCAAACTGTGAGACTTGTGATTTGCCCATGGGGGGGGGCGGGGGGGGGGAATGTGCAGCTACGCAGCGCACTGGGGCTTTCCCACAGTTTACCACTCATCTCTTTCAAGCGCCCCCTCAGCTGATTCTGCTCAAAGTTCTTTAAAATCCTGCACGGTAGTGAGTGGTCCGGATGATTAGTCTTCAGCGGGAGTCCCCATTCACAGCCTTTGCTCGCCAACCAATGCCAACACTGACCAGTTAATGTAATAATTGAAACAAAATCCACATTGAATTAACTGGAGCTGAGCGGGTGAGCCAATTCAACAACAACAACAACTTATATTTATATAGCGCCTTTAACCTACCGGGCAGAAAACTGAATATCTTCCTCTCAAAGCTCATAAACAAAAGGGAATTGGATAAATCCTTGAGGGGGAAAGAAATTGCCGGGCTATGGGGGAACGAGCAGGGGAGTGGGACTAATTGGATCACTCTTTCAAAGAGCCGGCACGGGCATGATGGGCCGAATGGCCTCCTTCTGTGCCGAATGATTCTAACAAGCCTTTAACAGACTTTAACAAGAGGCACAACATTGAAAAAAGACAACAAAATGTCATTCCTTTTTATTGATAATGGCAAAAGGAATATGGAAGTTAGCTGCTGCGTTTCCTACATTACAACAGTGACTACACCTCAAGAGTACTTCATTGGCTGTAAAGCACTTTGCCACGTCCTGAGGTCGTGAAAGGCGCTATAGAAATATAAAGTCTTTGTTTTAGAAAATAAAGAAAATGATCGTTTCAGCTGATTTGATACCAATTTAATTTTAATTATTTTGTTGTGCTCCTCAAGTTGAGGGATATTATGTGCTGAGGGATGGAACTCTTGTACTTCAGAAAGCCAGTGTCAGAGTCGAGCTCTCCCAGGTAAGGTATAGCACAGTTAGACGCAGAATAAAGCAACCACTTCTCTGTCCCCTAAAATATGCCTCAGCCCCAGCCTGAGGAGAGCACCTCCCTCCTGCACCAGTGTGGCACTATCCCCAAGTTGCACACCAACCAACGTTAGGCCTGTCTGAGTGGCGATGATCAGTGCCGAATTGGAGCCCTTTCGCGCCATCAGCCCGTGCCAGCTAAGGACTGGGTTGAGATTGGCCAAACTGAATTCACATAGGACCCTTACAGCAAGAGAAGACTTTTCATCGCCTCAGTCTGACCTACGAACAAAACCAAACCCAAGAGGTGAAAGGTCGTTTTCTAACCACTGAGTCCCAGTACCCCCTTTCCCTCCTCTCTTCTCTTGGGGACATTTGCATCATCGTGGATGCAGTTCCAAAGGTGCTGGTAACTCTCGAGTGGCCACTTTTCTTTTGTGAGCCAGTGAGAGCGGAGAGCAGCACAGCCAAGAACAATTTTGTTGTCAGCCACCAATCACACACAAGAACTCGCATTTATATAGCGTCTTTAACGTAGTTAAACATCCCAAGGCGTTTCACAGGAGCAATTATCAGATATGATTTGACACTGAGCCACAAAAGGAGATACAGTATTAGGATAGGTGGCCAAAAGCTTGGTCAAAGAGTTAGGTTTCAAGGAGCATCTTAAAGGATGAGAGAGAGGTAGAAAGGCAGAGAGGTTTAGGGATGGAATTCCAGAGCTTTGGGCCTTGACAGCCGAAGGCACGACCGCCAATGGTGGGGCGAAGGAAATCGCGGATGCACAAGAGGTCAGAATTGGAGGAGCGCAGGGTTCCTGGCGGGTTGTAGGACTGGAGGAGGCAACAGAGATAGGGAGGGGTGAGACCGTGGAGGGATTTGAACACAAGGACTTCCCAGCAAGTCATGGGATTTGGATCAGGAAACCTGGCTGATTTTTCCCTCGCCCTGAATCAGGGGCGCCGATGCCAATTCTACTACCCATGGGTGAGATCAGCCAACTCACCTCAGACCAGAGATTCCTGGTCCACGTGATTCAGTGCCACACTAGGTAGTGTAAACTTAATTTCTTCTGGTTCCAGGGAGAGGGAGCATCTGTGAAATGCGGACCTGATGGGTGACTGATTTCCATAAAACAGCAAACATATAGGGGGAAAAAATTCGGTTGCTTTGCGCCTCCTGTTAGCCTAAGAGGGCGCTAATAGGGTGCAAAGCAACGAGCGCCCGGGCGTGGCGATATTTGCGCCGCTCGCAAAATTGACCAGACATTTTGCGGTGGCGCTAAACACTACCGCCACGATCTCCTGCGCCCACAGATCGTGATGTCAGTCGAGTGTGCAATGCCCTAGACCGGATATTGAGTGGCGCCCCCTGCCTTACCGCTTGCCGCTAGCAATGACAGGTTGAGGGGAGCGTTTTGCAGTCGGGAAGGGACTAGGGGAGCGCTATTTAAAGGCGACAGCTTCCTGCCTTTTTTTGTCGGCGACATTTTTGCACCACACATTCTGAGAGAGAGAGAGAGAGAGACTTCCGGAGAGATTCAACGCTGTGTGAAGGAGTTTTGGGTACTGAGCAGCACTTTGCAGGTTCATTTTGATTTGACCTTCCTTGCATCGATTTAGAAGAGACTATGGGGGCTGCACTCTGGGCTCTTTCCCTGGGTCTCTCCACTGTTCTTTCCAGCAGAATTGATGTACAGGTCACTCCAGGCCGAGATTCAAGGCTGCAATGAGCAGGGTGTGGATGGAGAGCAAGATCGACCCTCCCCTTTAAAAACTGGCCGGTGCCAGTGTGTCTGTGTTTCATTGCTGACTGACATCACATGAGCTTCGCTGCGCTCTGAGGTAGCGCCTCGCTCCTCGGCGTTAGCACCTTAAGAGAGGTGTGTAGTGCCTGATTTAGCGCTCCAATCACCTCATGGGGCGATAGAAGCCAAGTTTGCAGTCGGAGGTAATAATTTGCGGCAGGCGCTAAACTTTGCGCCCGGCCGATAATTGCGCCCCAAACGGGGCGATACCGAATTTCTCCCCCTAATAGAATCATCGAATCTTACAGCATAGAAGGAGGCCGTTCAGCCCATCGTACCTGTGCTGGCTCTTTGAAAGAGCTAATCTAATTAGCTCCCCTGCTCTTTCCCCATAGCCCTGCAAATTTTTCCTGTATGTATCCAATTTCCTTTGGGAAGTTACTATTGAATCTGCTTCCACCACCCTTTCAGACAGTGCATTCCAGATCAGAACAGCTCGCTGCATTATTTTATCCCCTCATCTCACCTCTGGCTCTTTTGTCAATTACCTTAAATCTGTGTCCTGGGTTACTGACCCTCCTGTCAGTTTCTCCTTATTTACTCTATCAAAACCCTTCATGATTTTGAACGCCTCTATTAAAACTCCCCTTAACCTTCTCTGCTCTAAGGAGAACAGTCCCAGTTTCTCTAGTCTCCCCACATATGTAGCAGAGAGTGGGAAATCTATCTGATCAAAGAGAAATAGTTTCTTTGCAAGTTTTCAGACCTAATATTAGTTTGACAGGAATAATAAAGGAGACAATTGTACAAAAAAAGGTCAAGAGTTCCACAGCTCTAAATACATCCCTCCCAACAATCTCCCACACTGTTTTGCCTCGACTTTAAATACTCTGCAGGTTACACATTAATTATATGCTATTTTCAAACATACTGAGCCGTGTGATAAACGAACCTCCTATCAGTAAAATATTGTGTTAGTAAATAACACTGAAAATATTAATTAAAATATAATTAGTGAGATTGCACTTTATTGCATATTTTGCTCTCCCTCACCCAGTACATAATTAATCAGAGCTGTCAACTCACACTTTCCCTGCTTGAACTCACAATCCATAGTGTTCCAACCCAGGGATCTCTCCCTCTCTCTCGTTGATATTAGAAAGACATATTATTGTTCACCCTAATCGCTTTGTGAAGTGTCAACTTGCATTAAAAGTGTCGTGGGTTAACCCCCAAAAATTGCTTTGTACATTTTTTAAAACGCTTTTTATGTTGGACAATCTGGAGATTTAATAACCCGTAAGTGGAAATCGGTTGCAAAATAGTGGATCCAGCGGAGGCCTATAAATTAAACTTGTGTTTGGTGGGACGTCACCTAAAATCACATCGAATGTCCAGCACAGAAACAGGCCATTCGGCCCAACTGCTCTGTGCCGGCGTTTCTGCTCCACACCAGCCTCTTCCCACCCTACTTCGTCTCACCCCATCAGCATAACCTTCTATTCCTTTCTCCCTCATGTACTTATCCAGCTTCCTTTTAAATATATCTGTGCTATTCGCCTCAACCACTCCCTGTGGCAGCGAGTTCCACATTCTCACCACTCTCTGGGTAAAGAAGCTTCTCCTGAATCCCCTATTGGATTTATTATTGGTGGCTATCTTCTATTTACGGCCCTTGGTTTTGGACTCCCCCCACAAGTGGAAACATCCACTGATGCTTCAGCTCCCCTCTGCTATCGAGTGTTGAGAGACAGGTCTTGGTGTTGGAACCTATCATCAGCGAGTTGGTGCTGACTGGGGTGAAGGATGGAGAGGACATCAACCCTTCTCTGTACAGCTCTTGCGCATCCCCTGGTGGCTACCTCTAGAACTAGCACAGGCAAAGGCCAGGCATGTCCACCCTCCCAGCTGAAGAGAAGCAAAGAAAGATATGGCGAGGAGATAATGTGAAACTAAGTATTTCCCTTCGTTTCCTTGAGGTGCTGACGCTTGCTGATATACAATTAGACGGTGACAGCCATGTCCTCGGACCTCACTCACCTGTCCGTTCCACTCCAGGGACTTGAGCACACAATCTAGGCTGACACTCCCAGTGCAGTGCTGAGGGAGCACTGCACTGTCGGAGGTGCCGTCTTTCAGATGAGACATTAAACCGAGGCCCCGTCTGCTCTCTCAGGTGGACGTGAAAGATCCCACGGCACTATTTGGAAGAAGAGCAGGGGAGTTCTCCCCGGTGTCCTGGGTCAATATTTATCCCTCACTCAACATCACTAAAACAGATGAACCAGCCATTGTCTCATTGCTGTCTGTGGGAGCTTGCTGTGCGCAAATTGGCTACTGCGTTTCCTACATTACAACAATGACCACACTTCAAAGGTACTTAATTGGCTGTAAAGCACTTTGGGACGTCCTGAATTTGTGAAAGATGCTGGTTTTGGTTGAAAAAGGAATGTTCGCCAGGACACCGAGAGAACTCTCTGCTCCTCTCCAACTAGTGCCATGGGATATTCAACCTCCGCCTGAACTGCTGGAACAGGCACACGGTCCCTCAGTCTGATATCTCATCCGAAGGATAGAGTTCCAACAACGCAGCACTTCCTCCATATTGCACTGTAATTGCTGTCTAGATTATGTGCTCAAGTCCCGGAGCGGGGCTTGAACCACCAACCTTCTCCGACTCACAGGCGAGAGCTCCGCCAACTGAACCAGACTGAGTAGAAGTTACGTGGAATTTACAGCTCGGAGACAGGCCACTTGGCCCAACTGGTCCATGCTCCCCACGAGCCTTCTCCCACCTCTCTTCATCTAACCCTATCAGCATATTCTATTCCTTTCTCCCTCATGTGTTTATCCAGCTTCCCCTTAAATGCCTCTATGCTATTCGCCTCAGCCACTCCCTGTGGTAGCGAGTTCCACATTCTCACCACTCTCTGAGTAACGAGGTTTCTCTTGAATTCCCCATTGGATTTATTAGTGACTATCTTATATTTATGGCCTCTAGTTTTGGTCTTCCCCCACACGTGGAACGATTTTCTCTATGTCCGGCCTATCAAACCTATCATAATTTTAAAGACCTCTATCCGGTCACCCCTCAGCCTTCCCTTTTCGAGAGAAAAGAGCCCCAGCCTGGTAAGTATAACCCCTCAGTTCTGGCATCATCCTTGTAAATCAATTTTGCACCATCTCCAGTGCCTCTATATCCTTTTTGTAATCTGGAGACCAAAACTCTGCACCGTACTCCAAGTGTGGTCTAACCAAGGTTCTATACAAGTTGAACATAACTTCCCTGCTTTTCAATTCTATCCCACTAGAAATAAACCCCAGTGCTTTGCTCCTTATTGCGCAAGCGTTTTTGGTTTTTTAATCCCTTCACCATTGGTGGCCGTGCTTTCAGCTGCCTGGGCCCTAAACTCTGAAATTCCCTCCTAAAGCCCGCCGCCTCGCTGACTCTCTCTCCTCCTTTAAGACGCTCCTTAAAACCTACTTCTTTGATCAAGCCATCCTAATATCCGCTTATGTGGCTCGGTGTCAAATTTTGTTTGAAAACGCTCCTGTGAAACGCCGCAGGAGGTTTTACGATGTTACGGCGCTATCTAAATACAAGTGGAAGTTGTACACAAACCGCACAAAGCCCTGGACATTTGTTGTGTCGTACATGGTGGTTTTTGAAACACAGCGCAAATGGGTTAGGAAGCTGTACTGTACGATGACCCGTGATGTTGACCTGTGCCATTTTCAGAGGGTACAGCCCCATGGTCATTGCAGACTGATCCTCAAGAGTGGACATCACAAAAAGAGCCAGGAGGGAGGCAGGCTGGAACAACAGGTCCATTGGGTTAAATGGAAGGGAGCCATTTTTAGTTCCTGGCAGATGGAAGAAGGGAGGAGAGCAGTCTGCTGAGGAAGGGGAATCTGCAAAGGAGCCAGAATGAGAAGCTGCCAGCACAAGAAGGATGAATCCGGAAGTGAGACTGGAACTGAGGGGGAAACGATAAAAGAAGTGAGAGTGAGAGTCAGAGAGACACACACACACAAAGTGAGCAAGGCAGCAAGGGTGGCGGTGCGGGGGGGGGAGAGAGACAGATAGAACAGAGCGAGAGAGAGCGAGGGATTGACAGAGAGAGGGAATGAGAGAGAGGTTAATATAAAATAAAGATGAGGGAAGAATAGGGAGTGAATCGTTGCATTTTACAGCACGGGAGGCAGTCAGTCCAGCCACTGCACCCGTGCCATCTCTCTGAAAGAGTTATCCACTTAATCCCATGCCCAGGGGCGGACTGGCCATCTAGGAGATTGGGAGATTTCTCGAGTGCCCCTGTGAATGGTTCCATAGCGCTGCATTATCAGTATCCCCCTTTTCCCGTGAGAATCCTGAAAAATCCCGTGCTCTTTCGGGAAAGCCAGCCCTCTCCTGCTCATTCCCCTACCCTTTCTTCAAACTCTTTCCAATGTTATTTTTCAAATATTTATCCACTTCCCTTTGAGAAGCTGTTCTGGAGTCTGTTGCCACCACTGTTTCTGGTCAGGCTTCCCATGTCCTAACAATCCTCTCTGATAAGGAAATTCTTCTAGCCTCTCAACAACAACTCTTTGCATTTAAATAGCGCCTTAAATGTAAATAAGTCCCAAGGTGCTTCACAGAAGGCCTCTGGTAACCGACGCCTGCCCCCTTCAACCTTTTGGTGATGATCTGACATTTATACCCTCTAATTATCAGCTCAGAGACCAGGAGAAATAGTCCTTCGCTACTGCGAGCACTTTTATCACAGAATCATAGAAATTTACAGCACAGAAGGAGGCCATTCGGCCCATCGTGTCTGTGCCGCCCGAAAAAGAGCTCTCCAGCCTAATCCCACTTTCCAGTTCTCGGTCTGTAGCCTTGCAGGTTACGGCACTTCACGCGCATACCCAAGTGCTTTTTAAATGTGATGAAGGTTTCTGACTCTACCACCCTTTCAGGCAGTGAGTTCCAGACCTCCACCACCCTCTGGGTGAAAATAAATTCTCCCCAACTCCCCTCTAAACCTTCTACCAATTACGATAAATCTCTGCCCCCTGGTTATTGACCCTCTGCTAAGGGAAATGGGTCCTTCCTATCCACTCTATCTAGGCCCCTCATCATTTTATACACCTCAGTCAAGTCTCCCCTCAGCCTCCTCTGTTCCAATCAGATCTCCTTTCAACCTTCTCTGTTCTAATGAAAAAAGCCCCAGTTTCTCCTCATCACTACACCCTTGGTATTCTTATGGTAAATCGCTTCCGCACCCTCTCCAGGGCTTTGACACCCTTCCTATAGTAAGGAGGCTATAAAACTGGACACAATATTCTAACTGTGGTCTAACCAATGATATGTACAGGGTTAGTGCTCCCTCTTTGCTGTTGACATCTACGCCCCCATTTATATAACCAAGGACCCCATTCACTTATTTTTATCACTTTATCTAATGAGTGAGAGAGAAATCCGACCAGGAAAATGAGAGGGAGAAGAGGAGAAGGAGAAAAAAAAGAGAGGGAGAAAGAGAATGGGGCAGTGGAGAAGAGAGATGAAAAACTAACTGGGTAAGAGAGAGAGAGCAAGGGAAAAATATAGCTTGGGATATAAGAAAAAACCATTTAACATTCATATTCAAGAACTAATTTCATGTTATTGTTAGTTTGAAATGATATTTATTATTCCAGTTTTAGTGTGCGAGTTCAAATATGGAAATTTATGCAGAAACATTGATATACAACCTGACACTGTTATTCATTCTTCAAAAGATTATACATTTCTTAGTGTCTTTCCCGATCTGGCCCAGTCTTTTTTAGAAATCTAGTCCAGGGCTCAAAGGCTTTGCAACGTGTTATTAGAAATATCCAGCAAAATTATATATTTTACGCAGCCGTCATATGAAAGAAAAGATGTGCCGATCTTACAAGTTGAAAGGGCCTTTCAAAGCTCAAAAGGATTAAACATGCGAACTGAATTTTAATTCATCAGAGTGCTGCAACAGGTGGGGGCTTCAATAGGTATTCAATGGACAGGATAAATATTAATAAATGGTACTTGTAATAAATGGCCAGGTGGGCTGTATATTAGTAATAGTGAGCTGTGAGTCCAACTCGCACATTTAATTGAGCTTGCCATGTTGCACACTACGGCAGAACATGATGAGGGAATTCAGCTATGTGGAGAGACTGGAGAAGCTGGGATTGTTCTCCTTAGAGCAGAGAAGGTTAAGGGGAGATTTATTACAGGTGTTCAAAACTGTGAGCGGTTTTGATAGAGTAGATCGGGAGAAACTGTTTCCACTGGCAGCAGGGTCGGTAACCAGAGGACACAGATTTAAGATCATTAGCAAAAAAGCCAGAGAGGAGATGAAGAGAATTTTTTTTTCACGCAGCGAGTTGTTGCAATCTGGAATGCGCTGATTTGAAAGGGTGTTGAAAGCTGCTTCAATAGTAACTTTCAAAAGGAAATTGGATATATACTTAAAAAGGGAACATTTGCTGGGCTACGGGGAAAGAGCAGGGGAATGAACACAGGACGAGAAAGGGGCTCTTCAGCAGGCAGCACAAGAACAGAGAGGGAACTATGAAGAGCTCCTCTGAGCCCCAGGGGCAGGCAGCAAGGAGCTCCCGGTGGTCATGTCCGCAGAACAGCTGCTTCTATCTGGGGCGGTGCGAAGGTGCAACTGTCCACAACGCAGAAGTAGACTTTCCAGATGTGCTGAGGCTGGCGGCTGGGAGGACCGGGTAAGTTTTTGCACGCCAGAGGCTTGAGCCCATAATCTTGGCTGACACTTCCAGTTCCAGCACTGAGGGAGTGGCTGCACTGTCGGAGGTGCCGTCTTTCAGTTGAGATGTTAAACTGAGGCCCCGTCTGCCCTCTCAGGTGGACGTAAAAGTTCCTACGGCGCTATTTGAAGAGGAGCAGGGAAGTTCCCCCCCGGTGTCCTGGCAGATGTTTATCCCTCAACCAATATCACTGAAACAGATTATCTGGTCATTATCTCATTGCTGTTTGTGGGAGCTTGCTGTGTGCAAATTGGCTGCCGCGTTTCCTACATTATAACAGTGACTACACTTCAAAAAGTACTTCACTGGTTGTAAAGACCTTTGGGACGTCCTGAGATTGTGAAAGGTGCTATAGAAATGTAAGTTCTTTCTTTTAACTATGCCAACTCTCCCGCTTTCACCTGATTGACGTTGGGATACGGTTACACAAGGACCTCCGGCCCTCCCTTGGGTAGATAGTCCTTGGCCTGACCCCAGCCATTGAGTGTTGGCGATCTATAGGGTAAATGTAGCCAGGCCCTGTGCCCTCACTGCACATCGATACACGTACATTTTCCAAGCGAGCTCGGGTGATTTTTACCCCCAACCGCACCCCCCCCGACCCCCGCACCTTCATGAACCCAGAAGTTATTGAGGCCAAGTGTGACACCCCCACCCCCACCCCGACAACTGATTTCCCAGCTGCGACCAGTCTTCTTAACTGATCAGACTGATCTGCAGGCCTTTAGTGCATCTTCCATGGTCGACTTCAGCATGGAGAGAAGCTTAGCGCTGAAATTTTAAATGACCCACGCTCAGCCGTGATCTAACTGAACGGCGGAACAGGCTCGAGGGGCTGACGGGCCTTCTCCTGTTTCCATTCTACAAGTCGGGGGCTCAAAAAGGCTTTAAAAGCTCCATTTTCATTCCAGGGGTTGCGCGACGGAACATGAATTATTTTGTTTGAAAAGCTGCACAGCAGATCTTTTCGATCCAGGGCCCTCTCTCGCCCCCACCCCACCTGCCTCCCAGTTTTTGGCCTTGGAAGTAGAGGGAATAAAACAACATTTTGCTGACGATGTGCAGTACGTTTCAACTTGGCCCCATTTATTTTTATTTTTTTTACGCGGTTCCTTGTTTTGCCAGCAGTGATCTTCTGGGAACTAATTTAGTAAACCAACGGGCGAGGAAGCAAATGAAGTGGCACTCGGAGCTGGTGATGCGGAGTCGGGCCCTCAGCACACTCGAGGAGTTAAAAGCCTCATTTAAGTGACAGCCAACTCACCATCAAGACCCTCTTCAGGCTGATGCGCGCCTCTGGGGATTAGCTTCAAATGAGACCTCTCTATTAAATTATACGGAAGGTATAAGTCACTCAGGCAGGCTAAACTGATTTCTTTCCGAAGCAAAGCAATTTGTAAGGATAGCGTGCTTAGATAAGGGAGGGGAGGGGGTCAAAGGGTGAGGAAGACGTGAGGCTGGTTGGAAGGATGAACAAAAATATGAGGTTATGCTTTTTTTAAAAAGCCCTAAATGATGTATTGTGATCATTAATTCAGAAATCACTTAACTCTATTACATCTGAGACCCCAAGCAATTGCCTACCCTCGTCTCTTTCGAAAGTACTGATTGGTGCCCGAGTTCGGTTCGACCCTGGATCTCAGCCAAGCGGTCACACTTCGTGCCTGAATTTCCCTTACCAAAGGGGAATTGGATGAATACTTGAAGGGGAAAACATTTGCAGGGCTATTGAGAAAGAGCAGGGGGACTGCAGTTAAGGGGAAGCAAGGCAAGCACATGAGGGAGAAAGGAATCGAAGGATCTGCAGATGTGGTTCGATGAAGTAGGGGTGGGAGGAGGCTCATGTGGAGCATAACCACCGGCATAGACCAGACGGGCCGAATAAAAACATAAAAACATAGAAGATAGGAGCAGGAGTAGGCCATTCGGCCCCTCGAGCCTGCTCCGCCATTCAATGCGAATGGCCTGTTTCTGCGCTATAGACTTGATGTAATAAATTAAAGTGTTTACGGAAAATGTTATAAAACACACAGTTGTTTTTTTAGTGCCCCTATGATTGTTCTCCCGGGTTGCTCGCGACAAGTGCCCAGGAAATTATTCTTTCCTTCCTGGAGACTCCAAGACAAGCCAGGAGGGTTGGTGACCCCATACACAACATGCACCTGAGCGAGGGACAAGCCCCTGTTTGCTGCTCGGTGCTTCCCTCGAACGGATCATTGCCATGTCGACACACATTCTGTCACCTCCCCTCCGCCACCCCCCCCCCATCCCACCGCGCAGACCGAGAACTGCGCCTGGACCCCCCATGGTTTGCATGGGATTGGAGGGCGATTTCCCCGTCGATATGCAGGTGGGGTGGGGGGTAGGGGGTGAACGTAACCCTTGAAGATCCAGCTCCTTCACAATGCCGATCTAATCGGTCACGGGAGCTGTGAGCAGAATACCTGCAAACACTTCTCCACGCCGGCACTTGTGTTTACGGTGTTCGACGTGCCACCAGCTCCGAGCTTTTTCTTTTCCCCTGTGAATGCCAATTAGCAACAGCTGCCACAGTGGAGAGAGTAATAACATTAAAAGATGTTCTCACAGACAGGCATTAAAAATAAAAAATGGATTATTATCCTTGGACAACATTCCCCGGAGTATCTGAGCAAGGTTTAAATGCTGAAATGAAGTGGTGGGGAGGAAAGCAACACAGCAGATTTTATTGAATCTGTAGGGACCATTGGAAATGTCCTTTTTTAATGTGTAAAGCACTTACGTGTACAGAGGCTGCAGCTGTAAGTGAGAAGTCTTCTGAGGGGCCTGATACCCATAGGAATCAAATCCTCCTATGAAATCAACTGGAAACACAGGAGAAACAATTAATATTTTGCAGACTGTGAATAATTAATATTTTTCAGAGCGTTGAGATGAGAGACATTCTCCTTTGTACCTTTCAGTTACGTCTTGTAAATTTCTACTTTTCTGCTATTGCCACACCTTCAACCAACACCTAAAAAAACCAATTTACCGGCACCGAAATAACCAGAAATCTCTGTTAACCGGCAAAATTCAGGAGTGGGTTCAGGTAAGTTTTACTTCATATTAGTGGCAGTTCCTGGATCTGTGGCTGTGTAACTGGGGTTCCTGCACTTGTTGCTAAGCAACAGGGATGCTTGGTCTGTGGCCGGAGTTCCTGCACATGTTGCTAAGCAACAGGGAAGCCTGGATTTGTTGCTGTGTACGGAGCTCTCGTACCTTTTAACTATACCTCTCTGCAATCCGGACTTTTTGATAAAGCGGCACCACGCCGGTCTCATTGGTGCCGGATAATAAAGAGTTTCCTGTATTCTGGGCATCATCTTATTGCTGTTTGTGGGAGCTTGCTGTGCACAAATTGGATGTCGCTTTTCCCTACAGTACAACAGTGACTACCTTTCAAAAGGTACTTCATTGGTTGTAAAGTGCTTTGGAACGTCCACAGGCCATGAAAGTGCCTTCCTTCATCACACGCCATTGCCAAAGAGACCGTAAGAGACCTAGGCCTAGAAATTCACTATGGCCCCGCCAGCTGGCTAGCGCCCAAAAGTTAGCGCTGGGCGGGAAGCCTATAGCGATCGTCAGATATTCATTGTTAGCGCCCCAATTCGGAACCGGGCGCTATACCAGGGTGTGCCCGCCTCCGCTTGGGGCGCTGACACTGAATATCAGCGCTCTTGGCGCCACTGCGCCAGGCGCTGCGGAGCGGCAGGCTGCGGTACTGCAGGCCTCCTCCTTCTCTTAAGGGGGAGGTGCCTGCAACAGGGAGATCGCCGCTGGATAGTGCCGGCAAATGAGCCCGGCACCACGGAGAAGTGCCGGGCTCGCGGAAAGCAGCCGGCAATGCCGCGGGGGGGGGGGGGTGTGGAGGAGGCCGGGGAAGGAGGTGCGGGCAGGCGGCCGCCGAAAAAGCGGCCGGACGCACCTTCCGCTTTAAAGCGCCCCACTAAGGCAGCAGGACGGCCCCGTTTTCTGGTCGCTGTTTGCGGCCGCTTCGGAGGAGGCGGCCGCAACTAAATATGGGGATCGGGCCGGTTTCGGGGCGGAACCGGGGCACTGCGCACACCGATGACGTCATCGGTGCCGGCGCAGCGCTAACGGCTACCGCCGCCAATACTGCTGCGCTGAATATCTGCGCAAACTCATTTCTGGCGCAAAATCACTCTTTAGGCGTTAACTGGGCGCAAAGCTGGCAGCGCCTTAATGAATTTCTAGGCCCTACTGTTCCAATTCTTTCTCGGGACGTGGGCATTGTTGGCAAGGCCAGCATTTGTTGCCCATCCCTGGTTCCCTGAGGTGGTGGTGGACGGGCCTTGTTCCAGCGGTTTGATACAACTGAGTGGCATAGCTGGGCCACTTCTGAGGGCAGCGAAGAGCCACCCACGTTGGTGTGGGACTGGAGTCACGTGTAGGCCCAGACTGGGTAAGGCCGGCAGGTTTCCTTGCCTGAAGGACATTCGTGAACCAGTTGGGGTTTTACAAGAATCTGACAGCTTCATGGTCACTTTTACTGACACCAGCTTTATATTTCCAGATTTTTTTCAACTGAATTCAAATTCTCCAGCTGCCACGTGGGATTTGAAATCACGTTCTCTGGATAATTAGCCCAAGCCTCTTGATTACTAGTCCAATAACAATTGGCAAAAACTTCAGAGGGGAAATGAGAAGAAATATTTTTATGCAATGATTTGTTATGATCCAGCCTGGAAGGGCGGTGGCAGCAGATTCAATGGTAACTTTCAAAAGGGAATCGGATATATATTTGAAAAAGAAAAAAAATTGCAGGGCTATGGGGAAAGAGCAGGGGGAGTGGGGCTAATTGGATCGCTCTTTCAAAGAGCCGGCACAGGCACGATGGGCCGAATGGCCTCCTCCTGTGCTGTAAGATTCTATTATCTGTTAGTTTTAAAAGTTGTTTCTGTCTTGATTAGTGTTCCAAACCCTGGGTACTCGACATGTTTTCACTCTCGGCTGAGTGAAGTGACACGGACCATGTGGTGTTTTACTCCAAGTCTCTCTACCTTTAGTTACCATACCTGGCGGAGAGTCTCACTCCTGCTTCATCAGTCAAACTTGCCTGGAAATAGGATTGGACATAAATGTCGCCGGAATGTTGTCACATTCAGGGTGGCTGACAGTGAATTGTTCATTCACTTTGTAATTCCTATCTGTTTAATTCAGGAGCTGTCCACTGAGCGGGAAGTACCTGCGGTATTGTCTTTCAGACGGGAGACAGGAATTCTATCAGGGCCTTGTAAATTGACACTGCCTGTTCTCCCTGGGCTGAGCATCTTCTTCTCACGCTCTGCATCTCCTGTTGTACAAGGTATTGGTGAGACCGCACCTGGAATACTGCGTACAGTTTTGGTGTCCATACTTAAGAAAGGACATACTTGCTCTCGAGTCAGTACAAAGAAGGTTCACTCGGTTAATCCCGGGGATGAGGGGATGGACATATGAGGAGAGGTTGAGTAGATTGGGACTCTACTCATTGGAGTTCAGAAGAATGAGAGGCGATCTTATTGAAACATATAAGATTGTGAAGGGGTTGGATCGGGTGGATGCGGGGAGGATGTTCCCGATGATGGGTGAAACTAGAACTAGGGGGCATAGTCTTAGAATAAGGGGCTGCTCTTTCAAAACTGAGATGAGGAGGAACTACTTCACTCAGAGGGTGGTAGGTCCATGGAATATGCTGCCCCAAAAAGCTGTAGAAGCTACATCATTACATAAATTTAAAACAGAAATAGACAGTTTCCTAGAAGTAAAGGGAATTAAAGGTTACGGGGAGCGGGCAGGAAATTGGACATGAGTCTAGGTTCGGATCGGTCATGGCCCTGTGGGTAGTGGAGTGGGCCCAGGGGCCGTGTAGCCTGATCCTGCTCCTATTTCGTGTGTCTAATTCTGTTAGATTCAGGAGATGGTTCTGGGATAGTGGATTGGCGGTTAGGATCAGATCAGCCATGATCTTATGGAATGGCGGAGCAGGCTCGAGGGGCCGATTGGCCTACTCCTGCTCCTATTTCTTATGTTCTTATGTTCTTATGTTACCTGGGTTGCTTATGCTTCCGACAGGCCAGTTTCGTAACAACAACTTGCATTTATATAGCACCTATAATGGAGTGAAACGTCCCTGGGTGCTTCACGGGAGCGACTATCAAACAAAACTTGACACCGAGCCACCCAAGGAGATATTAGGACAGGTGACCTAAAGCTTGGTCAAAGAGGCAGGTTTTACGGAGCGTCTCAAAGGAGGGTAGAGAGGCGGAGAGGTTTAGGGAGAGAATTCCAGAGAGGGCCCCGGCAGCTGAAGGCACGGCCGCCAATGTTGGAGCGATTAAAATTGGGGATGTACAAGAGGCCAGAATTGGAGGAGCGCAGAGATCCCGGAGGGTTGTCGGGCTGGAGCAGGTTACAGAGATAGGGAGGGGCGAGGCCATGGAGGGATTTGAACACAAGGATGGGAATTTTATATTTGAGGTCATAGAACCAAAGAATGATACAGCACAGGAGGAGGCCATTCGGCTCACCGTGCCTGTGCCAGCTCTTTGGTAAGGCTCTCCAATTAATCCCACTCCCTAATCTTTCCCCAGTAGCCCCGTAAATATTGAAATTTAAATTTAAAATGGTGCTGTCAGTCTGTCTTGGGTTTTTGTCTTTCAGCAAGGCGTGTCTTTGTGCTGAAGCGACCAGTACTTGGGGAAAGGTCCCGCTTACATCGCGGCCTGGATTTCTGAGCACTGGCAGCGAGCGAAGTACTGCACACCCGCACACGTCTCCACGTTGCATTCACGAGTTTACCTTCATTTCACATCACTTTGCACTGGGTGCCCTGATGGCAAAGTGTACGACTCAGCCACACAGACCTGAGGGCACAGGTTCGATTCCCGATCTATGCTGCTTTCTCAGTTAGAATGACGGTTAGGGACACTACAATCGGTGCTTCAGTGCGCGAGGAAGGGGAAAAATATCAGCCCGGCTTCCTGCTGTTAAATGCTGTCCACTGCCCATGTTGCAGAAGCGCACAGAGGACAGGACTGGCCCCGGCTGTGACCTCCTCCATAACTTAGCGAGGATCACAGCTGAAGAATGACGCCTTGGATTCCCTTGCGTTTAGAAGGTGGAAGGGGTGATCTAATCGAGGCATTAAAAGGATGCGATAGGCAATGTTCCCTCTAATTTTTTTTTGGGGTGCGCGGCCCCTTTAACTTTCCATTCAAATTTCCGGGCACGCACGGTTTAAAACCACGTGAGCGGCCTACGCGGAACCTCGGGGCCGCTGCGAGGCCACGCAGCTCAATGGGAACATTGGCGATAGGGTAGATACAGGGCAACTGTGGCAGGGGGAACTAGGCCAGTCAGGAGTGAGATCAGGAAGCATTCTTTCACGCAGAGCAGTGGAAATCTGCAAGCAGCGCCATCAAAAGGCTGCACATGCTGGGGATGAATTCAAATTTTCAAGACTGGGATTGATAGATTTTTTTGTTGGGTAAGGCTATCAAGGGATAGTGATCAAAGGCGGACAACTAGGAGTTGAAGTACAGAGCAGCCATGATGTAATTGAATGGTGGAGCAGGGTCGAGGGGCTGCATTGGATTGCTCCTGCTCTTCCTTCGTTACTATGGATGAAAAGAAAGAAAGAACTTGCATTTCTATAGCGCCTTTCACGGCCTCAGGACGTCCCAAAGCGCTTTACAGCCAAAGATGTTCTTTTGAAGTGTGGTCGCTGTTGTTACTTGCTACTTGATGCAGTGTTTCCATTCTTAGATACCACTGTTTTAGCACATTAGCCAATGCCTTCATCCATTAGGGGTTTGAGGGACCTCTCTGGAATGGAACTGAATCCCAGGCCTACAGCTCAAAGGTCTTCTTGAGATTTTAGATCGAGAAAGAGAGAGAGATAGATACACAGATAGATAAAACTTCATTTCACAAGAGTTCCTTTCATGTCCCAGGATGCCCCAAAGCACTTCACAAACAATGAAGCACTTTCTGAAGCTTAGTCACGGTTGTCATGTGGGCAAGCGTGGCAGCCAGTGTGCGCACAGCAAGATCCCACAAACAGCAGTGCGAGCAAAGACCGATTTGATCTGTTTTAGTGATGTAGGTTGAGGGATAAATGTTGGCCAAGACACTGGGGAGAACTCCCTGCTCTTCCTTGAATGGGGACATGGGATCTTTTATGTTCATCCGAGCAGACGGACTATGTCAATTATTCAGGAGGAATATTCATAACTGAGCAAAGCAGATGCATTGAAGGCAGTTCAGCTGGAAGTTCAATGTTTCTGTTTGAAGAATGTTCACAACCTCAAAGTTTACAGAAGGCAGCTGCTGCAGCCCACAGCAAAAAAACATAACTTTGTATTTCTACGTATGCAAGTTATTCCATGTAGGCAGCTAATCTGCCATGGATCTGGCACATACCTGGGCCATCTGTACCCATTAGAGATATTCATTAACATCTATTTGTGTGTTGATGGGATTCATTTTTAATGTTCGGAAAGAACAGCATCTGCCTCCGAACCGTATCTTGGTGAAATAATTGTATTCTGGGAGGGGAGGCGTGCTAGAAATATATTGGGAGAAGATCCAGCTTTGATTCCCAGCCTCTGCTGGGTTTGTTTTTCGATTCCCAGTCTCTGCTGGGTTCATGTTTTGATTCCCAGTCTCTGCTGAGTTCACTTTTTGATTCCCAGCGTCTGCGGGGCTAGTTTTTCAATTCCCAGTCTCTGCTGGGTTTGCTTATCGATTCCCAGTCTCTGCTGGGTTCACTTTTTGATTTCCAGTCTCTGCTGGGCAAGTTTTTAGATTCCCAGTCTCTGTTGGGTTTGTTTTTTGATTCCCAGTCTCTGCTGGGCTAGTTTTTAGATTCCCAATCTCTGTTGGGTTTGTTTTTTGATTTCCAGTCTTTGCTGGGCTAGTTTTTAGATTCCCAATCTCTGTTGGGTTTGTTTTTAGATTCCCAGTCTCTGTTGGGTTTGTTTTTTGATTCCCAGTCTCTGCTGGGCTAGTTTTTAGATTCCCAATCTCTGTTGGGTTTGTTTTTTGATTTCCAGTCTTTGCTGGGCTAGTTTTTAGATTCCCAATCTCTGTTGGGTTTGTTTTTAGATTCCCAGTCTCTGTTGGGTTTGTTTTTTGATTCCCAGTCTCTGCTGGGCTAGTTTTTAGATTCCCAATCTCTGTTGGGTTTGTTTTTTGATTTCCAGTCTCTGCTGGGCTAGTTTTTAGATTCCCAATCTCTGTTGGGTTTGTTTTTTGATTGCCAGTCTCTGCTGGGTTCGTTTTTTGATTCCCAGTCTCTGCTGGGTTTGTTTTTCAATTCCCAGTCTCTGCTGGGTTTGTTTTTCCATTCCCAGTCTCTGCTGGGTTCACTTTTTGATTTCCAGTGTCTGCTGGGCAAGTTTTTCGATTCCCAGTCTCTGCTGGGTTCGTTTTTCAATCCCCAGTCTCTGCTGGGTTAGTTTTCCAATTCCCAGTCTCTGCTGGGTTAGCTTTTCGATTCTCAGTCTCTGCTGGATTAGTTGGGGCACCAGTGGACATTTCAGCATCCCTGAATTGAGAGAGGAACTATCACCCGGGATTGCTGCTCCTGATTGCAATCTGGTGAACTCTGCTGGAAGGCGAGTGCGTGTGCGTGTCAGTGCGAGCGCGTGCGTGAGTGAATTAGTGCACGTGTGAGAAAAGTCTGCGTAGAAGTGAGCGTGCATATGAGTGCACGTATGGGTGTATGTGTGAGTCTGAGTGCGTGTGCGAGCGTGAGCGCAGGTGTGAGTGTGAGCACAGGTGTGAGCGTGAGCGCAGGTGTGAGCGTGAGCGCAGGTGTGAGCGTGCCTGTGTGGCGCATGTACACATCGAGTAAAACTAGCATGGGGCTCAGCTGCAATGTGCAGCTCATGGTCAAATCCCCTGCTGACACTCAGTGCCTGGCCTCACAGATAATCAATAGCCATTTTGCAAAAGGTACTGAAGGTCTTTTGGTGGCCGTGAGGTCAGTGATTTCACGAACAGACTGAAGCTGTTTTCTGGGTGGCTGGGCTAAGGTGGACATTATGGCCTTCCTCTGTATTAACCTTATGATCTCACACCTAGGAGAAGGGGAGAAAACTGGGAAACCACGACAACAACAAAAAAGATTCTATTACAGGTCGGTGTTTTTCATGAGAAAACGCAAAAGATCAAGAGCCTTATCCTGAAATAACCTTCAATAGAGATATGAGGATTCTAGGTTTTTCATTGGACGGCGTCCCTGTTGATGCAGGTCATATTGATTCAGGATTAAAGTCAGATACACAACAGGCACAGAGGAGGATGCAGACCTGACTCAGAGGTCTCTCTGAGCTGTGCTGATCAATATCTATTCAATACAGGGTTTATCCCATAATCTCTCTGTTGACAATGCCTGGAGATCGTTCCGTATCATTCAGCTTCATTAACAAAATGAGACAATCGAAGGAAATAGTTGTGTTGCCATCACCTTTGCAGCTGCTAATTGCGGGTGCGGGAGTGCCGTGGTTATGTTACTCGATTACTAATCCAGTGATGTTCAAATCCCACTGTGGCAGTTTGAGAATTTGAATTCAGATTTTAGAAATCTGGAAATAAAAAGGTGGTCGCAGTAAAAGTGACCACGAAGCTGTCGGATGGTCAGAAAACCCCAATTGGCTCACTAATGTCCTTTAGGGAAGGAAAGCTGCTGTCTGTACCCGGTCTGGGCCTATTTCTGACTCCAGTCCCACACCAACGTAGTTGAGTCTTCACCGCTCTCAGGTGTATCAAACTGCTACAAACACCAGTCAACAATAAATGCCGGTCTTGCCTGCGACATCCATATCCCGAGGATGAATGTAAATATTGCTCTGCGTTACTAGATGTGCTGACCTGAAGATGTCATATGGATTGCGAACAGAGCGAATCTTCCTCCTTAGTTCTGCTGCTGACGAGATGGTTATGTGACAAGTGGCTTCAGAATATGGCAATTCTTACAACTTTTCCTGGGCCAACATAATAACAATGGCTGCACTTCCAAAAGCAATTCATTGTGAACGAAGCACTTTGGGCCATTTCTGAGCGATGCGGTGAGGTACTATTTGAACATAATTTCTTCCTCTCATTATCTCCGCACTTTAATGAAATAAATCCGTAACTTCCATAAACAAAAATGAAAGTATGGTCAGGATGAATTACAGCAGTGTCGCTGCAAACTGATCAAAGTCTAGGATCTGTATGTTTGGCATCACTTCCATGCACACACGCACACACACACACACATACACACACACATACATATATATATACAACTTGTATTTATATAGCGCCTTTAACGTAGTAAAACGTCCCAAGGTGCTTCACAGGAGTGTTATAAGACACAAAAATTTGACACTGAGCCACATAAGGAGAAATTAGGACAGGTGACCAAAAGCTTGGTCAAAGAGGTAGGTTTTAAGGAGCGTCTTAAAGGAGGAGAGAGAGGTAGCGAGGTGGAGAGATTTAGGCAGGGAATTCCAGAGCTTAGGGCCTAGGCAACAGAAGGCACGGCCACCAATGGTTGATCGATTATAATTAGGGATGCTCAAGAGGGCAGAATTAGAGGAACGCAGATATCTCGTCGGGTTGTGAGGCTGGAGAAGATTACAAAGATACGGAGATAGAGATAGGTATACAAACACACACACATACATACATACATGTGTATATATACACACAAATATATACATCAATACTGACATAAATACACATTTATTCACACACACACACAAACACAAACAAACATGAAAAACAAACATACATAATGGCCCAGTAATTCGGGTCCCAACGCGTGAGTACAGACGGGGTACTCACGCGTGGGCCCGATGGAAGTGGCGGTTTTCAGCATGCACGGAAAACCGGCATTTCCTTTCCTCTGAACGCGTGTGCGCAGGAGTCTGGGCGTGCGCGCTGAAATTCCTGCTTTTTTTAAGCTTTGTCCGTGCGTGAAGGCCTCCGGTTTTTACACGTGAAAAAAGCAGACGTAAGGACTTAGTTTTAAAAGGTAAGTGGTCTATTAATTAAAGTTAGAATTTTTTTTCCACAGGTTTATTATTTTTAAAGAATTTACAGTAAGGTAAGTGTATTTTTAGACCCGATTTGTTAAAAAATTATTTTTTTCAAAAATTTGAATAATTGTTTAAAATAGTTCTTTACAGTTATTAATAGTTCATTTAGTTAGTGGGATTTTTTTAAACTTTTATTTGAAGTTTAAGTACTGTTTTGGGCGCCCGGAGTGTTCATGAGTTTGACAGTTCTTACTATCAAACTCATGAATGAACTTTTGCAACCTCCGATTGGTTGCCCAGTGCTCACGTGATCCCAGCCGGCTCATCGAACTAACTACGCCACTGGATCACACAAGCACAGCGCGCCGGGAGCTGAACCGGGCCACTGACAGGAAATCCATGCAGGGCCAGGCTTCAACTGTCGGCGCGCTATGTAAGTGTAGGTCGGGGGCTTGCACCCGCGGGAAGCCACCGACACCAATTTCTGGGCCATAAACATTTACACACACATGCACATAAACACACACACATACAAGCACACACAACCGCGCTCAAAAATACTTGAACAGATCATTCGCCAGTGACCTACCTACTTCTAAGACTGGTCCAGTTGCTGACACAGGGTCAGGGTGGAACGACAACACAAGTGAGGAGTTAAGCGGCCAATTAATGATAAAGAACAACGGCTTCACATCTTGAGAGAGGAAGGACCACGGTGAGGTTGCAGGAGCAAAGTCACAAGAAGATAGTCTATGTTATATTTTATGAAGGGTAGAGACAGACACAGAAAATAACAGGAGCGGGTTTATCGAATGTTGTGGTAATCAGTTGGAAATAATCTGTCAGGAATCTTGTAACAAGGCCGTTGCAATCTTTCGACCCCAACCTTCCAGTTTTATCCCCTCTCCTGCTTTATACCGGGTAGAAACATAGACATAGAAGATAGGAGCAGGAGTAGGCCATTCGGCCCCTCGAGCCTGCTCCGCCATTCAATGAGATCATGGCTGATCATCCAAATTCAGTACCCTGTCCCTGCTTTCTCCCCATACCCCTTGATCCCTTTAGCCTTAAGAAATATATCCAACTCCTTCTTGGATATATTTAATGTATTGGCCTCTACTGCCTTCTGTGGTAGAGAATTCCACAGGTTCACCACTCTCTGGGTGAAGATATTCCTCCTCATTCCTCCTCATTTCTGTCCTAAATGGCTTACCTCTTATCCTTAGACTGTGACCCCTGGTTCTGGACTCCCTGACCATCGGGAACATCCTTCCTGCATCTAGTCTGTCCAGTCCACAAGAGCCACGCTCGCCGGCTATGCTCCACGAGTCAACCTGGACGATAAATGTCAGGAAGCCTTTCCACTGTGGAGGGAGCGTCACAGTGGAGCCCAATATGTTTCCTCACCTGATGTGGACACACTCGCTCACAGACACTCGGATCTTTCCAGCAAGGGTCCTGGATAGTCACGAGGCCAAATAATCAGCCGGGGTTCCCAGCCCGAAGGCACCGAGTCCTATTAGAACACCATTACCCACTGCCTGGGCTGACACCACTCTGTAAATACTGTGACTACAGGAAGATAAAGCACACCCTATAAATTTAATGGTGTTTGACTGAAGGTACCATATAATTAGTTATAAAAAGAAATGTAGCAAGTATACAACTGTTCAAAGCCCGTCACAACCTGCACAGGACTGCAGGTGTTAACCATGCCATCACACCAGCAGATTTGTTACCTTTTTTTTAAAATGACGTTAGCCTGGAAATTGCGGTTCGGAGGCTTGCCGCCCACGTACGCCTCCGACCCGCAAGGAAACTATGTACAGGAAACTCTTTTAACCGGCACCTAAATAATCGGAAATCTCTGTTAACCGGCAAAATTCAGGAGTAGGTTCAGTTAAGTTTTACTTCATATTAGTGGCAGTTCCTGGATCTGTGGCTGTGTAACTGGGGTTTGTGCACTTGTTGCTAAGCAACAGGGATGCTTGGTCTGTGGCCGGAGTTCCTGCACATGTTGCTAAGCAACAGGGAAGCCTGGATTTGTTGCTGTGTACGGAACTCTCCTACCTTTTAAACTATACTTCTCTGTAATCCGGACTTTTTGATAAACCGGCACCACGCCGGTCCCGTTGGTGCCAGATAATAAAGAGTTTCCTGTACTTACCTGGTATCTCCGGAGCTCCGGACTCTTGCGGTCCTTGGCCTGCAGGCGCGCACCTGCGTAAAGGCCCGCGCATCCCAGGGGCGCACGCAGTTCGCAAGCGTCCCTGGGATCACATGGGCTGGGCCAGGCCAACCAATGACAAAGGAGGATTCCTATTATACTTCTGGAGATTCCATTTACCTACGGAATCCCCATAAGCTTAATAGAAATCAGCTAACAAATAAAATTTCACAACGCTGAAATAAAAATAAACGATCACAGGTTCAAAATTAATTAAAATACCCTTTAATTAAACATGTAAAATAACAATTTAATTTTTTGAAAAATAAATGTAAACAAAATTGACCTAAACTAATTTTAAATATAAGTGAATGTTTAAATCGTTTAAAGAAATGGATTTTAACATTTATTTAAACCCTTACGCTGGTAAAAGAAGGCCTTACGCCTGTTTTTACCAGGCATAAGGGTTTGGTGGGTATTTGTTGGGCAGTAGTTGGGCAAATAGCCCCAACCCAGCGCCAGCGAAAGTCAACTTCCAGCGCATGCGTACGATCTGTCATGGAGAAACTTGATAGAGCGCAAGTTCCGGGTTTTCGTGCACACGGAATCCCGGAACTCGCGGGGCACTTACGATGGCAAAATCCGGGCCAACATGATCCAACAAATAACAACAGAAATTGCTGGAAAAACTCAGCAGGCCAGGCAACATCCGTGGAGAGAGAAATAGAGTCAACGTTTCAGGTCGAAACTCTTCGTCAGGACAAATATTCTACGCCCCATTGCTTTGCGGTACTGTTTTGCTTTTATTCTTTGACTCTTTATTTCCTCTCCTCCTCTGCATGCACAATTCTTCAATCAAAGGAAAAGCCAGTAACCTGCTCCTGACTTCCTCCCACGCTGCTTTGTTCAAGCAGCTGTCCGAAGTCACAGGGTCATCCAGGATGATTAATCAATGGATGTTAAGCGCACGGCCCAGTTTTGGCCACCCACACACGAGGGAGAGTCAAAGCCATGAGGGAAGTGCAGAAAAGAGCCGCCACCAGCCTGATCTATCTTGTGAAACTCTCCAAGGGCTGGAGTTTTACAAGCCCTATATCCTGCCAAAACAGGTGGCATAGCATGTTATCATAGAATCAAAGTATGATACAGCACAGAAGGAGGCCATTTGGCCCATCGTGCTGGTGCCGGCTCTTTGAAAGAGCAAGTACATTGCACTGAGGCAATATACCATTGCAATATTTTATTGCTTCAGCTGCCTAGGCCCTAAGCTCTGGAATTCCCCCCCTTAAACCGCCATTCCATTTCTCCCTCCTCCTTTAAGTCGCTTCATAAAACCTACCTCTTTGACCAAGCTTTTGGTCACCTGTCCTGATATCTCCTTATGTGGCTCGGTGTCAAGTTTTGTTTGGTAACCCTCCTGTGCAGCGCCTTGGGACGTTTTACTACGTTAAAGGCGCTATATAAATGCAAGTTGTTGTTGTTGAGTGAAAGTGCCAAGAGACAATTTCATTGCAACTTACAAATACCAAGTCCGAAACAGCACAGAGGCAGCATAGCAGCGGGGGTAGGGCAGGAAGACCAGGATATTTGACTTGCTGGTGAGCAGAAACCTTAAGAACCTCAATAATTAATGTCTCCACATTGTGGGGCACAGAGGCGAGTGGAAAAAATGGACTTCTTTTATTAATTGGACTGTTTGGCACAGAGCCCGAGGGGCAGAGGTCAAAGGTCAGTATGGGATGGTAACATACAGTGACTTCTCAGGGCTGCAGTAGAGAATTCAGTAAATAGTCTTGCCATTTAAATGCTGGAGTCTGTTATATCTATTATATCGAATGATACATTCTGGCATTCACCTCCCAACATATTACCATATCAATGGGTTTCATCTGTAATATAGCACCAGATGCTGCCTTAAGTGACATTAAATGATTTTAAAGTGGTTTTAAATGTTAGCGTGGCTCAGTTGGTCGCACTTTTGTCTCTGAGTCAGAAGGTTCTGGGTTTGTCTCCTGCCAGTACTTGAGCAGGTAATCTAGGCTGACTCTTCAGTACTGTACACTGAGTGAGTGCTGCAGTGATCTTCTGGCAAGATGCTCAAGTGGTTCCCATGGATCACCTGACATTGCTCCGAACAAAAAAGCAGGGAGTTCTCGCGGCGGATAACATTCCTCCCGCAACCAACACCGCCAAAAGCAAATAACATCCGTCTTTCGGATGAGACGTTAAAGCGAGGCCCCGTCTGCTCTTTCAGATGGGTGTCAAAGATCCCATGGCACTATTTCGAGGAAGAGCAGAGGAATTCTCCCCAGTGCCTTGGCCAATATTTATCCCTCAATCAACATCACTAAAAACAGATTAGCTGGTCATTATCCCATTGCTGTTTGTGGGAGCTTGCTGTGCGCAGATTGCCTGCCGCGTTTCCTACATTACAACAGTGACTGCACTTCAAAAGTGCTTCGTTGGCTGTAAAGTGCTTTGGGACGTCCCAAGGTCGTGAAAGGCGCTATAGAAATGCAAGTCTGCCTTTCTTTATCTTGTGTTGTGCGTGTGGGACCTCACTATGAGCAAAATGGCTGCATTACAACAGTACCTGTACTTCAAAAGTAATTCATTGAAATGCTTCCAAGAGATAGAAACATAGAAATATGAGGAACAGGAGCAGGCCATTCAGCCCCTCGAGCCTGATCCGACATTCAATTAGCTCCTGGCTGATCTGAGCCTCAGCTCCATTATCCCACCTCTGTAAATTCCATCTGAAGGCCTCGACCAGATCACCCCCTCAGTCTCCCAAACTCAAACAAATACAATCCAAGTTTATGCAACCTGTTCTCATTATTTAACTTTCTAAGCTCCTGTTCTTTATATTTCTATGTCCCTAACCCTCGGAAACATTTCAGTCGAAACAATTGAAGTTGTTGAATGAAAATGTCGCCCTCTGTTGAAAGGCTCTGAAAGTCTGTGCCCAACAACAACTACTACTACTTGCATTTATATAGCGCCTTTAACGTAGTAAAACATCCCAAGGCACTTCACAGGAGCGTTATCGGACAAAATTTGACATCGAGGCACATAAGGAGATATTGGGACAGGGAAACTGGTAGGTTTTAAGGAGCGTCTTAAAGGGGTAGAGCGAAGTGGAGAAGTTTGGGAAGGCAAGTCCAGATCTTGGGGCTTGGGCGGCTGAAAGAAATGCGCAAGAGGCCAGAATTGGAGGTAAGTAGAGCTCTTGGAGGGTTGAAGGGCTGGAGGAGGTTACAGAGATAGGGAGGGGCGAGCCATGGAGGGATTTGAGCATGTTTGGAACTCCTTTCAATTCTCTATTCAGCTTCCCTGTGTAGTGCAAGTTATTTTCTGTCGCAGTTTCCCTCACCTGCTCCCAGGTTTCCACCACTCCAGAAGAGGCTGGAATGAACTCTGGCCAACGGAGCCTTTGCCAGTTTTTCTCTCTCCCTATGGGAACGTACCTCACGTCCACTTCGCTGCTCCTTTGATGACCAGGTGTACTGGGGACTTGGGCCTTTATAACGGTTCCAAAGGAGTCTGCCTGAACCCGAGTCCTGATGTTGTGCTGCCGCTGCCACCACCGCCCCCGTCAATTCCTGCATCGACTAACTTTACTGACTGAATGCCAAGATCAAAATGGTGTCAGCTACCAGTACAAAAAGTTCGGGGTTATGGGACAGGCTCACTGTTACTCCACGGCCAGGGGGCTGGGGGAGGGACAGAGGTTCAACAACAGTACAACACCAGACTGCCAAACCGATACCTCATGCTACGACTCGCGCACGTGGCTGGGTGTGTGTCTGGAAAAACATTAGTAACACAGCAGAACTTGGAGAGTACCGAGGGAGTGCTGCACTGTCGGAGGTGCCGTCTTTCGGATGAGACGTTAAACCGAAGCCCCGTCTGCTCTCTCTGGTGAATGTAAAAGATCCCATGGCACTAATTCGAAGAAGAGCAGGGGGAGTTCTCCCCGGTGTCCTGGCCAATATTTCTCCCTCAACCCACATCACCAAAAAGCGATGATCTGTTCATTATCCCATTGCAGTTTGTGGGACCTTGCTGTGCACAAAATTGGCTGCCGCATTTCCCACATTACAACAGTGGCTACACTTCAAAAGTACTTAATTGGCTGTAAAGTGCTTTGGGATGCCCTGAGGTCGTGAAAGGCGCTATAGAAATGCAAGTCTGTCTTTCTTTCTGTGATTGGGAACGAACAGCAAATTTCGGCTTTTATATCTCCCAACAAGAACCCGGTCTCATTCTGAAGCCTGGCGGCGGGAGCAGGAGCGGTTCAGACATTTTATTACTTCTTTCTCTGATCACTTTTGAGAGGATTGCTTCCGTTGAAGTGTTGCTTGTGCGCAAGACATCGGGGAGCAATTTTAAGTGGACCCGCCCACTGGGAAGCCGACAGCTCGGGAGCAACGCTGGTTTTACACCCCCACCCGAGAATACTCTCCACTGAATCAACGGTGGGGGGGGGCGGGGAAACCAGCGTTCCACCCGATCCCGTGGGTTTCCCGCCCGGAAAGTTGGGTTAAAATTGCCTCCCTTCCAGTGTTACTAAAGAATAAGGTGCATCCTGTGAGAGGAATACTTCAGGCACTTACAGCTGTCTTCCTCTTCCATAAAGACTTTGCTGATGTAGCAAGCGTAGACAAACCCGCAGAGCTGCAAAAGAACAAAAAATAGCAGAATTCATTATTTGCCACAATTTCAATTTACTCCCCCTCCCACTTGGCTGAAGGCACTGACTCATAGCTGGGGTACGAGCCCCGGCGGCCCTCCAATCCATTACCCCGACCCGAGCGGCCATTCTTCATCAGCGAGCCTGGAAAGCCAGTTTCGGCCTGCTATTTGACCACGGGGTGCGTCGCAGCCAAGCCTCACTGGGTCCCACCCGATGCCTGCGTGCAAGTGAACTTTCCAGCGGGGCGGGGGGTTGGGCGGTGGGGGGGTCAACGGATAGCAATCCAAGACCCTCGCTGACTTTGTTCCTTCCCCAAGAGCGGGAGGCCACTCACGCTAAGTGCTGTTCGTGGCTCCCTTACCTGTGGTCTGGCCGAGACCAGCTAACTCAGCATCTCATTGAAACTTATAAAATTCTAACAGGACTAGACAGACTAGATGCAGGAAGAATGTTCCCGATGGCGGGGGAGTCCAGAACCAGGGGTCACAGTCTAAGGATAAGGGGTAAGATATTTAGGATAGAGATGAGGAGGAATTTCTTCACCCAGAGAGTGGTGAACCTGTGGAATTCTCTACCACAAAAGGCAGTTGAGGCCAATTTATTAAATATATTCAAGAAAGAGTTGGATATATTTCTTAAGGCTAAAGGGATCAAGGGATATGGGGAGAAGGCAGGGACAGGGTACTGAATTTGGATGATCAGCCATGATCTCATTAAATGGCGGAGCAGGCTCGAGGGGCCGAATGGCCTACTCCTGCTCCTATCTTCTATGTTTCTATGTTTCAAGCAGCAATCAAACCTGGGACCTTATCACCCGAGGGAAAAATTTTAAAATGAATCAATCCGAAGTAACGCACGTCGAGTTATAAGCTGAATTTCAAATCAGCTGAGTGACGGTTACTGAACAGAGCAATTTATGCAACCAATGTCATATCGAAAGACCAGCAGCACATCACAAAGGCTCATTGTTACAACTAACTGTCATTAACCATCACACAATATAATGGGATGCTCCTTAAGGTTTGCCTGTGGCATGTTTAATAAGCCAAAAGACTTGAAGCAGAATAATGGATTTTCGCAGTATGCTGAATAATAAGCAACCCCCCTTTTCTCTTCTTTGTTTATTAATCTCTTTCTGTACACTAGTGAATTCTGTTCTATTGTTCAAATTTTAGGAGAGTAGGAGCCAATATATCTGTTGTTTAATGTATGTGGCACTAATACTTGCAGGCATATGTATTGAGTGCTGTTAGTGAAATTAGGGCATCCCGTCGACAGCTTTATTGCACTGAATTCACATTGATGCTTTAGACTGGCAGAATAATAACCGCAGAGGGTTCTACAGCTCAGTAATGTTTCCATCATCTGACCAAATATCTCATCTGTTAGGTGACACACAGCACTTGGCTCAGTTTGTAGCACCCTTGTCTCTGAGTTGCGAAGATTATTGGTTCAGGTCCCACTCTACAGCTTTGAGCACATAATACAAGCTGATACGCTAGCTCCTTACTGAGAAAGGCCCTGTATTGTCGGCGACATCCTTCTTCATTAGAGATGTCTCTGGAGTCCCCTCTTTTTTTTTGCCTGATCAGGTGGATGTTAAAGATCCCAGGTCACTATTCAGAGGCGGGCAGGGTGTCCTCCCAGTGTCCCGGCCATTAATTCTTCCACCACCAAAACAGATCAACTAGTCATATATTTCACTGCTGTTTATGGGTGCAAAATGGCTACCCTGCTCACGACACTTTAAAATGAAATTAATTGTGAAGTACTTTGAGTTTTTGAGAGTCACAGTAAGGAGCTGTATAAATGCAGCTCTTTCTAAATAATTTTAAAGGGGGTGCAGGATCAGAGAGACCTAGGGGTGTATTTGTACAAATCCTTGAAGGTGACAAAACAATTTGAGAAGATCTGTTAAAAAAAGCAGATGGTGTGGCGGAGCCACCAAGGGTCTCAGAACAATTAGTAATAATCCCTTTAACTACAGTGTAGTGCAGCCGTGGACTGCACCTTTAAACTGCCTGTTAACTGTACTGTATTGTGTTTTCCTGCACTCCACGTGACCACCAGTGGCGCGAAGAACGTGATGACGTCAGCTTCCAGAATCTTCCAGTAGTCGTCGAGTGCCCAGCAAGCTGATTAGACCTGTGTACCGTTTCTCCTGTAGTTTCCCTGTTAACTTCGTTGTTCATTAAAACCTGTTGATTTGATTCATCGAGTCGAATACCTTATTCAGATAGGAACCTCCGTTCCTACATTGGTGACCCCGATCTTGTCGGACAACTTTAGTCGAGGATGAACACGAACGCTGTCGCCCTTAAACTGCCGCAGCTCTGGGAACAGCAGCCAGCAGCATGGTTTTTCCAGGCAGAAGCACAGTTCGCTCTCCGGGAGGTCACAGCGGATTCGACCCGTTATTATTATGTGGTTGCCGCTCTCGACAGTGCCATGGCCTCGCGGGTCGTCAGCATCCTTGGCAGCCCACCGGAGGAGGGCAAGTATGAAGCGCTTAAAGCCCGTTTGCTACAGGTATTTGATCTTAATAAGTCGGAGCGGGCACGCAAGCTTATTTCCATGCCCGGCCTTGGGGACTCAAAACCGTCAGAGCTGATGAGTCAAATGCTCACGCTGTTGGGCGCGGAACCCCAATGTTTTTTATTCCGTGAGCTTTTCGTCTGCCAGCTACCCGATCCGGTTCAGGCGGCCTTGGCCAACACTGCCATCACAGACGGTGCTGAACTCGCTGCAGAGGCAGACAAGATATTTACTGTTACTCAGCAATGTTGTGCAGCCACGAGGCGCCTTTCCCCCACGCGAGCGAAGCCCAGCCCTCCCCCAGCAGGATGGTGCGCGTACCACGCCTGTTTTGGCGCCAAAGCTCGATGTTGCCGGCCTCCTTGCAGTTTCCCTCAGGAAAAAAAAAACTCCAACAAGCTCGCGTCCTCCCGGACGGACGACAAGGTCTGAAAAGCACGGCAAGTTAGCTATGGCGGCGGGCTCAGCGGGCAAACTCATTTACGTTACGGATTCCGTTACGGGCCGACGATTCCTGTGCGACACTAGTTCACAGTGCAGCATCCTGCCAGCTTCAAAGCTGGACCTACTTTCCGGCGGCCAGGGGCCTTCCCTCGTGGCAATAAACGGCGCTGCCATGCGTATGTTCGGTAAATGGACGGTAAACTTAACCTTCGCCGGTCAGCGTTTTGTCTGCGACTTTATTACAGCTAAGGTCTCACAGGCCATCCTGGGGGCTGATTTTTTCTGTGCCAACGGTCTGCTGGTCGACGTCCAACACTGCCGACTCATTAATGCGTCCACTTTCCACGCAGTGCCCTGCCACCGCAGCACCGCCGTGTCCTGGTCGGTGGCCTGTGCGGTTCCGTCGCAAGACGGGTTTACGCGCCTGCTCGGCGAATTCCCGGAGCTCACCAGGCCTACTTTTTCGGCTGCAGGCACACGGCACGGGGTGGAGCACCATATCTCCACGACCGGAGCACCTGTTTACGCTCGGGTGTGGCGATTAGAAGCCGGCAAGCTGGCAGCCGCAAAGGCTGAGTTCCAGAACATGGAGCGCCTCGGGATCATCCGGCGTTCGGACAGCCCTTGGTCCTCCCCACTGCATATAGTACCCAAACCAGACGGCGGATGGCGACCTTGCAGGGATTACAGATGCTTAAACGACGCCACGACACCGGACAGGTATCCTATTCCCCACATCCAAGATTTTTCGGCACATCTGGCTGGCAACTCTATATTTTCTAAAGTGGATCTCGTTCGTGGATATCACCAAGTTCCGGTGCACCCTCCAGACGTCCCCAAAACGGCAGTCATCACTCCGTTCGGCCTTTTTGAGTTCCTCCGCATGCCATTCGGTCTGAAAAACGCAGCTCAAGCATTCCAGCGGTTGATGGACTCTGTCTTACGGGACCTGCCCTTCATTTTTGTATATTTGGATGACATCCTAATAGCCAGCAAGGATACGACAGCTCACATGGCCCATTTACGTACACTTTTCGCCCGGCTCAGCCAACACGGCCTTATTGTCAATCCGGCCAAATGCAAGTTTGGAGTATCCAGTATTGATTTCCTGGGACACAGGATTACCCCAGAAGGCGCCGTCCCACAAGCCACCAAGGTAGAGGCAGTTACCGCATTCCTGCGGCCTCACACAGTCAAACCCCTGCATGAGTTCTTGGGGATGGTAAATTTTTATCATCGTTTCGTCCCCAAGGCGGCCCGGTTAATGCAACCTCTGTACGAAGCAGCCGTTAGCCTTTTTCAGCCGCCAACTGCGCAAGAACGAGCGAAAGTATAGCACTTTTGACAGAGAGTTGCTAGCCCTGTTTTTGGCCATCCGGCATTTCCGTTTCCTTCTAGAAGGCCATCCGTTCACTGCATTCGTGGACCACAAGCCGCTCACCTTCGCCATGGCCAAAACGGCGGAACCTTGGTCAGCTCGGCAGCAGCGCCACCTCACGTTTATATCCGAATTCACAACGGATTTGCGGCACGTGTCAGGCAAGGATAATCTCGTGGCGGATTGCCTTTCCCGGGTTCCAGTCCAGGCAGTCCACCTGGGCATCGATTTCGTCAGACTGGCAGAGGATCAACTGGCAGACCCAGAGGTACAAGCGTTTAGGACCATGCCTTCCAGTTGGCAGGTTGCAGATGTGCCGTTTCAAGCGGCAGGAACCACGCTCTTGTGCGACACATCCATGGGAGTGCCCCGGCCCATTGTGCCGGTCGAATGGCACAAGAAAGTATTCCAGGCAATCCACGGGTTATCTCACCCAGGGATGCGGGCTTCTCAACGGCTAATGTCCCGCAAATTTGTTTGGAAAGGCATGCATTTGGACGTCCGGGACTGGACAAACAATTGCGTCGATTGTCAAAAATCCAAAGTCCACCGTCACGTCAAGGCTCCGGTGGCCAACTTCCCGGTGCCTGAGCGCCGTTTCAACCACGTTCACGTGGATTTAGTAGGTCCCCTTCCCGGGTCACGTGGATTCACACATCTCCTGACGGTGGTAGACCGGACCACCAGGTGGCCAGAGGCGATTCCCTTGGCCGCTACCACCGCAGCAGACGTCGCCAGGGCGTTTCTTTCGTCGTGGGTGGCTCGGTTCGGGGTGCCATCGGACATCTCCTCGGACCGCGGTCCGCAATTCACATCAGAGCTGTGGAACGCAGTGGCACAAGGCCTGGGTACCAAACTGCACCGTACCACCGCGTACCATCCGCAGGCGAATGGTCTGTGCGAAAGGTTCCATCGGTCTCTCAAAGCGTCCCTCCGTGCCAGCTTGAGGGGACCCAACTGGGTGGACAGGCTCCCATGGGTGATGCTGGGCCTCCGGACAGCCCCAAAGGAGGATCTTCAGTCTTCATCGGCTGAGCTGGTTTATGGCCAGACACTCAGAGTGCCCGGTGACTTTCTCCCTCCACACACCGAACCATGGTCTGCAGCTCAACAGCTCCTGCTACATCAGGAGGCGGCTAGGAATTTCCTACCCATCCCAACCTCGCAGCATGACCCGCAGAGGGCTCACGTCCCGACAGAGCTCATGAGTTTGGACTATGTCTTTATTAGACAGGGCGGTCAAAGAGACCCGCTCAAGCCGCTGTATACCGGACCTTTTCGTGTCATCTCATCAGGGGAAAAGTTTTTCACAGTCGAAGTCGGTGGAAAGTCCGATACCATCTCTATCGACCGGCTAAAACCAGCCCACCTAGATCGGAGTGAGCCTGTCGTGGCTGCCCAACCGCCTCGCCGCGGCCGACTGCCATTGGCCGCCAGACCAGCCGTGCACCAGACCACCATCGAACAGCCCGATTCGGCCTCAGACGCGCCTGCACCTCTGACTACCGTTTCTGCCTCGCCCGAGACGCCGCTTCTGCCGCAATCCGGCACTGGTTCGTCTACTAACGCCCGTTTCCACTGCCTGAGTTTCATCGCCGTTCGGCCAGGATCATTAAACCTCCTACTTGGTTGACAATGTGCGTTAAAGTGGATTCTGGGGGGGCGCCTGTGGCAGAGCCACCAAGGGTCTCAGAGCAATTAGTAATAATCCCTTTAACTACAGTGTAGTGCAGCCGCGGACTGCACCTTTAAACTGCCTGTTAACTACTGTATTGTGTTTTCCTGCACTCCACGTGATGACGTCATGACGCCGATCACGTGACCACCAGTGGCGCGAAGAACGCGATGACGTCATGACGTCAGCTTCCAGAATCTTCCAGTAGTCGTCGAGTGCCCAGCAAGCTGATTAGACCTGTGTACCGTTTCTCCTGTAGTTTCCCTGTTAACTTCGTTGTTCATTAAAACCTGTTGATTTGATTCATCGAGTCGAATACCTTATTCAGATAGGAACCTCCGTTCCTACAATGGGATCCTTGGCTTTATTAATAGAGGAACAGAGTACAAAAGCTAAACCATTATAAAGCACTGGTTAGACCTCAGCTGGAGAATTGTGTCCAATTCTGGGCACCACACTTTAGGAAGGAAATCAAGGCCTTGGAGAGGATGTAGAGGAGATTTACTAGAATGGTACCAGGGATGAGGGACTTCAGTTATGCGGAGAGACTGGAGAAGCTGGGGATGTTCTCCTTAGAGCAGAGAAGGTTGAGAGAGATTTACTAGAGGTGTTCAAAATCATGAATGGTTTTGATGGAGTAAATAAGGAGAAACTGTTTCCAATGGCAGAAGGGTCAGTAACCAGAGGACACAGATTTAAGGTGATTGGCAAAAGAACCAGAGGCGACATGAAGAAACATTTTTTTATGCAGCGAGTTATGATCTGGAACGCGCTGCCTGAAAGGGCGGTGGAAGCAGATTCAATAGTAACTTTCAAAAAGGAAATACAGGTTGAGCGTCCCGAATCTGGACTCCGGGGCGATTGGTGGCAGGGGTCCGGAATCCATAAAATGTTCCGGAATCTGGACACCCTGAGGGAGGCTTACCAAAAGCGCAACCTGGGCCCAGGCATTTCTGGACTTGGCACGTGTTTCTGATGTCCGAAGTCCGGAAATATCGCAACCTGGGCTCGGGCGTTTCTGGACTTCGGACATCAGAAACACGTTCCGAAGTCCGGAAAAACCCGAAAACCGGCTTGGCCTCGGTCCCGAGGTTGCCGGATTCGGGACGTTCTACCTGTACTTGAAGGAAAAAAATTTATAGGGCTATGGGGAAAGAGCAGGGGACTGGGACTAATTGAATAGCTCTACCAAAGAGCCGGCACAGGCACGCTGGGCCAAATGTCCTTCTGTGCTGCAACATTCTATGATTCCATGATGATTCTACCTACTCTAATCCCACTTCCCTGTCATTTCCCCATATCCTTTTATACCCTTCCTTTCAATTACGTATGCAATTCATCTTTTAAGCATGAGAGCACTGAAGGAGGCAATTTGGCCCATCGTCTCTGCGCCGGCTTTTTTGCTCGAGCGATCTAAAGCTAATCCCCCATGTCCCGCTCCCTCCCCATAGCTTTGTATCTTCTTCTACTTTACTGTACCATTAAATTTGTCAATCATAACTGGCTTTCAACAAATCCGTGCTGGCTGTCGGTGATTAACCCCTGCATTTCCAAGTACTTACTATTGCAACATTATTCTGGACTCTGCCTCAATAGCTACTTGTGGCAAAACATTCCAAATTCAAATTACCCTCTCTGGGGAATAAAAATATTTCCCCCTTTATAGTTCCTGTGATAATCCTAAGTCTGTACCCCCTTTATACTAATTCACTATCCCGTGGAAGCAATCTTTTACTGTTTACTCTCCCAAAACCTTTCATGATTATCTATTTCATAATCTCTATTAGTTCTCCCCTTAACCTTCATTGTTCCAGTGAAAAAGCAACAATTTTTCAAGCATTTCTTCATACCTGGAACTTCTCATTCCTGGTATCATTCCAGTGAATGTTCACTATCTCCTTCCCACGAGTCTAATATCCTTCCCATAATGGGGTGCCCGGAACTGCCTACAATACTCCACCTGTGACCTAAGCAATGATTGGTGGAAACTTTACACCGCTTCTTATATATTCAAAATGCCCCTACGTATAAAACCCAGCCTCCTGTTTGTAAAGTTGTTTATTTTAGAAAAAAGAACAGTGAAAGGAAGCATGATCTAAATGGTAAAATTAACAGACTGGAGGAACAGAGAGATTGATGGGTGAAGATGTATAGATCATTAAAGAAGGGACCTCAGATAGAAGAGGTGATAGATGTGTGCACACACAAATACACACACGCACATACAAATACACATGCATACACAAATACACACGCACACACACAAATACACATGCGCACACACACACAAATACACACGCACACACACAAATACACACGCACACACACACACAAATACACACGCGCACACACAAATACACACGCACACACACACACAAATACACACGCGCACACACACAAATCTTCTTAGGCAGTCCCTCGGAACCGAGGATGACTTGCTTCCACATTAAAAATGAGTTCTCAGGTGACTGATGAGTCCAATGCGGGACCTACAGTCTCTGTCACAGGTGGGGCAGACGGTGGTTGAAGGGATGGGTGGGTGGGGTGCTTGGGTTGACGTGCGCTCCTTCCGCTGCCTGCGCTTGGCTTCCGCTTGCTCCCGGCGAAGAGACTCGAGGTGTTCGGCGCCTTCCCGGATGCTTCTCCTCCACTTTGTGCGGTCTTGGGCCAGGGATTCCCAGGTGTCGGTGGGGATGTTACACTTTTTCAAGGAGGCTTTGAGGGTGGTCCTTGAAGCGTTTCCTCTGCCCACCTGGGCTCTCTTGCCGTGCCGGAGCTCCGAGTAGAGCGCTTGTTTTGGGAGTCTCGTATCGGGCATGCGGATAATGTGACCCGTCCATCGGAGCTGATTGAGCGTGGTCAGAGCGTCGATGCTGGGGATGTTGGCCTGAGCAAGAACACTGACGTTGGTGCGCCTATCCTGCCAATGGATTTGCAGGATCTTGCGGAGGTAGCGTTGCTGGTACCTCTCCAGTGCTTTGAGGTGACTGCTGTACATGGTCCATGTCTCTGAGGCATACAGCAGGGCAGGTATCACTGCTGCTCTGTAGACCATGAGCTTAGTGCCGGGTTTGAGGTCCTGGTCTTCAAACTCAGGCGACCGAAGGCTGCACTAGCACACTGAAGGCGGCGTTGGACTTCGTCGTCGACGTCTGCCCTTGTTGACAGTAGGCTCCCGAGGTATGGAAAGTGGTCCACGTTGTCCAAGGCCTTGTCATGGATTTTGATAATCGGGGGGGCAGCACTGTGTGGCGGGGCAGGTTGGTAGAGGACCTTTATCTTACGGATGTTTAGTGTAAGGCCCATGTTCTCGTACGCTTCAGTGAAGGTGTTTACGATGGTTTGGAGTTCGACCTCCGAGTGAGCGCAGACGCAAGCGTTGTCTGCATACTGTAATTCGATGACACAGTCTGTCATCGAATTACACACACACGCGCACACACAAATACACACGCGCACACACAAATACACACGCACACACAAATACACACACAAATACACACGTGCACACACACTCAAATACACACGCACACACACATACGCGCACACACAAATACACACGCACGCACACAAATACACATGCGCACACACACAAATATACACGCGCACACACACATACACATGCGCACACACATACACACGCGCACACACACATACACACGCGCACACATACACACGTGCACACACACAAATACACACGTGCACACACACAAATACACACGCACACACAAATACACACGCGCACACAAATACACACGCACACACAAATACACACGCACACACACAAATACACACGCGCGCACACAAATACACACGCGCACACACAAATACACACGCGCACACACACATACAAGTACACACGCGCACACACAAATACACACACAAATGCACGTAAATGCACATGCACACACATGCATACGCACACATACATGTACAGATACACACGTGTGCGCACACAAACGTTCTTTGAAGGAAGATCTCAGGCTCTAACTACCTTTTATTTAACGCACACAGCGATCTTCCAATATTCAGCTTCAAGCACCAATTAATTTTTATCATTAAAGCCACAGTCTCAAAGCAGTTGTTTTCCACTTCAGGAGAACAGTCAATGATGGGTGTTGAAAGGCCTTTAGTTATCAGGTCGAGGTATCACACTTACTGCTGGCAGCAATAATCTGCAATCTGACGAACACAGTGGATTTCAAATTAATTTTATTTTTCTCCCTTTCTCGCTCAGGAACGTGCTGACTCCTTGTTGGGGTGCAGTTCCTTGAGTGGTGATTGTCCTCTGGTCACTTGTTCAAGTTCTCATGATTCACGAGCAATATTTGACAGTGAGGTCAACAATTTTTGGCTTTTTGGTGTAGTTTAGACTGAAAACTGGCAGGTCCTAAAACAGACTAAAATGAGAGTATACGGCTTGCAGCCAAATTTCCATCATTAGCTCATTCGTATAGCTTTAGGAAAAGCATTAGTAATGGAAGCAGAAAATTGCCTGCAAGTCTAATTTAAAGCTGTGGGGACAATTAAAGGGGAATGTCATACCTAGGTGACAAAAATTTTGAAAGGCTTTGGAGTGGATCTCAATCGATCCATCTGCCTTCACCAAGAATGAAGCGGAAAAGGACTAAGAAGAGACAGGCAAAAATAAAAGGAAAAGAACCTCGAGGCAAAGCTTTGTATCTGCAGGCAAGTGAGGGAGTTGGCCCCTGTCTGATGGCTGCTGGTTGTGAGGTCGATTGTGTTATGTATTGTGTGTTCTCCTCCCACCTGTGGTGGCGCTGTCACAGCAGATAAATGGTTGGGTGTTCTCTTGGTTAAGTTTAGCTCTCTTTGTTCGGAACTCTCCAGAACTTCCCTTTCCCTTCGAATAAAGCACTTCATGTTTGAATCTCTGAGTTCTGAGTTCTAATTGTGTCTAGGTAAAAAGGTACCGACACAATAAAGTGGCAACGAGGAGCGGACGAATCTGCGTATGTTACGGGTGCAGTGAGTAAACAGAAATTTAAATTTGAAACGTGAGATGGCTACTATAATAGGAAGCATCGGTGATTTTGATGAAAATGTGGCGCAGTGGAGCGCTTATATGGAACGTTTTGACTATTTTGTCTTGGCGAATGCGGTGGCAAACGAAAAGGTCGTGCCTACCTTTTTGAGTGTAATGGAGCCAAAGACATTCAATTTACTTCGCAGCCTTGTGCAGCCAGATAAGCCAGGAACTAAAACATATAAGCAACTAGTGGAAATTCTTGGAGCACATTTTTCACCAAAACCTCTGGTTATTGCTGAGAGATTTAGATTTCACAAACGGAATCAAGAGGAGGGGGAATCAGTGATGATGTTTACTGCTGCTTTAAAAAGGTTGTTGGAACACTGCGAGTTCAAGGAGGTGCTGAATGACACCATTAGAGACAGACTTGTGTGTGGTCTGCAAAGTGCAGCCACACAGAAGCGCCTTCTTACTGAGGACAACCTTACTCTTGAAAAGGCCACTGAAGTTAGTGTCTCCATGGAGATGGCAGAAAAGGAGGCTCACCAGTTGAGTTCAACAGGGAGAGTTCACAAGGTGTCGTCTGAGCCGAAAGGTGCGCGGAACGGCACGTTACCATTGTGGGAAAACGGGCCATCACGCTAATGACTGCTGGTGTACGGAGCTGGAATGCCGAAATTGTGGCAAAAAGGGTCACATTGAACGCGCCTGTAGAGGTAAAAAAAGAACAGACAGAGCTGGGAAGCGTGGAAGCAAAATGTCTGTATTTGGACAAGAGAGGAAAAAGAGTGTTCATTCAGTGCAGTATGATGGAACAAGCAAAACAGAGGGGAGCGACACCTCTGAGGAGGAAGAGGTGCACATACTGACGGTTGCAGGTGGTTCAAATGGCTACTGGGTGTCACCACTGGTGGAGGGACAATCAGTGCGGATGGAGGTGAACACAGGCGCGGCTGTGTCCCTTGTTTCAGACACTGTCTGCAACAAAATGCTAAAGCATCTTACCCTTCAGCCAACAAACATTGTGCTAAAGACGTATACCGGCGAACCTGTGGCCATGAGAGGTGCCACTGAGGTGACAGTTGAATTGAACGGACAGACTGCAAAACTGCCACTATATGTGGTAAAGGGAAATTACCCATCGCTACTGGGACGTGCGTGGCTAGAGAAAATCACACTGGACTGGCCTGCAGTCCGCATGATGTCAAAAGGGGAGTCAGGTCTGACTGCAGTGTTAAACAAACATGCAGTACTCTTCAATGGGGAACTTGGGAGCATGAAAAAGATCAGCGTGAGACTGGACATTAAACCTGACAGCAAGCCGAAGTTTCACAAAGCCCGACCTGTACCCTATGCAATTAGGCCAAAAGTTGAGGTTAACATGGAGGCCTTAGTCGAGAATGGAGTCCTGGAGCCTGTGAGCGTGAGCAAATGGGCCACACCCATTGTTCCTGTCCTGAAAAAGGATGGATCTGTTCGAATCTGCGGGGATTTTAAAGTGACTATTAACCTGGTGCTGTCTGCGGAACAGTACCCTCTTCCCCTCATT
Organism: Somniosus microcephalus; assembly: GCF_052327205.1. Taxonomy (NCBI): domain Eukaryota; kingdom Metazoa; phylum Chordata; class Chondrichthyes; order Squaliformes; family Somniosidae; genus Somniosus; species Somniosus microcephalus. The sequence continues at coordinate 63,708,663 of NC_141006.1, read as the reverse complement.
GATGATCTTTTTACGGGCCTGGCCGGAGGGCAAAAGTTCAGCAAAATAGAATTATGCCAGGCTTATCTAAAAATGCATGTCGATGACGAATCAAAGGAGCTGCTGACAATTGTGACACACAAGGGGCTATACAGGTACTGCAGCCTTCCGTTTGGAATTATGTCGGCCCCTGCTCTATTCCAAAGGGCAATGGATCAGATTTTGAGTGGACTGCCAGGAGTCCAGTGCTACCTGGACGACATCCTTGTCACTGGGACAAATGAGGAGGATCATCTTCTGAACTTGGATGCGACACTACAACGACTGAAAGAGTACGGACTCAGAGTTCGTAAAGACAAATGTGAATTCTTTCAGTCTTCAGTTGAGTACCTGGGGCATGTGATTGACACTACTGGCCTGCATAAGGCGCCGTCAAAGGTCAAGGCGATCGTGGAGGCCCCAGCACCCCAGAATGTGAGCCAGTTACGTTCATTTCTGGGGCTACTTAACTACTATGGGAAGTTTATTCCAGACTTAGCAACATTGCTGAAGCCGTTACATCAGTTGCTATGTCAAGGCAAAACATGGAAATGGACTGAACTGTGCAACGAAGCTTTCGCCCAAGCAAAGAAAGCATTGCTGAAATCGGAGGTCCTGACACACTTCGACCCAAAGCTACCCGTGCAGCTAGCATGTGATGCATCACCATATGGTGTGGGAGCAGTCATATCCCACATCATGCCTTCGGGTGAAGAGAAACCTATCGCCTTCGCATCACGCACCTTGAACAAGGCCGAGAGTAACTATGCGCAGATCGAGCGCGAGGCCTTGGGAATCGTTTTTGGAATTCAAAAATTTCATCAGTACCTGTTTGGGAGAAGGTTCACACTCCTGACGGACCACCATCCATTGACTTCAATCTTCGGGCCCCACACCGGAATTCCGTCTCTCGCTGAAAGCAGGATGCAAAGGTGGGCTTTAATGTTGTCAGGACACACATACGACATCAAATATCGCAAATCAGACTTGCACGGCAACGCAGATGGTCTCTCGAGGCTACCCTTGCCTGTTACTCCCCCAGAGCCTCGTCAGATAGACATCTTCTACTTTAGACAAGTGGAGGGAGCACCTGTCACTGCAGTTCAGGTGCGAAGGTACACCCGCAACGATCCAGTCCTGTCTGAGGTAATGGACGATGTCATTCGAGGGAGAGCTATAGGAGATTCTCCTAGTTTGAAACCTTACGTTTCAAAAAGAAATGAGCTCTCCGTCCAGGCAGGTTGTCTTCTTTGGGGACGCCGTGTCATCATTCCGCCACCTCTGAGGGAACCTATACTGCAACAACTTCATACAGGCCACAGTGGGATGGTTCGGATGAAGGAAATGGCAAGAAGCTACTTCTGGTGGCCAGGTCTCGATGGGAATATTGAGGAGAAAGCCAAAACATGTTCCCCATGTCAAAGGGTCCGGAATGTTCCACAGCTGGCAACCCTACACCCCTGGGATTGGCCTGCAGAAGTGTGGCAGCAAGTACATGTGGACTTCGCCGGTCCTTTCGAAGAGAAGATGTTTATGGTGGTTGTGGACGCTCGTAGCAAGTGGCCGGAGGTCGCTGTGATGAGGTCTACCACGGCAGAGAAAACAATTGAGAAACTTGGTGAGATGTTCAGCCGTTATGGCTCACCGGAACAACTCGTAAGTGACAACGGTCCACAATTTGTATCACAGGAGTTTGCAACCTTCCTGCATGTGAATGGTGTCCAACACATCAGGTCTGCGCCTTATCATCCCTCTACTAACGACCAGGCAGAAAGGTTCGTGCAAACTTTGAAGCACGCCTTGAAGGCATCGCAAGGTCAGGGCTCAATCCACCAACGTCTGAACAGCTTCCTGTTGTCCTACAGGAACGAGCCGCATGCCACAACCAAAACTTCCCCCACTTCGCTCATGATGAAGAGGCAGTTGCGGACAAGTTTTGACTTACTCAAACCTCCAAGGGCAGAGCAGGCTGTCCATCGTCAACAACAAGCTCAAGTTGAAAAGAGAGAGAAAAGAGCCAAGGAGAGACGGTTTCATCCGGGAGAGCACGTCCTAGCTCGAATCTACAACACTGAACCGAAATGGGTTCCTGCTACGGTGATTGCACAGACGGGCCCTGTGTCTTACACGGTTGAGACTGCTGAGGACGTCGTCTGGAGAAGACACACAGATCAACTGTTGTTAGGAGCAGAGACAGCCACAGAGGCTCCAACGGCTGGTTGGCCTGAATTGTTTCCGGATGATACCGCAAACCAGCATCCTTTGCCACAGTGCTCTTCTCCAACACAGGAAGTCAAAGAGACTGTTCCACCTGTGCAAACTCCTGACTTTCGACTGACACAGGCACCTTCTCCATCTAGGCCTGTGTCAATGCCTACTGCTGTGGAAGCCAGCGATGACCGGCGGTATCGTGTCAGAGAGCGGCGGCCTCCAAGACGCTTGGATCTGTAGGCTTAGCGACTTACCCACAAGACTGGGGCAGAATAAACCCCAGGGTAAAGTCAGGGGTTGAGGCAGTCTACCTCTACCCTAGGTTAGTTGAGTGCATTGAAAGTAACTTACCTGCTGAGGAATAGTGTGGACCTTCCATTTAAGAGGGGAGGAATATGTTATGTATTGTGTGTTCTCCTCCCACCTGTGGTGGCGCTGTCACAGCAGATAAATGGTTGGGTGTTCTCTTGGTTAAGTTTAGCTCTCTTTGTTCGGAACTCTCCAGAACTTCCCTTTCCCTTCGAATAAAGCACTTCATGTTTGAAGTTCTGAGTTCTAATTGTGTCATTCCATGGTCCCATCCCCATAGGACAGCATTGTGGTAAGCTGGAAAAGGGTGGAGCCAAGTTTTAGACCACGGCATCCCATAACTGTCACTGGATGTGCCAGGCCTGTGTTTCCCATTGCTGAGTTGTCTGCCCAGTAATGATAGTGCTGTGGAATTGGTGGCACAGTATAAATGGAATGATTCCAAAGTATCCCAGAATTGATTACACACACACAAACACAACATGCACAAACACGCAGATACACGCACACACAACATAAACACACACATACACAAACACACGCACACACCTACATAAACACGCACACAAACACAACATACCACACGCACAAATACACACACACACACACACAGATACATACATACACACAACATACACACAAAACACACGTGTGCACACAAGACACAGACACAAACACACGTATATATGCAAACACACATCACGCGCACACAAAACGCACATACTTTTAATTGAGATCTACCCGTTTGAAAACTGCATAATGTTAACATTTGGAGCCTTGCTGTGCACTTCACTGCTCAGTCACGAGGCTAGGCATTGTCAATCAGATAAGTCTGCAAATGACCTTTGCAGAGCAGGAAGTGGCTGCTTTCAATGAGCAGAAAACATTCACTTTGAAACATCTTACTCCAACACAGATGAAATAATGAAAATCCGTGACAGCCAATGCCCTCACGGATAGGGAGGTCATGACTGGCCAACTGTGTTTGTACTGGTAAACTGCCTGCTTTATGCCTGTTAAACCTCAGCAGCACCGCTTTACACATTTGGTGCTCCCTTAGCCTTGGTTCGCCCAACTTGCACCTAAGTTCTCTGGATCAGCTAAGTGGGATGTGTCCCTACGGGAAGAGAGTGCACTATGTATTGGGCAAATGGAAATTCTACACATGAAGCTTGGTTTGTACACTCAAAGATGGTGGTGGGTTTTCACGTGTTAAGATTCAGTTCAGTACAGTTGTAGTCCCCACATTGACATTGAAACTGGATAAAACACATTTGCTTTTTCAATTACACTTCACATATGATGGAATTTATATGTGGGTGCCATTGGCAAAGATGCATGTGCTGGCCATCTCCCACCCATACTTGTCCTTGGAAGGTGATGATGGGCCTTCTTCTTGAAATAGCTTTACAACTTTGTTTTAATTCATTCTCGGCCGTTGGATGTCTTTATTTATTGCCCATCCCTAATGCCCAATCTTAGTAACAGTTTGATACAACTGAGTGGCTCGCTGGGCCACTTCAGAGAGCAGTTAAGAGTCAACCACTTTGCTGTGGGTCTGCAGTCACCTATAGGCCAGGTAAGGATGGCAGGTTTCCTTCCCTAAAGAACATTAATGAACCAGTTGAGTCTTTATGACAATCCAACAGCTTCATGGTCACTTTCATTAATACCAGTTTAAAAAAAAATCAAATTCACAACTACCAGGGATTTCAGCTCACGCTCTCTGGATTATTAGTCCAGTAACATAACCACCACTCGACCTGTGTGATTAAGAGTCAATCTATTTAGTGAGGGTGCAGAATCACACGCAGGCTACACCACTTAGGAGTGAGAGGTTCCCTTTCCTGAAGGACATGAGTGAACTGGTGGGATTTTTATGCTTTCATGGTCAAAAATTATCAGGTTTATTCAATTCAATAAGTTGTCATAAGAACATAAGAAATAGGAGCAGGAGTAGGCCAATCGGCCCCTCGAGCCTGCTCCGTCATTCAATAAGATCATGGCTGATCTGATCCTAACCGACAATCTACAATCACAGAACCATCTCCTGACTCTAACAGAATTAGACACATGAAATAGGAGCAGGATCAGGCTACACGGCCCCTGGGCCCGCTCCGCTACCCACAGGGCCATGACCGATCCGAACCTAGACTCATGTCCAAATTCCTGCCCGCTCCCCGTAACCCTTAATTCCCTTTACTTCTAGGAAACTGTCTATTTCTGTTTTAAATTGATGTAATGATGTATCTTCTACAGCTTTTTGGGGCAGCATATTCCATGGACCTACCACCCTCGGAGTGAAGTAGTTCCTCCTCATCTCAGTTTTGAAAGAGCAGCCCCTTATTCTAAGACTATGCCCCCTAGTTCTAGTTTCACCCATCATTGGGAACATCCTCCCCGCATCCACCCGATCCAACCCCTTCACAATCTTATATGTTTCAATAAGATCGCCTCTCATTCTTCTGAACTCCAATGAGTAGAGTCCCAATCTACTCAACCTCTCCTCATATGTCCATCCCCTCATCCCCGGGATTAACCGAGTGAACCTTCTTTGTACTGACTCGAGAGCAAGTATGTCTTTTCTTAAATATGGACACCAAAACTGTATGCAGTATTCCAGGTGCGGTCTCACCAATACCTTGTACAACTGAAGCAATACCTCCCTATTTTTATATTCTATCCCCCTAGCAATGAAAGCCAACATTCCATTGGCCTTCTTAATCACTTGCTGCACCTGCATACTAACCTTTTGAGTTTCGTGCACCAGGACCCCCAGATCCCTTTGTACTTCAGTACTTTCCAGTTTCTTGCCATTAAGATAATAACTTGCTCTACGATTTTTCCTGCCAAAGTGCATAACCTCATACTTTCCAGTATTGTATTCCATCTGCCAAATCTCTGCCCACTTACTTAGCCTGTCTATGTCCCCTTGCAGGTTTTTTATGTCCTCCTCACTCACTGCTTTCCCTCCCATCTTAGTATCATCTGCAAACTTTGATATGTTACACTCGGTCCCCTCCTCCAAATCGTTAATATAGATTGTAAAGAGTTGGGGACCCAGCACTGACCCCTGCGGAACACCACTAGTTACTGATTGCCAGTCTGAGAATGAACCATTTATCCCAACTCTCTGCCTTCTGTTAGATAGCCAATCCTCTATCCATGCCAGAATATTACCCCCAATCCCGTGATTTTTTATCTTAAGCAATAATCTTTTGTGTGGCACCTTGTCAAATGCCTTTTGGAAGTCTAAATACACTACGTCCACTGGTTCCCCTTTATCCACCCTATATGTTACTTCCTCAAAGAACTCCAGCAAATTTGTCAAACATGACTTCCCCTTCATAAAACCATGCTGACTTTGTCCTATTAAATTATGATTATCCAAATGTCCTGTTACTGTCTCCTTAATAATGGACTCCAAAATTTTATCTACCACAGATGTTAGGCTAACCGGTCTATAGTTTCCAGCCTTCTGTCTACTGCCCTTTTTAAATAAGGGTGTTACATTAGCAGTTTTCCAGTCTGCCGGGACCTTTGCTGAGTCCAGGGAGTTTTGGAAAATTATTACCAATGCATCCACAATCCCTACCGCCACTTCCCTCAAGACCCTAGGATGTAAGCCATCAGGTCCAGGTGATTTATCCGCCTTGAGTCCCATTATTTTACCGAGTACCACTTCCTTAGTGATTTTGATCGTGTTTAGCTCCTCCCCCCCTATAGCCCCCTGTTTGTCCAGTGTTGGGATATTCTTAGTGTCTTCTACTGTAAAGACTGATACAAAATATTCACTCAGTGTTTTTGCCATCTCCATATTTCCCACCATTAATTTCCCGGTCTCATCCTCTAAGGGACCAACATTTACTTTAGCCACCCTTTTTCTTTTTATATAACTATAAAAACTCTTACTATCTGTTTTTTATATTTTTTGCTAATTTACTTTCATAATCTATCTTCCCTTTCTTAATCAATCTTTTTGTTATTTTTTGCTGTCTTTTAAAGTTTTCCCAATCCTCCCACTAGATTTGGCTACCTTATATGCTCTTGTTTTTAGTCGAATACTATCCTTAATTTCTTTACTTAGCCACGGATGGCTGTCTTTTCTTTTACACCCTTTTCTTCTCAGTGGAATATATATTTTTTGGAAGTTGTAAAATAACTCCTTAAATGTACACCACTGATCATGTATCATCTTACCCTTTAATCTATTTTCCCAATCCACTCTACTCAATTCCGCTCTCATACCTTCATAGTCTCCTTTATTCAAGCTTAGCACGCTTGTTTGAGATCCAACCTTCTCACCCTCTAATTGAATATGGAATTCAACCATGTTATGGTCACTCATTCCAAGGGGATCCTTTACTAGGACATTTTTAATTAATCCTGTCTCGTTACACAGGACCAGATCCAAGGTTGCTTGCCCCCTGGTCGGTTCAGTTACATACTGCTCAAGAAACCCATCCCTAATACACTCAATGAACTCATCCTCAAGGCAGCCCTGCCCAATTTGATTTGTCCAATTAATATGATAGTTAAAATCCCCCATAATTATAGATGTTCCCTTATTACAAGCCTCAACTATTTCCTGATTGATACTCCGTCCAACAGAGTTGCAACTGTTCGGAGGCCTATTGACTACGCCCACTAATGTTTTTTTCCCCTTATTATTCCTTACCTCCACCCAAACTGTTTCATTATCCTGATCTTCTAACCCAATATCATTTCTCTGTATTACAGTGATTCCTTCCTTTATTAACATAGCCACCCCACCTCCCCTTCCTTCCTGCCTGTCCTTCCTGATTGTTAAATAACCTGGTATGTTTAATTCCCAGGCATTGTCACCCTGCAGCCATGTTTCTGTAATAGCCACAAGATCATACCCATATGTAGTTATTTGTGCCATTAACTCATCTATTTTGTTACGAATGCTACGTGCATTCAGATAGAGAACTTTCAAATATGTTTTGTGACACTTAGTTCCTGCTTTTGCCCTTTTTATTACTTTACCTTTTACTCCATACCTTCTGCCCCTTCCTGACACGCTCTGGTTTTTAATTTCCCCACTGCTACCTAAGTCTATGACCTTCTCTGTTGTCATTTGTATTATTTGCTCTCTAGGAACCTCCCCCCAACTAGTTAGTTTAAAGCCCTCTCTACAGCCCTAGTTATATGATCGAGGTTTAAAATTGCAACTGCTGGTTCCTAATGCAGTTCAATAAATCATTTGGCTACCACACCCAATACCTATATAAGCAAGAAAGGTACCCTATCAGCAGCATGTCTGGGTCACGGTAAAGCAAGAAAAAGAAAAGTTTACTGCTAACATTACTCAGGGGCTTAGCCTATGCGTATGACTGACTTCTTATCCTGGCCAATATTTATCCCTCAACCAACATTACTAAAAACAGATTATCTGGTCATTATAAATGGAATTCTTTACAACAATTCTACTGAGATGGGCACAAGATGCCAACAGTGAGCATGTAGAATATTATTTTGATATTCCATTCTTCACTCCCTTTGCTGAAGCACCTATTTATCCGACACTGATGCAAGTGAAAATTACATTAATATTAAGTTAAATATGAAAGAGTTAAGAAATTGTCCACGGCGGAGACGGATGATTAGAATCTTTCACCAGTCCAATTCTATGGCTTTCCGAGATCTATTGAAATGATTAAAAATGTCAAACGAAAACTACTGAGTAAGGAGATCAGCCAAGCAATATTCATCATGTCAATCTGAATGAGGAAAGGGACTGGACACCCTGCATCATAAAGACGCAGTGATGTGGATTAGCCAGAGAAACCGTGCTTGGAAAGCAAAAATAGACATCTTGATTAAGAGAGCAGGAGTCGCAATTAATTTATTCGAGTTCTAACAGAATTAGCCTCTTATCATTTAATAATATCTGCCAGTGCCTCCAGCACATCTCTCTGCCAATGTGGTTGATCACAAATAATCCTCTTTACCACCTTGAATATGCAGAGGTCAGTGGCAGTGAACGATCATCACTATATCTGTAAAGAGGTGTCCTTCCACACACAAAAAAATTGGAGAAAATGTTTACAATCCGTCTTCCAGATGACACGTTACCTCACCCGGTCCTCTGTAATGACCATGACACTGGATAGAACTGACCTGCTCTTCTTTGAAATAATGCCATGGGCTCTTTACGTCCACCTGAGAGGGCAGCCGGGGCCTCAGTTTAACATCTCGTCCGAAAGACGGCCTCTCCAACAGTGCAGCGCTCCCTCAGCACTCCACTGGAGTGTCAGCCTGGATGGTACGATCAAGTCTCTGTGATTCAGAGGCACGAGTACTACCCACTGAGCCATGGCTGACACACGAAGGAATCAACTTATGTTATAAGCCTCTGTCTCGGAGGACTGCTGCAATATGAGACACCCAAACCCAGCATGAATCAGCACCTTTAGCACAGGAGGGGAGGAGAAAATTGGAGGTGGCTGGAAATGGGGGAGAGACAGACATTTGTGGAATAGGAGTAGATAAATCTCAATTGATATCTAAACGGTATCTATTCTATTTGCAGACAGGATGATTTATTCCAATACTGACAGCGGTTCCATGGAGATTCTATTTCTTCTCTGTAAACTTTCCACCATTTATGATATTGGTTGATGAATTCATAACATAATTCATTGTTAAAGTGTTCTGACTATAACCATCAGAAACTAGGGCCAATTTTCCTTTTAGCAAAATTTATGCTGCTTTTAATATTCCAGGGTATTTGACAATTTGGAAGGATAGACAGAAAGGAAAGGGAGGTGGGGTGGCTTTGTTGGTAAAGGATGGGATCAGTGCAGTGGTGAGAAGTGAGATTGGATCAGAAGATCAAGATGTAGAATCGGTTTAGGTGGAGATAAAAAATAAAAGGGAAAAAGTCTCTAGTTGGCGTAGTCTACAGGCCCCCGAACAGTAGCAATACTGTTGGACAGAATATAAATCAACAAATAATGGAGGCCTGTAAAAAAGGTACGGTAATAATCATGGGTGAATTTAATCTCCATATTGATTGGACAACTCAAATTGGCCATGGTAGCCTTGAGGAGGAGTTCATAGAGTGCATCGGGATGGTTTCCCAGAACAGTATGTAATGGAACCAACTAGGGAGCAGGCTATCTTGGATCTGGTACTGTGTAATGAGACAGAACTAATAAATAATCTCATAGTAAAGGATCCTCTAGGAAAGAGTGATCATAGCATGGTTGAATTTCAAATTCAGTTGGAGGGTGAGAAAGTTGTATCTCAAACCAGTGTCCTGAACTTAATCAAAGGCAATTACAATGGCATGAGGGCAGAACTGGCTAAAGTAGACTGGAAAAATAAATTAAAGGGTAAGACAGTTGAAATGCCGTGGCAGACGTTTAAGGAGATATTTCATAACTCTCAGCAAAAATAAATTCCAGTGAGAAAGAAAGATTTAAACAGAAGGGAGCACAAACTAAGAAAGTAAAGGATGGTATCAAATTGAAAACGAAGGCATACAATGTTGCTAAGATTGGTGGGAGACCAGAGGATTGGGAAATTTTTAGAAACCAGCAAAGGATGACTGAAAAAATAATAAAGAGAGAGAAGATGAATTATGAGAGTAAACAGGCAAGAAACATTAAAACAGATAGGAAGAGCTTCGACAGGTATATAAAAAGGAAGAGGGTAGTTAAAGTAAATGTTGCACCTTAGAGGATGAGACTGGGGAATTAATAATGGGAAATGGGGAAATGGCAGAGACTCTGAACAAATATTTTGCATCTATCTTCACTGTAGAAGACACTAACAACATCCCAATAATGGATAATCAAGGGGCCACAGGGAGTGGGGAACTAAAGACAATCACTATCACTAAGGAAGTAGTATTCGGTAAAATAATGGGACTAAAAGACGACAAGTCTCCTGGACCAGATGGCCTGCATCCCAGGGTCTTAAAAGAAGTGGCTGCAGAGATAGTGGATGCATTGGTTGCAATATACCAAAATTCCCTGGACTCTGGAGAGGTCCCAGCGGATTGGAAAACCGCAAATGTAACACCCCTATTTAAGAAAGGAAGGAAGCAGAAAGCAGGAAACTATAGACCAGTTAGCCTAACATCTGTCATTGGGAAAATGCTGGAGTCCTTCATTAAGAAAGCAGTAGCAGGGCATTTGGAAAATCATAATGCAGTCAAGCAGAGTCAGCATGGTTTTATGAAAGGGAAATCATGTTTAACAAATTTGCTGGAGTTCTTTGAGGAGGTAATGAGCAGGGTGGACAAAGGTGAACCAGTGGATGTGGTGTTTTTGGATTTCCAGAAGGTATTTGATAAGGTGCCACATAAAAGGTTACTGCATAAGGTAAGAGCTCACGGAATTGGGGGTAATATATTAGCATGGATAGAGAATTGGCTAACTAACAAAAAGCAGAGAGTCAGGATAAATGGGTCATTTTCCGGTTGGCAAACGGTAACTAGTGGGGTGCCACAGGGATCGGTGCTGGGGCCTCAACTATTTACAATCTACATTAATGACTTGGATGAAGGGACCGAGTGTAATGTAGCCAAGTTTGTGGATGATACAAAGATGGGTGGGAAAGCAAGTGTGCAGAGGACGCAAAGAACCTGCAAAGGGATATAGACAGGCTAAGTGAGTGGGCAAACATTTGGCAGATGGAGTATAATGTGGGAAAGTGCAAAGTTATACACTTTGGCAGGTAAAATAAAAAAGCAAATTATTATTTAAATGGAGAGAGATTACAAAATGCTACAGTTCAGAGGGACCTGGGGGTCCTTGTGCATGAAACACAAAAAGTTAGCATGCAGGTACAGCATATGGAATGTTAGCCTTTATTTCAAAGGGGTTGGAGTATAAAAGCAGGGAAGTCCTGCTACAACTGTACAGGGTATTGGTGAGACGACACCTTGAGTACTGCGTACAGTTTTGGTCTCCTTATTTAAGGAAGGATATACGTGCATTGGAGGCAGTTCAGAGACGATTCACTAGGTTAATTCCAGAGATGAGGAGGTTGACTTATGAGGAAAGGTTGAGCAGGCTGGGCCTATACTCATTGGAATTTAGAAGAATGAGAGGTGATCTTATTGAAACACATAAGATACTGAGGGGGCTGGACAAGGTAGATGCAGAGAGGATGTTTCCCCTCGTGGGGAAATCTAGAACTCGGGGGGCACAGTCTCAGAATAAAGGGTCGCCCTTTTAGAACTGAGATGAAGTAGAATTTCTTCTCTCAGAAGGTCGTAAATCTGTGGAATTCTCTGCCCCAGAGAGCCGTGGTGGCTGGGTCATTAAATACATTTAAGGTGGAGATAAGACAGATTTTTGCAAGATAAGGGATTGAAGGGTTATGGGGAGCGGGCGGGGAAGTGGCTGAAGATCAGCCATGATCTTATTGAATGGCGGAGCAGGCTCGAGGGGCCAAGTGGCCTATTCCTGCTCCTATTTCTTATGTTCTTATGTTTAAACAAATCAAACTGAGAATTATCGGCAGCTTTTATGATTTTCTCGCCAGCCCCCACCCTTGCTTGTCCAAGTCTGTTGAATTTTTTTGGTGATAAGAATACACTGTGCCGATGGCGCCAGTGAGGAACTGGCATCGGGTAGGTGTCAAGTTCAACAGAGCAAGTTAACTGAAGTTACACTGAAATGGTCACTGAAGTGTCTTGGATTAATAATTAGCTCTGCTTATTCAATCACACTGCTGGTTTCGGTCAGTCCTGCAATTCAATATCACGATAAAGCAACAGAAAAATAAATAAAACAACAACATCCCAGTTCTTCCTAAATCTTTTAAGGCATCCCATTGGTGGGACTCTTAGGAAATGGGGTTGTGGGCAAATCAGGTTAACGACGGGGCCTGAATTTCCTCGGACTTTCTGTCGCCGTAACCTCGGGACTTCTCGTTCCTGATGCAAGACCAATCATCTTCTTCTTCTTCTTAGGCAATCCCTCGGAACCGATGATGACTTGCTTCCACATTAAAAATGAGTTCTCAGGTGACTGATGAGTCCAACGCGGGACCTACAGTCTCTGTCACAGGCGGGGCAGACGGTGGTTGAAGGGGCAGGTGGATGGGGTGCTTGGGTTGACGTGGGGTGCTTGGGTTGACGTGCGCTCCTTGCGCTGCCTGCGCTTGGCTTCTGCTTGCTCCCGGCGAAGAGACTCGAGGTGTTCGGCGCCTTCCCGGATGCTTCTCCTCCACTTTGTGCGGTCTTGGGCCAGGGATTCCCAGGTGTTGGTGGGGATATTGCACTTTTTCAAGGAGGCTTTGAGGGTGTCCTTGAAGCGTTTCCTCTGCCCACCTGGGGCTCTCTTGCCGTGCTCTCTTGCAATCCCTAGGCCTGTGGCACACTGGATATCGAGGCTGCAAACTGGGCGGCGACCAGGAGAGAAGCGGGGAGGGTGACAGCAATCGAGAGGGAGGGAGGGAGGAGGAGGTCTTCGGAACCGCAGTGGAGCTGGGAGGAGCATTCCTGCACCTCCCAGCTCCACATTCAGGTTAAGTATTTTTTGGTAAGAAACTTACCTTTTTGGTACCTTTTAAGGACTGCTGGTTAAAAAGAAAGATCTTGCATTTATATAGCGCCTTTCACAACCTCAGGCTGTCCCAAAGCACTTTACAGCCAATGAAGTACTTTTTAAGTGTTGTAACGTAGGAAACGCGACAGCCAAGTTGCACACAGCAAGCTCCCACAAACTGCAATGTGATAATGACCAGATAATCTGTTTAAGTGATGTTGGTTGAGGGATAAATATTGGCCAGGACACCAGGGAGAACTCCTCTCCTCTTCTTAGCATCGTGCCATTGGATCTTTTAGGTCCACCTGAGAGGGCAGACAGGGCCTTCCGTTTAACGTCTCATCTGAAAGACAACACTGCCAAGAGTGCAGCTCTCCCTCAGCACGGCACTGGGAGGGTCAGCCTAGATCTTGTGCTCAAGTCTCTGGAGTGGGACTTGAACCCACAACCTTCTGACTCAGAGGCGAGAGTGCTACCCACTGAGCCATGGCTGACACCGGTGAGCTCAGGCTTCCTGTAGATCACCTTTCCCAGCACCGTGTTGTTCACGGCAGCCCATTTTTGCATAGGGGGCCTCAAACAGGTGAGAGCACCACCCCCGCTATGGCACGGGCCATGGACAACTCTTTTTCTGCCTTTACCAATATGGAGGGCGGCTCGCCCCTCCCCTTGTTTCCTCTCCACAAACCTCCCCCTGCAGATTCTGAAATACTGGAAGCTTCAACAAATAAAATTCCCGAAATGAATATTTTCTGGGAGGGAATGCCGCCAGACTCCGTGCCCCCAGAAAATAAATCTTAGTCCTTTAACACTTGAATTCTGTCGTAAAAGTGAAGGAATCAGCTTATCATACAGCACAGAAGGAGGCCATTCGGCTCATCGTGCCTGTGCCATTATAAGCCCGTGTCCTACTGCACTTTCAGTGTAGTTACTTGCTTTCATATGTTATGGACTTTTATTAGGTGTTCAGCTTTTCTGAAGGTGTTAGCTAGCTTTGGCTAGTTTTCCAGCTTGGCATGCATGCAACAGAGTTGTCCCGTCTGACATGCAGCCTTTGGGCCCTGGCAATCTGGCCTTCAAAGCACAGTATTACTTTCATTTATATTTATCATTCATTGATTTGTCCTGTTTGAATTTCATGGACGTTGAGGTTCAAAAAGGGCTGTGTTTGGTGCTGTTGCCTCGTTGGTAAATCTAAATCAGAACCCCCAAACCCGTCAGCATCAGCAACTGGAGATATATGTAAATTAATGGGAATCTGTATGTGGCCCAGGAGGGTCTACGGTACATATCTAAATGGCACACAAAGTCAAAAGGCTTGGGCAGCACAGGAGGAGGCCATTCGGCCCATTGTGCCTGTGCCGGCTCTCCGATAGAGCCATCCACAGTTAGTCCCACTCCCCCGCTCTTTCCCCATAGCCCTGCAATTTTTTTGTAAGGAGAGATCTAATTCCCTTTCGAATGTTACGATTGAATCTGCTTCCACCGCCCTTTCAGGCAACGGATCCCAGATCATAACAACTCGCTGTGTAAAAAAAAAACATTCCCCTCATCTCCCCCCTGGTTTTTGTTGCCAATTATTTTAAATTTATGTCCTCTGCTTACTGACCCTCCTGCCATTGGAAACATGACTGCGACACAAGAACTTTACCGCCTTCCTGTTATACAATAGGGAACAAACCCATTCTGTAAGATCTCCAACCAGTTGCATTCTCATTAGAAATAAATGGGAATGGAATCCGAGACAAAATTGATACACACAAGGTCACGATTAGACTTAATCTAAAGGTTCCTGGGAGAGTGGGCAAGCATGGACTGCAAATCTTATTTCCATATGATTCCCTCGCTGTTTAAATGTTCTATTTGCAATTGGTGCTAAAAGACTGAAAGCGATTGGCTTCTTTTTTTCATTTCCATTTGTGACACACACCTTTTGCTTATTGCCATGGCTACCCTTTGAAGGTCAATGTCTGCACTGAGTGGTGGAAAAATATAGACAGAAGATGGAAGAATATGTGCAGTGAATACCAGGGCTTCCTCCTGACTGCTGTTAATGTCAAAGGCGCAATCTCCCATCCACATTCTCGCTGGTTGATGGGGGCACATTTTCAATAGATTTTTTTGAGCAATTGTTCATAAATCATAATGTGCTCTCAAATATCTGCATAAAAATTAGCAGAGTGTCTGATTAAATTCACGTTGTCACAACTGACTCATCCGTTCACTGTGACAGTGATATTTTTAAACTATACTTTTTATAAATGTCCTCACATATTTGATGAAACGTAATTTTAGACGCAATAATAGGCATAACAGTAGGGCAGAGGGCAGAAAGGCTCTTGTGTATTTTATATACACAGCATAGGGGCAGCTTTGTTAAGGGTCCAGTTCCAGTGTGGCGCTTCACCAGCAAGTGGACAGGTCACAGAATCGGCCTTATACGGCCCCATCTCCGATACACGCTCCCTTCTAGCGAGGCTCCATGTGACGAGCAGAGCTTTGTATTGCCCCTTATACATCTTGTTGGGTTGTGCCTTTTTCCGTTCTCTCTTTTTTTCCCCCGTTCTCTCCCGTAGGCACTGTGGAAGCATTCCACCCACACGCACCAGCAGGTCCTCTGGGACCTCACCCGAGCGGCCATTCGTCGCTTATCCTTGCCGGGGTGAGTGTCAGCAAGGCCATTCCGCCACGAAGGGCATCCCGGCCGAGCTTGATGCTGGTCCTCCTCCGATCCTCGCCTCACATCCGCATGTGAAAGCGTCATTGGAAAGCAATCAGGCCCAGAACCCTGGGCTGGTTCCCGTCCCCTCCCTGTCCCAGGGTAACTGTAGCACCATGGTCTGAACCAGATGAAAGCCACTCAATCAGCAAAGTCCACGGGTGGAACTTTCAACTTTGGAGGGGGCGTAAAATGGGCAGTAGAGGATCGGCCACCTGTTATACACCTCGCTGGATTTTCCTTTCCATTGAGTTGAAAGTTCTGGCCTATGGCTGTTTCTGGTCCGTAAGGCTCAGTGCCACGTCAGACAGTACATTTACCCAATAAGCAATCTTAACTTCTATGGTGCATTGGATTTAAGTCACACAAAGCTATGTAAAACCGGTTGTCATGACTCTTACCATTCATGTAGAAATGACTCATGAGATAACACCGGGCGGCCAGCTGGTGGCACCGTCCAAGGAAAGTATAAATACTCGGGCGTGGGCCCAGCTTGCTCAGGATGTTTCTGTAACCAGGAACTAGTGATGTAGCTAGAGTTCATGGTTGTGAAACAGTTGATTAAAGCCTTGTGTTATACTCAAACCAAGTGCCTAGTAGTTTTCTTATGTCACCGGTAATAAAGGATAGCTGGAAATCTACTGAGATTTCATCCATTCTGGATACGCTACCCCTCAAAATGTAAGAAGTACTTTTTTTGTACTGTGTGTTTGCGTAGAGAAACAGGGTTTATGTGAACAGTGCTAAGTTTCAATCCTTGCTGACTTTTTGAAACATGACTCTTCTGATTTTGAACTTTTAAATCAAGTTTCATGCTATGTCCGGTACCCAGCACATCACACAAGTAGTTTCGCTGCAAAGTATTTTTTCTGGAGTTGGCCCAAACGCCCATTACAGTCACTGCTGTTCGGAGTCTGACTGGCAGCTCAATGCTCGTCCTTTTTTAAAATTTGTTCTCAGGATTTGGGTTGAACTTAAATCCTCTTTGTTGCTAGTTCAGGACCATAACCACTGTACAACTGTGTCCTTGATAGTCTGGATTGGTCCTCTGCACTATCCGTTACAATGATCCTGTTACCATAATCTTGAATCACGAGAAAATAGAGATGACCACATCCCACCGGGCAGCAACAATCAACTCAACACCTTTCTCCAACTTAGACACCAACAGTGGCAGCTTGTTTCTAGAAATAGTGGGCTGGATTTTGCCAATGGGGAGCTTTTGGAGGTGGGACTCCCACTTGTCGGGTTTCAGTCCCGCCTCCATCAACTTCCGGCCAACCCACGCTATTTTCCCTTGATTGACCTTGTTAAGCCCGTCCAGCGGGTTTAGCAGGCCAATTAAGGGAAAGCCGGTGACAGAGAACATCAACGTGTGACGTTTCATCTGTCAAATATTTTTGACAGATGAATTGTCATCGTTTGACAGCTCTGTGAAGCTGTCAAACACTGACATTCTCTGTAGTTTGATGAGTTCTTGAATTCAAGACCTCATCAAACCTCTTTTGCAGAAATTAGACGGTTGCTGCATTGGAGAATGCAACGGCCATCTGTCATCTCTGCCGCGGAGGCGTGAGACTCTCCACATACCCACCGATTGAAGCCTACAGGAAGAAACAAAGGTAAGTACACTTTTTCTAATACTTTGCACTTACCTCAGATACTCACCTCTCCACACTTGCACCCATCACTCACCTCCACGGCACACTTTTGGACCCCTCTGACCCCCGCAGACCCACTACTCGCCTCGCTGACCCTGGCGGGTTTCGGAGCCTTCGGGAAGCCCGCACTTGTGTGGGCAAAGCGGGGATAATCCTCGTATCTGCCCGTTAACTACCTGTTCACAGGCAGTTAAGTGGCTGTAATCCCTTCCCGCCTCCAAGGACACGGGACCCGGTGCGGGACGGCTACCCGTCTCCTGGCAAGATGGCACGAAGGCGGGTTGGGCACCCGTCCCCAGATTCTGCCATTTTCCCGGCAGTCCTGCCTCCAAACCTGCCTCCCCGGGGCTGGCATAATCGCCCCCAGTGTTTAAGTTAATTAAGGTTCCATTGGTTTCTTGAGCTGATGGCTTTTACAGCCAAAGCCAAAACTGGCTTCATAACTCTAATTTGTCCATTTTAAAATTTATATTTGAGATATTTTAGTATTTTCTTCCCTTCTCTACAGTCCCAACTAAAAGGGCAGGTTGGCAACTTTCTACAATTGCCCTGACCTATGCTTCTCTACTATTGGTTGGTAGGGAGCGAGGGAGAGTAGGCGGGGTGCAATGTTCCCCGTAAGCTCCGGGGGTCTCGCGCACCGGCTTTTAAATAGAAAAAAAACGCGCATGCACGGTATTTTGAGTGGGCCGCGCAGCCCCTTAAAGGAGCCACGCGGGCCCAAAACAAATTACAGGGAACACTGGCTGGGTGATTCGCCCTCTTTTCAAGTGAGGATGGGATGCACATTCTTGGCACTTTCCTCTGACAACGCAATCAAGACACGTCACATCAACTCCTACTTGACTTCAGATTTTCCTAGGGTCTCAAAACTGTAACTCCTGATGTCCGTCAATCTTTCAAAACCCGAAACACTGATCCTGATTTACCTCATCGTCTGTCCTGGTCTTCTCAACCTTGGTGGTTGCCTGCACTATGAGCCTTGGCCCTTCTCCAAAGCTTCTCAATTTGTAAAACAAAAGCTAAGATTGGTGTGTTCACACTCGACAACATCTATTGCTTTGAATTTCTTTGTGAATGGAAACTAAGGTCAACACCTACCGCAAGGAGGATCTGTAAGGAACTGCTGGTGACTTCAATATATTGGTAGTCAAGCAGGCACCCTGTCACTGTGATAACGTGGTGGTCTTCTGGGGCCTGGTCAGCGGGAGTCACTGGGGTCACTACACAGCCTGGTCCGTTCTCCATCCACCACGAGCGGTGCAGTGAGGTGTTGAAAGTCA
This sequence comes from Somniosus microcephalus, assembly GCF_052327205.1. Taxonomy (NCBI): domain Eukaryota; kingdom Metazoa; phylum Chordata; class Chondrichthyes; order Squaliformes; family Somniosidae; genus Somniosus; species Somniosus microcephalus. Next base: position 63,689,933 of record NC_141006.1, on the reverse strand, counting down.
TGACAAAGTCTCTGTCCTACAGAAAAAAAACACAACAAAATCCATTCATCATTAAAATGTCGTTGGAAACACTTTGGGGGGAAAATTCATTTGGTTTGCGCCTCCCGTTAGCGCCTTAAGAGGGCGCTAATGGGGTGCAAAGCAACTAGTGCCCGGGCGCGGCGATGTTTGCGCCGCTCGCGAAATTAATTAGACATTTTGCGGCGGCGCTAAACACTACTGCCACAATCTCCTGCGCTGGCAGATCGTGACGTCAGACGAGTGCGCAACGCCCCGGTAGCGCCCCGGACCAGATATTGAGTGGCGCCCCCTGCCTTACCGCCTGCCGCTAGCAACGACAGGTTGAGGGGAGCGTTTTGCAGTCAGAAAGGGACTGGGGGAGCGCTATTTAAAGGCGACCGCTTCCTGCCTTTTTTTGTTGGTGACATTTTTGCACCACGCAGTCAGAGAGAGAGAGAGAGAGAGAGAGAGACTTCTGGAGAGATTCAACGCTGTGTGAAGGAGTTTTGGGTACTGAGCAGCACTTTGCAGGTTCATTTTGATTTGCCCTTCCTTGTATTGATTTAGAAGAGACTATGGGGCTGCACTCTGAGCTCTTTCCCTGGATCTCTCCATTGTTCTTTCCAGCAGATTTGATGTACAGGTCTCTCCAGGCCGAGATTCAAGGCTGCAATGAGCAGGGTGTGGATGGAGAGCAAAATCAACCCTCCCCTTTAAGATAAAAACAGAAAATGCTGGACAAACTCAGCAGGTCAGGCAGCATCTGTGAAAAGAGAAACAGAGTTAACGTTTCAGGTCGATGACCTTTCGTCAGAACTCCCCTTTAAGAACATGGCCGGCGTTCCAGTGTGTCTGTGTTCCATTGCTGACTGACATCACATGAGCTTCACCAGCGCTCTGAGGTAGCGCCTCGCTCCTCAGCCTTTGCGCCTTAAGACAGGTGTGAAGCGCCTGATTTAGCGCTCCAATCACCTCTAGGGGGCGATAAAAACCAAGTTTGCCGTCGGAGGCGATAATTAGCGCCAGGCGCTAAACTTTGCGCACGGCCGATAATGGCGCCCCAAACGGGGCGATACTGAATTTTTCCCCCACTATGTGGTATCAAATAACTCCCATCAATAATGTTCGCAAAAAAGTTGAGATTTTTCCTGTTGTACTCATGCTTTCTCACTAAAGTCATTGACAGGAGGAATTTCACCTGTGTGTGTCTCAACTGCATTAACTGGTAAATTGTCCAGAAAACAATACTTGCGATATCAGTGTGCGAGCACTTAACGTCACAATCCTCTGGTGCTATTTTAACAAAGGCATTAACTCCATTTACTTGAAATGGGTTAATCTCCCCATACTTCCAATCCCTGCCCGTCCACAGGCAGTACTCCTGTTGGTGTAGTGAGCTCCAGTGATAGTTGCATCTGATGGTGGTGTTGTTGTATTATGGTATGGGCTTAATAAAAAGGCTGCATATAGTGACACCACAAGTCCCGGCCAGAATGAAAATGATTGGGTAATTCCCCCGTCAATCACACCTGGACACCGCACTGCTGTGAGTGACTGGGATTGATTTTATGCACATAATTTATATTATATAACTATCCTTCACTCACTGCATTTTGCTGGAGAAATAATCTTGCATTCATCAGGAGCTTCTGCTGTAGTTTCAGTCATGAGTTCTGTTTGCTGTAGTTTGTAGACTCTGTTTGCCGTAAAATAGACTGCTGTAAACTAGACTTTGTTTGCTTTAAATTAGACTGTTTGCTGTAAAATAGACTCTGTTTGCTGCAAAATAGACTGTTTGCTGCAAATTAGACTCCATTTGCTGCAAAATAGACACCATTTGCTGCAAAATAGACACCGTTTGTTGCAAAATAGACTCTGTTTGCTGCGAAATAGACTCTGCTGTAAAATAGACTCTGTTTGCTGTAAAATAGACTGTTTGCTGCAAAATAGACTCTGCTGTAAAATAGACTCTGTTTGCTGTAAAATAGACTCTGTTTGCTGCAAAATAGTCTCTGTTTGCTGAGTAAATAGTCTCTGTTTGCTCTAAGTCCAGCAGTAAGTACCGACCCACCTCCAACTCAATAATTACTCTGTAATAAAAAGCCAAATTTAAGGCCAGCTGAACCCTACTTAACACAGAGTGTTCATTCACAATAAGCAAATGTAGACATGGAAGACATTAAAGGTAGGCAGCTAATCTTGCTTTTGGATAGGCTTTTTCTTTTCAGTAAAAAAAAAGCTTGTTACAGAACTGTGCGCTTGTAATTGACAGTTTCAGGAAGATTCTGGGGTGTTGTATGCTGTTTTTCCCTAGAGCCAGTGATTAGGGCATTAGCAAGTACTGGTTCTTAATAACATCGGGGGCGGGCGGAGGGGGTGGGTAAGGTGACTTATCTCAAAGTTTGTTTCTTAGTCTTTGATCTGTCTGAGTGTACCTCACAGTATTTCCGCAAGAACTCTAATTGGCTCCCAAAAGTCCAACAGGAATGACTACAAATATGTTGAGGTAAATTGCTGCAGTGTGGAGTTTGCTCAGCAAATTGGACCATGCTTTGTCAAACCTCATTATAGCGCAGTACCTCGGAGCCAAACATTATAACCAGCTATGTGCTGTAGGGAACTGATCATGCCAAATATATTGTGAAAACTTCGGATTGGATCGGCCATTCAGTGTTCATATAGGATATGAAACAGCCCCGCCCCACAATATTCCACCACTATCTGCGCACTACCAATAGTCCTTCACGAGTGTGAGAAGGCTACAACCTATGAGCGACACATACAGTTATGAAAGCCCTTCACAGGAGCGACTGAAGGACTATACTTTACTCACCTGCCTGTGGGCATTGTTAGGCCTGGATTCAAAATTACTCCAAAACATTACAAACGACACACACTAACAAAGGAGATTTCACACTCGCTCAATACAGTCCACTCCTGATAATTCAAATACATTTCTCGCGCTTAAAAAAATTTGGGTTATCCAATAATTCTGGAACCCACCACCTAATAGCGCCGTGGGAGCACCTTCACCACACGGACTGCAGCGGTTCAAGAAGACAGCCCACCAACACTCAAGAAGCTCGACACCATTCAGGACAAAGCAGCCCGCTTGATTGGCACTCCATCCACCACCTTCAACATTCACTCCCTCCACCACTGGCGCACTGTGGCTGCAGTGTGTACCATCTACAAGATGCACTGTAGCAACTCGCCAAAGCTCCTTCAACAGCACCTTCCAAACCCGCGACCTTTACCACTTAGAAGGACAAGGGCAGCAGACGCATGGGAACATCACCACCTACAAGTTCCCCTCCAAGCCACACACCATCCTGACTTGGACCTGTATCGCAGTTCCTTCACTGTCGCTGGGCCAAAATCCTGGAACTCCCTTCCTAACAGCATTGTGGGTGTACCTACACCATATGGACTGCAGCGGTTCAAGAAGGCGGCTCACCACCATCTTCTCAAGGGCAATTAGGGATGGGCACTAAATGCAGGCCTAGCCAGTGACGCCCACATCCCATCAATGAATAAAAAAAAATTAAGAAAATGATCTCATTAAATGGCGGAACAGGCTCGAGGGGCCGAATGGCCTACTCCTGCTCCTATCTTCTATGCTTCTATGCTTTACATGCCTTGCACTGGATATACTCCACATGTGCTCTTGGAGCTCTTAAAAAACCTGCATTACTAACATAACTGCAGTCTGACTCAGTGTTTGTACAGTGTAAACTGTTTAGAACAAAGTTGCTGCAGCCACAAGCACGGGTACTTTATATATATTTGTTAAACCAGTTTTGCATTCTTTCTCACACTTTGCTCTTGTCTCTAACCCACCCACGTGAATCTACTGCATTCACCTGTATCCCAGCTGCGACCGTCACCTGTTGTACATTAAACACAAGCACCACACACTGGAACTTTAATAACCCTTTTCAACAACAACAACAACTTGTATTTATATAGCGCCTTTAACGTAGTAAAACGTCCCAAGGTGCTTCACAGGGGCGTTATAAGACAAAAAATCTGACACCAAGCCACATAAGCAGAAATTAGGGCAGGTGACCAAAAGCTTGGTAAAAGAGGTAGGTTTTAAGGAGTGTCTTAAAGGAGGAAAGAGAGGTAGCGAGGCGGAGAGGTTTAGGCAGGGAATTCCAGAGCTTAGGGCCCAGGCAACAGAAGGCATGGACACCAAAGGTTGAGGGATTAAAATCAGGGATGCTCAAGAGGGCAGAATTAGAGGAGCGCAGATATCTCGGGGGGTAGTGGGGCTGCCAGTGCCACCCTGGGCTGCAGTTAACGGCTGCCCAAAATAATAGCACTGGCAGCACAAGTATATTGGTGCTGTTTACTAATTTAAATTAGCGCAGCGCTAAACTTACTGTGTAAGACTGGTTTTCTGGTGCTACTTTCAGCAGCAGGCCCAATGTGGCATTGGCGTAGCGTCCTTACAGCAAGAACAACCTTCTCTTAAAGCAAGGCTGTCATTTTAAAATGCAGTGTTGGTCCCTTAAAGAGGCACTGCCTTCTAAAATAAAAAACATAAAAATCATTTAAAAATAGGCAGTTTTATAGCCCTTAGAGCGCAACTGCCTTCTAAAAAATATATATATTTTTTAAATTCCCAAATGCCAGTCTTCAGCTCTTAGGGTTGAATTGCCTTCCGCACCTAAAAAAAAAGGGAAAAGTGCTTCAGCACTAACACAAATGGCTCAGCAAGCCAGGGAAGGGGCACCCAGGGTCTCGCACGCAGTACTCCAGCTTTGTGCAGGGGGTCAACACTGCAAGAGAGGTCTCTAACCACAGGGGCCAGGAGGCCCTACAGAAAAAAGGATGTGGGACCAGATCACTGAGGCCGTCACTGCCAGCAGTGTCACCCCCACGACCTGGCTCCAGTGCTCAAAGAAGCTTCATGACCTCAGACCAGTGGTCAAGGTCAGTGAATGCATTTTCAAAAACCGTCTCCTACCAACTGGATCACTAGCCTCACACACTGCTCAATGCACAACGCCCACCCCACCCCCACAGCCAATCACTCACCTACCAACAATCTGTACCAAACACGAGGCACACCTCCCATTCCTAACTTCACCTCACCCCCTTGGAGGAGACGGCGTTGGCCATTCTTGGCAGGGGCATGGCTGAGCCCTTGGCCAGCGGCGGGGCTGAAAGGATACAATATGCTGGTAGCCTCATGCGTTATCCTCCTTCTCGCATGCACCTCTTGCTTTCCGGCCCTCCCCTCACCAATACTCCACCCTTGTGCCTGCCTCATTTCACACACCCAAGAAATGCAGCCTGCCCAGCCAGTGGTTGACCAAGAAGAGGGAGAGGAGAGTGAAGAAGAAGAAGAAACACTGTCACTTAATTTCACACTCCCAGCCACCAGCTCCTCAAGGTCGACCTACAAGACCATTTGTGGTGTCCCCCACTGAAAGTCAGCAGCCTTCCACCAACCATACTGCAGCCACTGGGGTAGCACTGCGTGACATCCGTAGGATAGGTAAAGGTACACACAAGTCATTAAGGGAAAGCATAAGGGTGATTAGTTGATTTCTTGATGTCATATTGGACAGATAGATATATAAAGCTGGATTAGAAAGTTAGCTTTGTGGTGGTTTTTATTTCAGCATTGTGGCCAAGAGGACGCTGTGATGGTCAGTAACAGAGGGAAGGTAAGGTGTGGGACAAATGTTGAAAGGGGAATTTGGGTTGTGGTTACTGGTACCGTAGGCGGATGATTTCATCCCGGATATCCCGGCCAGAAAAGGGCTGTCTGGGTTGCATCCTTCCTTCTGCGTCTTCCTCTTCTGCGTCTTCCTCTTCTGCGTCTTCCTCTTCTGCGTCTTCCTCTTCTGCGTCTTCCTCTTCTGCGTCTTCCTCTTCCCTCTGTAAGTGGATGCTGGAATTCTGAAATAAAAGCAGAAAATGCTGGAAATACTCAGCAGGTCAGGCAGCATCTCGACCTGAAACCTTAACTCTGTTTCTCTCTCCACGGATGCTGCCTGACCTACTGAGTATTTCCAGAATTTTCTGTCTTCTCAGAGGCCTTCCTTTACCATCCGAGGCCTTGCAAGCATCCAGTAGCACTCCCCGCACACTTTAAAAACTATCTATTGCACCAAGCCACTACTTCAATAAAATATAAAAAATCCAGTCCACAAGCTTAAATGCAAACTTACCTGAAAGATGTGTGTGTCCCTTTAAGAAGCGCTGACAGCATCTCTGTCAGTCTGCTGAACGCTCGCTTTTCAGAGTGAGCTTAGGACCCAGCGTTAAACTCAGCGCAAAGGTCCAAGTTCGCAGAGCGTGGCGTCAAGTCGGCGTTGCACGATTTGCATGTCGGCAGATTTGCATGTCTAGGGCCAGTGCTGCTCACGGCAGCGCTATGGCCCTCACCAAAATGGCAGCTGCCGAATCCCACCCCAGAGGTGGGCGGAAGTGAGGCAGCTGCCATTTTGGTTCATGAAATGGGCCTTACCGGGTGGCGGTAAGTACCCGAATTTCTAGCCCATAGTCTCTAAGTGACTGAGAAGAGTTCACTGGATGGGGCATGAAAGCGGACTTTTATCCCATCAACTGGTCTTTAATATTTAATACCCTGCTCCAGATGGCCACAGACTCGGGTTGCCAACTCTGGTTGGACATATTCCTGGCGGTTTCACCACATGACATCTTGTCTCCAACTACCTTACCCCATCCTTCTGCCATTGGTCGCCTGACATGCCCATCCTCATGTGCCCCGCCTTCCCACGGCCAACTGGAAAGTGAACAGGCTCTTCAAAAGGCGTTTGATACAGTACCACATATTAGTCTTGTTCGCAAAATTGAAGCCCATGGGATAAAAGGGACAGTAGCAGCATGGATACAAAATTGGCTAAGGGATGGAAAACAGAGTTGTGGTGAGTGGCTGTTTTTAGGACTGGAGGGAGGTATACAGTGGAGTTCCCCAAGGTTCAATAATAGGAACACTGCTGTTTATGATATACATTATGACTTGGACTTGGAGGTACAGGGCACAATTTCAAAATTTGCAGATGACACGAAACTTGGGCGTGCAGTAAACAGCGAGAAAGATAGTGATAGACTTCAGGAGGACATAGACAGGCTGGTAGAAGGGGCAGACACATGGCAGATTAAATTCAAAGCAGGGAAGTGTGAGGTGATACATTTTGGTATGAAGAATGAGGAGAGACAATACAGGCTGAATGGTCCAATGTTAAAGGGGGTGCAAGAACAGAGAGACCCGGGGGTGTTTGTGCACAAATCTTTGAAGGTGGCAGGACAGGTTAAGAAAGCAGTTAATAAAGCATATGAGATCCTGGGCTTTATAAATAGAGGCACAGAGTACAAAAGCCAGGAAGTTATGATAAACCTATATAAAACATTAATTCGGTCCAATTCTGGGCACCACACTTTAGGAAGGACACGAAGACTTTGGAGAGGGTACAGAAGAGATTTACTGGAGTGGTTCCAGGGATGAGGGATTACAGTTACGTGGATAGACTGGAGACGCTGAGGGTTGTTCTTCTCAGAGCAGAGAAGGCCAAGAGCAGATTTGATAGAGGTGTTTAAAATCATGGAGAGTTCAGAATAAATAAAGAGAAACTGTTTTGAATGTCTGAAGGGTCGATAACCAGAGGGCACAGATTTAAGGCGATTGGCAAAAGAACCAGAGGCGACATGAGGAGAAACCTTTTTACGCAGCGAGTGGTGAGAATGCAGTATCAAAATACTGCGGATACTGGAAATCTGAAATAACAACAGAAAGTGCTGGAAACACTCAGCAGGTCAGGCAGCTTCGAGGAGAGAGAAAACAGAGTCAACGTTTTGGGTCGAGGACCCTTCGTCCGAGTGGTTAGAATGCACAGTCTGATCGGGTGGTGGATACAGATTCAATAGCAGCCTTCTAAAGGGAATTGGATAACTACCTGAAGGAGAAAAAAATTGCAGGGATGTGGGGAAAGAGCGGGAGGGGGGGGGAGGGGGAGTGGGACTAACGGGATTGCTCTTCAAAAGAGCCGGCGCAGACTCGATGGGCCGAATGGCCTCCTTCTGTGCTGTACCATTCTATGATTCATTACCCAATTGGCTGAGTCTTGGCTATCAGCCCAATAGCTTTTTTTCCTAAGTTCAATATTTTTGTGCAAAGTATGCAAAGATTTTTTTTTTTTTTTTTAAACACTTTTTTTTAATGCCCCTGTGACTTTTCTCCCGGCGTTACTGGCAGCGGCGTTCTGGAGATTAGTCTTTCATTCCTGGAGACTCCAGGCCAATCCGGGAGGGTTGGAAACCCTCCCATGGACAGAATTGATTGAGGTGTTAAATACCTGGGTAGAAAGGGCATTTGGGATAATGGAGAGTGGGCAGGGCATTGGGATGAAAAAGATGAAGAGCTGCCATGGTTAACAAAATGGTGGAAGACACTCGCCGGGTTGAATGACCTACTCCAGTGCCCAGTGTTCCTTAACCAATTTTGTTTTAAAGCATTTTTCCTGGAAAAATATGAGAGAAAATTTTTGCAGGCAGGAATGACTTCTCAAACTATTTTCTGCCGGGATCTATTTTAAAAGCATGGTACCCCACATTTAAAAAAAAGCTTTAGATTGAAAAATACATTCTCAAAGGCTCAAGGTTAAGGAGCAGAACAAAGTCATATTTGAAAAAGAAATCCAAACAGTCCCCCAGGAAAAAGCAGAACAATAACGTTTGCATAAGAATTAGGAGCAGAAGTAGGCCATTCGCCCCTCGAGCCTGCTCCGCCATTCAATAAGATCATGGCTGATCTTCTACCTCAACTCCACTTTCCCGCCCTATCCCCATATCCTTTATTTTACCTGAGATAAATTGTGAAATTGCTTATTAATCACTGTATTGAATGATCCAGCAGGTTTCAGTTCTGGGACAGGGAACGCTGGACTTGTTAAAGAGCTCAGGACCCTCCTCATAACTAAATCAACATATACTGTCTTTTATTACACTACTTGCTGATGTTCACTATGAGCTTAATTGCCCCACTGTGGGCTGTAGAAGCCCAAGAATGTCCATTCAATATTGTTTTTCCATCTCTTTTTATTAATGAAGTCTTTCGAGGGCAGCTGCGGTATCTTTGCACCAGGCCCACCGATGACAGAGTGCCAGTGTGAACCGACTGAATGCGCATTAACAGGTTTGCCACACTACGAGAAAAAACTTCACATATGCAAACACTTGCTGTCCTTCTGTCGGCACCTCACACTCACACTCTGTCTGACGCAAATGTCATGAAAAAAGGTGTAAACAGAATAAAGGCTCTTACTTGATATGTACAGAGAAACTCTTTTGGTATGGAACACACCCGAGCCAGAAATTCTGGTAACTATCCAGTCTCTGTGGGGAGACTGGAGAAGCTGGGTTAAACATCGAAACATAACAAAGCAGTTTATAAAGCATATGAGATCCTGGGCTTTATAAATAGTGGAAAAGAGTACAAAAGCAAGGAAGTTATGATAAACCTTTATAAAATACTAATTCAGCTGCAGCTGGAGAGTGGTGTCCAATTCGGGGCACCACACTTTAGGAAGGACGTGAAGACTTTGGAGGGGGTGCAGAAGAGATTGACTAGAATGGTTCCTGGGATGAGGGATTACAGTTACGTGGATAGACTGGAGAAGCTGGGGGTTGTTCTCCTTAGAGCAGAGAAGGTTAAGGTTTGATTTGATAGAGGTGTTCAAAATTATGAAGGGTTTTGGTAAGAGTAAATAAAGAGAAATTGTTTCCAATGGCAGAAGGGTCGGTAACCAGAGGACACACAGATCAAAGGTGATTGGCTAAAGAACCAGAGGCGACATGAGGAAACTTTTTTTTCACACAGCGAGTTGTTATGATCTGGAATGTACAGCCTGGTGGAAGCAGATTCAATAGTAACATTCAAAAGAGAATTGGTTAAATACTTGAAGGGGAAGAAATGACAGGTAAGGAGCAGGGGAGTGGGATTAATTGGATAGCTGTGCTGAAGAGCCAGCACAGGGACAATGGGCCGAATGGCCTCCCCCCTGTGCTGTGTCATTCCATGATTCTATTAACAGACCTACCCACTATTCAATCCAGGGTTCTGATTTCCAGATGGAAATAACAAGTAACCTTTGAATTTACTCAAGCCAATGTTTACTTAACATAATTAGGCGTTATACCCCTAAAGGGACACACACCGGCACTTTGACAGAATCATAGAATCACACAGCACAGACGCAGCCCATTCGGCCCATCATGCCTATGCTGGCTTTTCGAAAGAACTACCAAGTAGTCCCACTCCCCCACTTTTTCTCCATAGTCCTGCAAATCGTTCTTTTTCATGTATTTATCCAATTCCCTTTTGAAAGTTACTATTGAATCTGCTTCCACCACCCTTCCAGGCAGCGCATTCCCGATCATAACAATTTGTTGCGTAAAAAAAATGTTTCCTCATCTCCCCCCGGGTTCTTTTGCCCATTACCTTAAATCTGTGTCCTCTGGTTACCGACCCGACTGCCAGTGGAAACAGTTTCTCCTGATCTACTCTATCAAAACCTCCCATAACTTTGAACACCTCCTTTAAATCTCCCCGTAACCTTCTCTGCTCTAAGGAGAACAATCGCAGCTTCTCTAGTCTCTCCACATAGTAGAAGTCCCTCATCCCTGGCACCAGTAAATCTCCTTTCATAGAGAATAATATTGTGTTTTACGTGATATAATATTCCCGCCCTTGCACCCTGCAGTTCTAAGGGAGATGATAGACAGACAGGCCTGTCACAACCCACGGTGAGAATCTGATTGTCTCTCGATGCTGCTATCAGTTGGTTGAATCACAACATCTCAGATCCTGCTTAGAGCCAGCTGGGAAAGTCTTCAATTGTATTTTTAATACACATGTTAAAATGCAAATGACAGATTTTGCAGAACTATTACTTTTGACAATGATAGAAACAGAGTGGGCTGGATTTTCATTGAGGAGGCGGGTAGGAGGCGGGACTACAACTTTCGGGGTTGTAGTCCTGCCTCCAGCGAGTTCTAGCCAACCCACGCGATTTTGACTTGATTGACCTTGTTGAGCCCGCCCAGCGGGCTCAGCAGGCCAATCAAGGGCCACCCGGCAACAGGTGACGTCACAGATTGACATTTCATCTGTCAAGACCTTTTGACAGATGAAATATCAGCATGTCACATCTGGTTTGGACAATAAATTGAAGCTTATTGACTACCATATTTATTTATAATATATAACCAGAAAATGCTGGAAATACTCAGCAGGTCAGGCAGCATCAGTGGAGAGAGAAACAGAGTTAACGTTTCAGGTCGATGACCTTCTGTCACCGGCATGAAACCTTAACTTTGTTTCTCTCTCCACAGAGGCTGCCTGACCTGCTGAGTATTTCCCGCACTTTCTGTTTAAATTTCAGATTTCCAGCATCCGCTGTATTTTGCCCTTATTGACTACTAGTCTGAATGCCCGCAGATAAGACACGGATTTCTGCATTGGAAGAACAAATGTAGGAACGATGCATTAAACTGCCAGAGATACAGTAACAACAGCGTATGTCTCAATGGAAGATCACAGCGCAAATACCTGCACTTAAATTAAACATCGTAAATACATACTCTTGGTACAATGCACTTTTCAGTGGGTTGTTGTGAAAGATCTGACACAATTGCCACTTCCCAGAGTCAGTCTCCGAAGTCATTTGCAGCCCAGACCTCTCAGTAAAGCTCACTCACCATCTCTTTGTATAAAAGCGGTACCCTGTATGCCTTATACTGTGAATGCAATGTATCACAACGGTAGGTTAACAAAGAATAACCACATCTCCTATAAAATGCTGCCCTTCGTTACCTTTCTTCAGCTTTTAATGATCTGCCCACCTCAGGGCATTGCTTATATTACCAGTGTGATTAGACTGTGAAAGAATCATGAAGAGGAACTGTTTGATATGTAGTAACAAATCTGTGAACTTATCAAATTTATGGACAAGAAAGGACGCACTGGTCCATCTAGCCTGTCCTGTATATGTGATACCTCAGGCATCACGATACAGAAACTCCACACCCACCTGGAGCCATAGTACTAATACTACTGATACTATTACAATAGCAAAATACTGCGGATGCTGAAAATCTGAAATAACAACAGAAAATGCTGGAAATACTCAGCAGGCCAGGCAGCATCGAGGAGAGAGAAACAGAGTTAACATTTCAGGTCTGGGACCCTTCATCAGAACTGGAAAAAGCTGGAGATGTAACAGATATTAAGCAGGTGCAGAGACAGAGGCGGGGGCGGGTGGTTTAGGAGGGGAGGAAGGAATTGAAAGAACATACTGTACTTTTGTAAGAGGCAGGAAAGATAAAATGTTGCAAATGGGAATGGCAAAAATCATACAGCATGAAAAATGAAAAATACTGATACTATTACAGCTGATACGATGCGACTGCTGTTGTTGCTGCTGCTACAACAACAACCGGTACCACCACCACTGTTGCCACTGCAGCAGCGACACCAACGTGCTGTACAGAGCACCTTTAATGCGGAGAAAATGTCCCACGCTGCTTTCCAGGGAATGGAGACATAAATGAAGAGGGAATGAAAACAGACAGAAGATGACGGGCCCCCGAGACCGGGGTACCACGGGCGTATTGGACCAGCACCCCTCACCCTGGGACTGCAGGACCAGTGGCCGCTTTCATGGAGGAGGGGGAAACGGGAGGGGGAAAAAAATAACAGCTTGCAATTCTATATTTATTCATAAGAGGGGAAAGAAATGTCATGAGAATGTAAACACATCACTGGAACAAAATAATGAACAGTCTGACCTTAAAAAAAAGCTTAATTTGACTGACAAATAGACTCCAGTATTTTGCTATCGATCGCGGGTTTGCTGTTACCGTGTGAGAGGCAATTATGGGTGCATTAGAGGCAACCGAATAGTAAAAAGAAGAAATCAATGCAGAGCAATGTTGTCCTTACGTAACTTGGAAATTAATTTCCAAGATCTCGCACAACTGCGTGAAGGTTTGTTCAAAATGCTGCAGCATTGACGGTGTAAAACAATGAAGAGCAGCGTGGTACCCAGACCCTCACTGCAGCTTCCAACATGGTGCCTTGGCTTGAACAGCGAATTCTATCATATTGCCCATGGTGACACGAGACTTTGAACACTGGACCATTTAGTCATTAGCATGGCCTAATCAATAGCCAGCCACTATTTGGCCACTGTTGTAAATCATGGTGCTCCCAGCAAACAGTTTAAATGTAATTATTTGTAAAAAAATCAATAAACTCTCAGGCCGTCCACAAATTATACTTTTCGCCCTTCGTAGTTCTTGTAACATTACTGGCAAAGTCAACACGTATCGGGGGGGCAATTTGAACCAAACTCCCCAGGCGAGAGTTCCACGAGATTGGGTGGAAAGCCAGTTTTACCGTCCCCCCCCCAGCCCAACAATGTTGGCTCTTATTTTTTTTTGGGTGTGCGGCCCCTTTAAGGGGCTGCATGGCCCATTCACAGTTTCGTGCACACGCGAAACTTTACAATGAAAAAAAGCCGGTCCCGCGCAGAGAGGGCACCTTACCGGGAACGTTGCCGCCCAATATTACTCGCCGCTGATTTCAATGGAGAGTAAAATCGGCGTTGCACTCAATCCCGTCAGTCTTCCGATGGGGCGGGTTAGGTTAAAATTTCCCCCCATTGAGTTTCTTGGTGTTTTCTCTGTGACTTACTGCCCATTGAGAGCTGCTTCCCAGTTACGTTAACATTGTGAACCAATTCCGTGTGGCAGCAGTCAAGGCTGGCCCGAGCTAACCTGAGGCCACGTGCAAGACTCGCCACTGGGGGCTCCCACCACCCAACCGAAAGAGAGAAAATGACTTGCATTTATCACTTGCCTGATCACTTCTCTGAGATTTGAGCCAAGGGTGGAGCGATGAAAAATCGGCGAATGCGCAAGAGGCCAGAATTGGAAGAGCGCAGAGATTTCGGAGGGTTGTAGGGCTGGAGGAGGTTACAGGGATGTATGCCAGCAAGAGACAGCAACTTCAAGAGAGGAGGGAGAAGATTGTCCGGTGAGGGAGTGGGGGGAGGGGGAAATACTTCCAGGTTGAGAAAGAGCCGGGCAATTGAGTTGAGACTCTGCCGACTGAATCAATCGTCTCAACTCATTCCTCATCTCCACTTCCCTTTTCTCTTCTTTCTGCTTCCCATTCATTATTTTTCTGTTCAAGTCTCTCAGCCATTTGATTTCTTTCTTTCTTCATGCAGTGTCACTGTCATTTATTCCCATTTTTGTCTATGAAAGCTTCGTCTTTACTTTCCTCCCATTGTGTTTAATTATCTCTCTTCCTGGCTGTGCTTTACATCAGTTCATTGTATTTATTGCTGCTCTGGTTGTAAGAAGCTTGTCCTTTGGTTGGTTTCCGTTCTTTCCAACCATTGCCATATCTTCTCTAAAACCCCTTTTTTCCAGTTTGTGTTAATTTTTTTTCTTTCCTGTAATGCCCTCTACCACTTGATTCCTCACCCCCTCGCTCTGTTTTCCCCCCTCTGCCTATTCTTCACTTTCCCGCTAACTCTAGTCCCAATCTGAGCCGAACCACCCGGTGAGAACAAGGCGGGTTTAAGTCAATGCCCATTTTAAACTCCACTGTGAGGCTGCTCTGTAATAACAACAACAGCAACAACTACTTGCATTTATATAACGCCTTTAACGTACTAAAATGTCCCAAGTGCTGCACAGGAGTTTTAAAAGAGAAAAAATGTGACAATGAGCCACATTAGGATAAATTAGGGCAGGTGAACAAAAGCTTGGTCAAAGAGGTAGGTTTTAAGGAGCGTCTTAAAGGAGGAAAGAGAGGTAGCGAGGCGGAGAGGTTTAGGCAGGGAATTCCAGAGCTTAGGGCCTAGGCAACAGAAGGCACGGCCACCAATGGTTGAACGTTTATAATCAGGGATGCTCAAGAGGCCAGAATTAGAGGAGCACAGATATCTCGGGCGGTTGTGGGGTTGAAGGAGATTACAGAGATAGGGAGGGGCGAGGTCATGGAGGGCTTTGAAAACAAGGATGAGAATTTTGAAATCGAGGCGCTGCTTAACGGGTAGCCAATGTAGGTCCGTGATACTAGGGGTGATGGGTGAATGGGACTTGGTGCAAGTTAGGACACGGGCAGCCGAGTTTTGGGTGATCTCAAGTTTACATAGGGTGGAATGTGGGAGGCCAGCCAGGAGTGCGTTGGAATAGTCAAGTCTAGAGGTAACAAAGGCATGGATGAGGGTTTCAGCAGCAGATGAGCTGAGGCAAGGGCGGAGACGGGCGATGTAACCGAGGTGGAAATAGGTGGTCTTAGTTATGCTGCGGATATGTGGTTGGAAGCTCATTTCAGGGTCAGATATGACACCAAGGTTGCGAACAGTGTGGTTCAGCCTCAGACAGATGTAAGGGAGAGGGATGGAGTCAGTGACTAGGGAATGGAGTTTGTGGCGGGGACCGAAAACAATGGCTTCGGTCTTCCCAATATTTAATTGGAGAAAATTTCTGCTCATCCAGAACTGGATGTCAGACAAGCAGTCTGACAATTTAGAGACCGTGGAGGGCTCAAGAGAAGTGGTGGTGAGGTAGAGCTGGGTGTCATCAGCGTACATGTGGAAACTGACGCTGTGTTTTCGGATGATGTTGCCAAGGGGCAGCATGTAGACGAGAAATAGGAGGGGGCCAAGGATAGATCCTTGGGGGACACCAGAGGTAACGATGTAGGAGCGGGAAGAGAAGACATTGCAGGTGATTCTCTGGCAATGATTAGATAGATGAGAATGGAACCAGGCGAGTGCAGTCCCACCCAGCTGGACAACGGTGGAGAGGCATTGGAGAGGTATGGAGTGGTCAACCGTGTCAAAGGCTGCAGACAAGTCAAGAAGGATAAGGAGGGATAGTTTACCTTTGTCACAATCACAAAAGATGTCATTTATGACTTTGATGAGAGTTGTTTCAGTACCGTGGCAAGGGTGGAAACCTGATTGGAGGGATTCAAACATGGAGTTGCAGGAAAGATGGGCATGGATTTGGGAGGCAACAACACATTCAAGGACTTGAGAGGAAAGGGAGGTTGGAGATGGGGTGGTGTTTTGCAAGGGCGGAGGGGGTCAAGGGTTGTTTTTTTGAGAGGGGTGATGACGGCAGATTTAAGGGAGAGGGGAACAGTACCTGAGGAGAGAGAACCGTTAACAATCTCAGCTAACATGGGAGCCAGAAAAGGAAGTTGGGTGGTCAGCAGTTTGATGGGAATAGGGTCGAGGGAGCAGGAAGTGGGTCTCATGGACAAGATGAGCGTGGAGAGGTCAGGAGGGGAGACTGGAGAGAAACTGGAGAAAGATGTGAGTTCAAGGTTAAGGTGGGGGGAACCTTAGAGGAAGTTTGGCTCGGTGGGCATGGGGAAGGAAGGGAAGTGGCAGAGGCAGCTGAACAGATGGTCTCAATCTTAGAGATAAAGAAATCCATGAGCTCCACACACTTGTTGTCGGAGGTGAGGGTGGAGGAGACAGGGGAGAGGGGTTTAAGAAGACGGTTAGCAGTGGAGAATAGAAGCCGGGGTTTATTGCATTCCAGAATGATTCTGGAATAGTGAGCAATTTTGGCAGGCAAGAGCAGGACCCCATAATGCTTTCTGTGGTCCAGCCAGGTCTGGCGGTGAATGGCTAAACCAGTTGTCCGCCATATCCGTTCAAGTCTGCGTCCCTTGGACTTAAGTCAGTAATGATGAGGGCTGTACCAGGGGTAATGGTCAGGGTGAGAGAGTGTAAGGCCTAGAAATTCGGTTGGTAGCGCCGGCGCTGAGCGCCTAAAGAGACCTAGAATTGGGGCGATGCTCTATGTTGGGGCGGACGCTATGAAGATAGCGACAACTCAGATATTGACTATACATTTAGCGCCTGCGCTAAGTGTTTGCGCGCGCCCGCGAGCGCAAGCAGTTCATGACGTCATTTCAGTGTGCAACGCCTTTTAGGAGCGCCTGAGCGCATATTGGGTGGCACCCGGAGCCTTAGCGCCCAGCGCTATTAGTGACAGTTCGAGGGAGGGCTAACAGGCCCTTCTCGGAGTAGGGGGGCGCTATTTAAAGGGGACAGCTCTAGTGCAGAATCTTCTGCCACTTGGCCTGCTCATTGCGATCGTTGCTAGAGAGAGTTGGCGAGCTAATGTGGAGCGGAGTCCTGGGAATTTAGCTTTACAGGACTTGGGACCTTCAAACCTGTCCGAAGCACTTGCAGCACTACACCTAAAAGCCTTTTGACCAACTGGCATCGGAATGAGAGCTTGTTTGGAGGGCGACGGCCTCATCGCCCAACACTGTGAAGGGGCAGAGAGACGGCGGGAGAGAGGGCCGGGATTGGCCAGAAGGAGGAGGGGCAATGGAGGTCGGCCAGTCCGACGGGAAGCTGCGAGGGTCTTTAGGCAGCAGGTGACAAGCCTTGACATGTCGGAGGAGCAGTGTTAGTGAAGGCTCCGATTCTGGAGGGACATTGTTACTGATCTGTGCCACCTGCTTGGTCAGGATCTGCAGCCGCGTGAACGCTGCAGAACCTCTCTGTCCGTGATGGCTAAACTGACTGATGGCCTCCATTTTTATGCCAACGGATCCTTTCAGTCAGCCATTGGGGACATTGCGACTGTCGCTCAGGTTGCAGTCCACTGTTGCATCCGGCAAGTGAAAGATGCCCTTTATAGGCGAAGGCGTCAATTCATTACCTTCCCTCGGACCCTGCACAAGCAGGCGGAGGGCGCGCAGGGTGTTGGTTCTATTGCGGACTTCCCCATGGTGCAGGGGGCGAGTGACAGCACACACGTGGCTTTGAGGGCGCCATGCCATCATCCTTAGGACTTCCGCAACCGCAAGGGGTTCCACTCCCTCAACATGCAGCTGGTCTGTGACCACCGCCAAATCATCATGGCAGTCACCGCGCATTTCCCAGGGTGCAGCCACGATGCCTTTATCCTGCGGTTGACCTCAGTTTGTTACCTTTTTGAGGGGCTGCCTCGAAGACGAGGCTGGCTTACTGGGGACAAGGGCTATCCTCTCTGGCCATGGCTGATGACAACACTCCATGTGGCCGACACCCCAGCAGAAGAGCTGATCAGCAGCGGCCATCAGGCGACCAGGCACAGTAAACAGCACACTATTGGTGTTGTCAAAAAGCGTTTCCAATGTCTGGAACATTCAGGGGGATCCCTGCAGTACTCGCCGCAGCAAGTGGGACACGTCATCGTCGTCTGCTGCATGCTCCACAACTTGGCGATTCGACGCACCCAGCCAATTCCAGCTGTCCCTCAACGACCAGCAGAGCAGGCGGAGGAGGAGGAGTATGAGGAGGAGGAGGAGGAGGAGGAGGAGGAAGAGCAGGCGGAGGAGGAGGAGGAAGATGGAAGGGCTGCTGAAAGTGGAAGGGCCATACGTCAGAGGCTCATCTGGACTCGTGTCGACACCCCTGTGGCGGAATGATGAGAGTCTTAACTCATGCGCACTTTGGATGTTTGAGGGCCTCTGAATGCCAGCATCACTGAAACTAGTCACATGCACCATGCCACATTGAAACTTCTGTTTATTGGCACAAAAGTCTTTCATTACAGCTAAAAAACATAATGTCAACAGAAACCATAACTTTCAAAATAACTGTGAACTGTTCGGCAAAGCCGCAAAACTCAACAAACCTTCTGCAAATATAACAACAGGTGAGGGTGTCCTTGAATTTGGACAAACAAATGTCTCAGCACCTCCCTCTACAACTGGCCCCTTGAGGGAGAATGACTTCTCTTTCGCGCCCGGCCCCTTCCCTCCCTGCTGCTCCTACGTAATTGGACCCC
This sequence comes from Somniosus microcephalus, assembly GCF_052327205.1. Lineage (NCBI taxonomy): Eukaryota > Metazoa > Chordata > Chondrichthyes > Squaliformes > Somniosidae > Somniosus > Somniosus microcephalus. The sequence continues at coordinate 63,671,075 of NC_141006.1, read as the reverse complement.
AGTGGCGGGCTCAAGGCTGGGGGACGCCTGCTGACTGTCTGGAAGTGCAGAAGCCCCTGAGGGACGGCCTGGCCGACCTCTGGGCTTGGAGGGTGTGGACGCAGGATGCTTGATGTGACCATGGCTGGAAGCAGTGTGGCCTGCAGGTGGTGGCAGCTGCAATGCAGGCGTCCCAGCGCTGGCATGTGCAATGGTCTCCTGCCGAGAGAGGACACCTGCACCATGGTCGGACGACACACTGGCTATCTGAGGGGAGCGGCTCGGCTCATCCGCCACAATCGCAGGCTCCACTGATTCCTGGCCTTGTATGGGACTGGAAGGACCGGGGTGATCCTAACTGATGCAGAGAGGGTGGCTACAGTGAGAGATCGCGTTGCGTCAATCTGGCTGTGGAGGAGCCCAGCAAGTGACTGCGTGGCAACAGTGAGGACCTGTGTGCCAGGTGCCAGTGCTTCGGAGAAGGCCTGGACAGTTCTTCCCATTGCTTCGGACAAGGCAGGTGCCGACCGCTCCACTGCCTCGGACAAGCCCTGCACAGACCTTTCCAGGGATTGTCCGAAGCCCTGAACAGTCCTTTCCATAGCCGACTCAAAGCCGTGGACAGTCCTCTCCATTGTTGGGCCGAAGCCCTGGATAGTCCTGTCCATTGTTGCCCCGAAGCCCTGGATAGGCCTGTCCATTGTTGCCCCGAACACCTGGAGAGTCCTGTCCATTGTTGCCCCAAAGCCCTGGAGAGTCCTCTCCATTGTTGCCCCGAAGTCCAACATACTCTTAGCCAATGAATCTATTGACTCAGGCATCTTCTCGACTGCAGCCATCAGCTCTGTGTGTCTGACCCGGGCCTGTTTGCTCATCTCAGCCAGGCGACGCACCTCATCTGCACTCTGTGCAGCAGTCATCACGACCTGCCTTGCCCTCCGGGGAGACGGTGGCCGAACTTGCCTATCCCCCGTGCGTTGCTGCATGCCGCTTGGTCCGGCAACTGGTTCATCCTCAGAGTCCCCCCCCCCTCCCCTCCAGGGGACTACTATCCCCAGTCTGTAGATGTATCAGCTCCCCGGATTCTGCAACGGCTGGTCCGGATTCCTCCTGGTCCTCGCCTCCGGTGGCACTGGCACTGGCAGCTTCAGCGCATTGAGCCCGAGTTGGTGCTGCTTCATCTGAAAGTGGGAGGTGGAAGAGTGGCTTTAGCAAAAGGACAGCTTTGCTGAAAGGCATGCCAGATTGCGGCAAGGCTCTGACATGGCTGCACACTGAGGATGCATGCTGGCGGGGGGACCAAGTGGAAGGCAACAGGTGGAAAAGGTGAGAGTCTTACCCTCACTGTCGGTAATGGGGTCGGCAGATGCAGTGGTCACAGGACCAGACAGACGTCCTCCAAGTATCTGGTGCACTCTCTCCTCCAGATCCGTGAGAGTGACCACTTGTGGAGGTCCGCCACCGGTTCGACGCTGCTCCTTTCGGATCATCGCCAGCTTGGACTGCAGGGGAAAGAAGGGGAAGTTCTGTAACATGATGCCTTGAGACCTCATCGCATGCCCCCCATGGTGCAAGAGCCCTTACATGAGGCCTTGAGACATCATTGCATGCCCCCCATGGTGCAAGAGCCCTTACATGAGGCCTTGAGACATCATCGCATGCCCCCCATGGTGCAAGAGCCCTTACATGAGGCCTTGAGACATCTGTCCATGTGTGTGCCCAGAAAGGGCCATGGGTGCATGCTGACAGATGGCCATTGGGGCATCATTGCAGCAGGGTGCCCGAAGTCAGCTGCAGATGGAGGGAATCAGAAGTTTGCTAAACCATCACTCACCCTAACGATCCGTGTGAGGTCGTTGAATTTCTTCCTGCACTGAACAGGGGTCCTGGTTGCCATGCTGCTGGAGTTGACCCTCACAGCAACCTCCCTCCAAGATCGTCGGTAAGCCTTCTGATTCGGCCTCTTGCCATTATCCGGATACAGGACCTCTCGACGGCGTTCAACTGCAGCCACCAAGTGGTCCAGAGCCTCAGTGCTGAAGCGCTCTGCTCTCTGTCTAACCTTCTCCATGCTGAACAAGTTTGTAACGCCAGACAAGGGCGAGCGCCGATTCTGAGGCCTACAGGGCGTTGGGTGTTGAAGCTCAGGCTGACTGACCCACCCCTTTAAGAGCCGGCCGGCGCCTGGAGGTCTCGTGGTTTCCCGTAATTGAGATCACCTGCGCTGCGCCCGTCCACGTCGATATTGAGTAGCGCCTGAACTTTTGCGCCTTAAGAGCACCGTGCAACGGCTGAATTAGCGCCTCAATCCCCTTTGGGGGCGATGCAACCCAATATCGCGCCAGGTGGCGATAAGTTTTGTCTGGCTATAAACTTAGCGCAGCGCCAGTTCTAACGCCTCAAGCGGGGCTATACCCAATTTCTAGGCCTAATTGTTTTAATAGGGACTAGGACATCAAAGGTGGTGGTGAGGGTGTGGTTGAGCAGATCGGCAGCTGCAGAAATGTCATGGTGAATGGAGGGCCAAAGGCTGGACAGTTGGGATTTCATAAGTGCAGTTGTAAGAGAGTTGGGAGAGAGTTTTTTCCAGGGGCGGACACGGAAGGAAGTGGGGTTGGGGGAGGGTGGAAGGGGGATGTGGGTGGAGCGCGATATGAGGAAATGGTCAGAGATGCCCTTATCTGCGATTGTCATGATGGGAGCAGCGAGGCCATGAGAGATGAGGTCGAGGGGGTGACTGTGAATATGGGTTGAGGAATTTACATGGAGGGAGAGATTAAGGGATATAGGGGGCTAGTGAACTCAGAGGAGAGAGCGCATGATGAATTGAGAAGGAGGTTGAAATCACCGAGTTTTAGAAGTCGTTCGGTGCAGAGGCTGAGGGAGGAAAGCAGTGAAGATATGTCGGTAATAACATTTTAATGGTACTTGGGTGCGCGGTAGAGAACGAGAATTTTAAAGAAGAGGTGAGGGGTGGAATAAGGTGAGATGCTCAAAGGAGGAGAAAGTGCCGGAGGAGTAGGGGGACAGACCAAGGTGTGATTTGGTGATGAGAGCCACACCACCGCCACAGCGGTCTGAGCGGGGCAAGTGGTGGAAGGTATAGCCAGGCGGGGAGGCTTCATTTAAGGGTAAGGTGTCATCACCCCTCAACCAAGTTTCCGTCAGGGCCATGACGTCGATGCAATCATCCACGATAAGCTCATGGATGGCAAGGGCCTTGCTCGCATAATACTAGTATGTTAAACTTATATCGAATCTTGGTCAGACCACACTTGGAGCACTGTGCACAGTTCTGGTCTCCATATTACAAAAAGGATATTGAGGGTATTGGAGAAGGTGCAAAAAAAGATTCACAAGGATGATACCAGAACTGAGAGGATATACTTATCAGGAAAGATTGAACAGACTGGGGCTCTTTTCTGTAGAAAAGAGAAGGCTGAGGGGTGACCTAATGGAGGTCTTACATAGAAACATAGAAAAATAGGAGCAGGAGTCAGCCATTCAGCCCTTCGAGCCTGCTCCGCCATTCAATATGATCATGGCTGATCCTCTATCTCAATACCATATTCCCGCTCTCTCCCCATACCCCTTGATGCCTTTTGTGTTTAGAAATCTATCTCTCTCCTCCTTAAATATATTCAGTGAATAGCCTCCACAGCCTTCTGTGGTAGAGAATTCCACAGGTTCACCACCCTCTGAGTGAAGAAATTTCTCCTCATCTCAGTCCTAAATGTCCTACCCCGTATCCTGAGACTGTGACCCCTCGTTCTAGACCCCCCCAGCCAGGGGAAACATCCTCCCTGCATCCAGTCTGTCTAGCCCTGTCAGAATTTTATACATTTCAATGAGATCCCCTCTCATTCTTCTAAACTCTAGTGAATACAGGCCTAGTCGACCCAATCTCTCCTCATACAACAGTCCTGCCATCCCAGGAATCAGTTTGGTGAACCTTCGCTGCACTCCCTCTATGACAAGTATATCCTTTCTTAGGTAAGGAGAACAAAACTGCACACAGTACTCCAGGTGTGGTCTCACCAAGGTCCTGTACAACTGTAGTAAGACATCCTTGCTCCTGTACTCAAATCCTCTTGCAATGAAGGTCAACATACCATTTGCCTTCCTAACTGCTTGCTGCACCTGCATGTTTGCTTTCAGTGACTGGTGTACAAGGACACCCAGGTCCCTTTGTACATCAGCATTTCCCAATCTATCACCATTTAAATAATACTCTACCTTTCTGTTTTTCCTACCAAAGTGGATAACTTCACATTTATCCATGTTATACTGCATCTGCCATGTATTTGCCCGCTCACTCAACTTGTCTAAATCGCCTTGAAGCCTCTTTGCATCCTCCTCACAACTCACAATCCCACCTAGTTTTGTATCGTCAGCAAACTTGGCAATATTACATTTGGTTCCCTCATCCAAATCATTGATATATATTGTGACTAGCTGGGGCCCAAGCACTGATCCCTGCAGTACCCCACTAGTCACCGCCTGCCACTCAAAAAAGACCCATTTATTCCTACTCTTTGTTTGCTGTCTGTTAACCAATTTTCAATCCATGCCAGTATATTACCCCCAATCCCATGTGCTTTAATTTTGCACACTAACCTCTTATGTGGGACTTTATCAAAGGCCTTCTGAAAATCCAAATACACCACATCCACTGGTTCTCCCTTATCTATTATACCAGTTAAATCCTCAAAAAACTCCAGTCGGTTTGTCAAACACAATTTCCCTTTCATAAATCCATGTTGACTTTGTCTGATCCCGTTGATATTTTCTAAGTGTCCTGTTATCACATCCTTTATAATAGACTCTAGCATTTTCCCTGTTACCGACACCTTTAAAATTATGAAAGGGTTTGATAGAGTGGATACAGAGAGAGTGTTTCCACTTGTGGGGAAGAGCAAAACTAGGGGCCATCAATATAAGATAGTCACAAATAAATCAAAGAGGGAATTCAGAATAAATTTCTTTACCCAGAGAGTGGTGAGAATGTGGAAATCGCTACCACAAGGAGTGGTTGAGGCGAATAGTATAGAAGCATTTAAGGGGAAGCTAGATAAGCACATGAGAGAGAAAGAAATAGAAGGTTATGTTGATGGGGTGAGATGAAGTAGGGTGGGAGGAGGCTCGTGTGGAGCAGAAACGCCGGCACAGACCAGTTGGGCCAAATGACCTGTACACTCGATCTAACTCAATGTAGTACCCACACTAAGGCTGCTGTGTAATAACAGGGCCTGTTGTAAGGCTGCTGTGTAATACAGGGCCTGTTGTAAGGCTGCTCTGTAATAGCAGAGCCTGTAGTAAGGCTGCTCTGTAATAGCAAGGCCTGTAGTAAGGCTGCTCTGTAATAGCAAGGCCTGTAGTAAGGCTGCTCTGTAATAACAGGGCCTGTAGTAAGGCTGCTGTGTAATACAGGGCCTGTTGTAAGGCTGCTCTGTAATAGCAGAGCCTGTAGTAAGGCTGCTCTGTAATAGCAAGGCCTGTAGTAAGGCTGCTCTGTAATAGCAGGGCCTGTAGTAAGGCTGCTCTGTAATAGCAAGGCCTGTAGTAAGGCTGCTCTGTAATAGCAAGGCCTGTAGTAAGGCTGCTCTGTAATAGCAGGGCCTGTAGTAAGGCTGCTCTGTGATAGCAGGGCCTGTAGTAAGGCTGCTCTGTAATAACAGGGCCTGTAGTAAGGCTGCTCTGTAATAGCAAGGCCTGTAGTAAGGCTGCTCTGTAATAACAGGGCCTGTAGTAAGGCTGCTCTGTAATAACAGGGCCTGTTGTAAGGCTGCTCTGTAATAACAGGGCCTGTAGTAAGGCTGCTCTGTAATAATAGGGTCTGTAGTAAGGCTGCTCTGTAATAGCAGGGCCTGTAGTAAGGCTGCTCTGTAATAACAGGGCCTGTAGTAAGGCTGCTCTGTAATAATAGGGTCTGTAGTAAGGCTGCTCTGTAATAGCAGGGCCTGTAGTAAGGCTGCTCTGTAATAGCAGGGCCTGTAGTAAGGCTGCTCTGTAATAACAGGGCCTGTAGTAAGGCTGCTCTGTAATAGCAGGGCCTGTAGTAAGGCTGCTCTGTAATAGCAGGGCCTGTAGTAAGGCTGCTCTGTAATAGCAGGGCCTGTAGTAAGGCTGCTCTGTAATAACAGGGCCTGTAGTAAGGCTGCTCTGTAATAGCAGGGCCTGTAGTAAGGCTGCTCTGTAATAGCAGGGCCTGTAGTAAGGCTGCTCTGTAATAACAGGGCCTGTAGTAAGGCTGCTCTGTAATAGCAGGGCCTGTTGTAAGGCTGCTCTATAATGCTAATGCCGACAGGTGAAGTTATTCTACTGGAGGTGTCAAACCATCCCACGGGGCAGCTGAAGGATCAGCATGATCTTGGCTTAAGGCTCAATACAGCCAAACCATTGTTGCTATGGCAACTGAACAGTCTCGCTTCCAAGTAGCAAGACATTTCAAAAATATAGACCGGCTGCTCAAAGGCTTTCAGAATATTTATGTCTTCATTTTTTCCACGCGCTTCAGTGATCTTTGCTGGTGAATCTTATTAATGGTGTTGAAGAATTTTCACCAGCAGCGAAGCAAATGTCAGAACTCAGTCCATGATTCCCTCTTCCATCCCTGACCTGCCCCCTGCTTGGGTGTGGAGTTGGGGAAAAGGTGGAAACCCTGGGTTTAAACCATTGTTAAATGGTGATTCTTCAGTTAAAATTAAAATGGCAACATTTACTTTTGAAACTGTCCAAACATTTTGAAACTGTCCAAACATTTTGAAACTGTCCCTTCTCGGGATAAGGGGTCGGCCATTTAGGGCTGAGATGAGGAGACATTTCTTCACTCAGAGGGTTGTGAATCTTTGGAATTTTCTACCTCAGAGGGTTGTGGATGCCGAGTCATTGAATGTATTCAAGACTGAGATCGATAGATTGTTGGGCACAATGGGAATCAAGGGATATGGCAGGAAAATGGAGTTGAGGTAGAAGATCAGCCATGATCTTACTGAATGGCGGAGCAGGCGTGATAATAAGAACATAAGAAGTAGGAGCAGGAGTAGGCCATATGGCCCCTCGGGCCTGCTCCGCCATTCAATAGGATCATGGCTGATCCGAACCTAGACTCACGTCCACTTCCCTGCCCGCTCCCCGTAACCCCTAATTCCCTTATCAGCTAGGAAACTGTCTATCTCCGTTTTAAATTTATTTAATGTCGCAGCTTCCACAGCTCTCTGAGGTAGCAAATTCCATAGATTTACTACCCTCTGAGTGAAGAAGTCTCTCCTCATCTCAGTTTTGAAAGGGCAGCCCCTTATTCTAAGATTATGCCCCCTAGTTCTAGTCTCACCCATCAGTGGAAACATCCTCCCCGCATCCACCCGATCAAGCCCCCTCACAATCTTATATGTTTCGATAAGATCGCCTCTCATTCTTCTGAATTCCAATGAGTAGAGGCCCAACCTACTCAACCTTTCCTCATACGTCAACCCCCTCATCTCCGGAATCAACCGAGTGAACCTTCTCTGAACTGCCTCGAGAGCAAGTATATCTTTTCTTAAATAAGGAAACCAAAACTCCACGCAGTATTCCAGGTGTGGCCTCACCAGTACCCTGTATAACTGAAGCAAGACTTCCCTGCTTTTACACTCCATCCCCCTTATGGACCTTATGGCCTACTCCTGCTCCTATATTTTATGTTCTTAAAATGACTCCTACTGAAGAATGTCTGAGTCGCACTCAAATTCTCCCCCCATGCTCGGTATTCCACAATGAAGCAAATCAAAACAAAAGAAACAGATTGAAGTTTTTAAAAAAAAGCAACGTTTTGGATTTTTACACAAGAATGTGCTTTGAAACTACTAGCAATGTTGTAACTTAAACACAGCGAGGCCTTGAAAGTTCCTTCAATCCACAGCGCAGCAGAACAAAGCTATCAGCGTTCTTGTCGGAAACACTTGCAATCCAGTGACCTTCCAGCACCTGCTCGGGGAGCAGGGAAGCGGGGAATTGTGCTCAGAATCCTTCCGAAGCTCTGGAGTTCCCTCCCTAAACCTCCCCGCCTCTCTACCTGTCTGTCCTTTAAGACGCTTCTTAAAACCTACCTCCTTGACCAAGCTTTTGGTCGCCTGTCCTAATAGCTCCGTATGTGGCTCGGTGTCAAATTTTGTCCGATTACGCTCCTGTGTAGCGCCTTGTGACGGTTTTACCACGGTAAAGGCGCTATACAAATGCAAGTTGTTGTTCATGAGATTTTAAAATAAATGTATATATAATTATTGGTAAAAGACTGAGATGTTCAGTGCAGGACACCCATCAAGGTTGAAAAGAGTAAGAGAGAGGTTGAAGTAAGTCAGGGAGTGGTGACTCGGTGACGGCAAGCCTGGATTTTGAAAAGTCTGTGGCGTGCAGGCGACTGAGGGAGATGGGGGTCCCACTACTCTGAGAAAGTGAGCAGCCCACAATTTAGTTGGTTTGGCTAAATGCCAAGAATGATATTCTCTCTTTCCAGAAAATTAAGGAATGAATTCCAGCAGCTCTGGTGTGGAAGCTCGGCTGCAATTCCATTTAATTTTATTTTCCCCCTTGAATAAATTATTACATAGAAGAAGCAGACAATCATTTAGCCACAAAGCCCGAGTCTGTTGAACTCAGTAGACCTTCCCTCAGGCACTGAGTCATTCTTGTACCGTTCTACGTTTCTGCATCACATGGCTTGTTGTTAATCTATCCACAGAGGCTGCACACAAAGCTTGGCCCAAGCTCATTGAGCTTGTCAGTTAATGTGAATATATACAGAAATTAAAAGACCAAATGGGTTTCAATCTGTGCCCACCATGAAAGGGAAAAACCTGCAGGGCTCTGGGGAAGAGCAGGGAGAATGAGATTAATTGGCTAATTCGGTCAAAGAGCCGGCGCAGGCATGATGGGCCAAATGGCCTCCTGTCTGTGCTGTATGATTCTACCCTTCCATGATATCCCGCGCTGAATTCCTGTGTTTTCTCTTCTTCACATTCCCCCTTCTTCACATTCCTCTCTTCCTCTTCACGTTCCTCTCTTCCTCTTCACGTTCCCCCCTTCCTCTTCACGTTCCTCTCTTCCTCTTCACGTTCCTCTCTTCCTCTTCACGTTCCCCTCTTCACATTCCCCCCTTCCTCTTCACGTTCCCCCCTTCCTCTTCACGTTCCCCCCTTCCTCTTCACGTTCCCCCCTTCCTCTTCACATTCCCCCCTTCCTCTTCACGTTCCCCCTTCCTCTTCACGTTCCTCTCTTCCTCTTCACATTCCTCTCTTCCTCTTCATGTTCCCCCTTCCTCTTCACATTCCCCTCTTCCTCTTCACATTCCCCTCTTCACGTTCCTCTCTTCCTCTTCATGTTCCTCTTCCTCTTCACGTTCCTCTCTTCCTCTTCACATTCCTCTCTTCCTCTTCACGTTCCTCTCTTCCTCTTCACGTTCCTCTCTTCCTCTTCACTTAGAGATGTTGGATTACAGAGTCGCAGGTGCTAAAAGACTCTACTATTGTACCAAAATGGGCGATCTTCATGTGTGAGCCGAGATATGGAGTGTGGACAGGAAAATGCAGGCTCAGAAAAACAAAGGAGACTGCAGGGAGTGACGCTTTGGTCTGGGACTGCAGGACTGAACTCAGAAGAGCTAGTCTGTTTAAGTTAAGTAAGATGACCCACTGAAGTGGGGTAGTGTAGCGCGTTCATTATTTTACATTATTGTGTGAAGACAAGTGAAACCACTCAAAATGTTGCTCACCTGATGTGCTTAACTTTTTGCATCAAGCCTCATTTCACCACGTGTTCAGTCAGTCTGCCTTCAGCGAGATTGAAGCGATGCACATGTGGAAGACACAGATATCCGGTTCAAGGTACGGGGGAATAGTATTGTTACATCTCCGGGTCCCACTATCGTATAAGTAGATGTAGGATAGTCTAACTCAACTCCCACAAATATATGATGCTCAGACCACTTACGAGAGCGACTGATGTCACTGAACCTGAGAGGGTGTCAACGTCAGACCCGAATTCATAACTTCCCCCCATGGTGGAATAGCCCACCGACACATGGGGAAAATTCAGTTGTTTGCGCCTCCCATTAGCGCCTTAAGAGGGCGCTAATGGGGCGCAAAGCAGCTAGCGCCCGGGCGTGGCGATGTTTGCGCCGCTCGCGAAATTAACTAGACATTTTGCGGCGGCGCTAAACACTACCGCCACGATCTCCTGCGCCGGCAGATTGTGACATCAGTCGAGTGTGCAATGCCCCGTTAGTGCCCTGGACTGGATATTGAGTGGCACCCCTTGCATTACCGCCTGCCGCTAGCAACGACAGGTTGAGGGGAGCGTTATGCTGTCAGAAAGGGACTGGGGGAGCGCTATTTAAAGGCGACCGCTTCCTGCCTTTTTTTGTCAGTGACATTTTTGCACCATGCATTCTGAGAGAGAGAGAGAGACTTCTGGAGAGATTCAACGCTGTGAGAAGGAGTTTTGAGTACTGATGGTGTGGAGATGCCGGTGTTGGACTGGGGTGGACAAATGTAAGAAGTCACACAACACCAGGTTATAGTCCAACAGCTTTATTTGAAATCACAAGCTTTCGGAGCGCTGCTCCTTCTTCAGGTGAAGTGGAGAGATGTATAAAGACACAGCTTATATAATCAGAGAATAATGCCAGATGATTACAGGTAATCTTTCTAACTGCCATTTATCACACCTCGACAGAGAGATAATCACAGCAATCAAAGGTGTGAATGGTGTCCAAACAGGTCAGTCAGGAAAACATTACATCAAAGAACAATGAGGTGGGGTCATAAGGGGTCAAATGTTGCAGATGCTGGGGTCTGTATGAAAAACAATTGCTGGAAATCACAGCAGGTCCGGCCGCATCTGTGTAGAGAGAACCAGCCAATGACGACTCGAGTCTGGATGATCCTATGTCAGGTGGGGTTACATGTAGCGTGACATGAACCCAAGATCCCGGTTGAGGCCGTCCTCATGAGTGCGGAACTTGGCTATCAGTTTCTGCTCTACGATTTTGCGTTGTCGTGTGTCTCATAGGCCGCCTTGGAGAATGCTTACCCGAAGATCGGAGGCTGAATGTCCTTGACTGCTGAAGTGTTCCCCGACTGGGAGGGAACACTCCTGCCTGGCGATTGTTGCGCGGTGTCCGTTCATCCGTTGTCGCAGTGTCTGCATGGTCTCGCCGATGTACCATGCTCCGGGGCATCCTTTCCTGCAACGTATGAGGTAGACAACGTTGGCCGAGTCACATGAGTATGCACCATGTACCTGGTGGGTGGTGTCCTCACGTGTGATGATGGTATCTGTGTTGATGATCTGGCATGTCTTGCAGAGGTTGCTGTGGCAGGGTTGTGTGGTGTCGTGGTCGCTGTTCTCCTGAAAGCTGGGTAATTTGCTGCGAACGATGGTCTGTTTGAGGTTAGGCAGCTGTTTGAAGGCGAGTAGTGGAGGCGTGGGGATGACCTTAGCGAGGTGTTCGTCGTCATCGATGACATGTTGAAGGCTGCGAAGAACATGGCGTAGTTTCTCCGCTCCGGGGAAGCACTGGACAACGAAGGGTACTCTGTTGGTTGTGTCCCATGTTTGTCTTCTGAGGAGGTCTATGCGATTTTTTGCTGTGGCCCGTCGGAACTGGACACACGAATCTCCATCAAAGACGGACACCTCAGCACTTCACTCTACCGCAAGCCCACAGACAACCTCAGGATGCTCCACTTATCCAGCTTCCACCCTAACCACGTTAAAGAAGCCATCCCCTATGGACAAGCCCTGCGAATACACAGGATCTGCTCAGACAAGGAGGAACGCGATGGACACCTACAGACGCTGAAAGACGCCCTCGTAAGAACAGGATATGACATCAGTGAGACCATGCAGACACTGCGACAATGGATGAACGGACACCGCGCAACAATCGCCAGGCAGGAGTGTTCCCTCCCAGTCGGGGAACACTTCAGCAGTCAAGGACATTCAGCCTCCGATCTTCGGATAAGCATTCTCCAAGGCGGCCTACGAGACACACGACAACGCAAAATCGTAGAGCAGAAACTGATAGCCAAGTTCCGCACTCATGAGGACGGCCTCAACCGGGATCTTGGGTTCATGTCACGCTACATGTAACCCCACCTGACGTAGGGTCATCCAGGCTTGAGTCGTCGTTGGCTGGTTCTCTCTACACAGATGCGGCTGGACCTGCTGTGATTTCCAGCAAAAAAATGTTTTTTGTTTTTCATACAGACCCCAGCATCTGCAACATTTGACCCCTTGTGACCCCACCTCATTGTTCTTTGATGTAATGTTTTCCTGACTGACCTGTTTGGACACCATTCACACCTTTGATTGCTGTGATTATCTCTCTGCCGAGGTGTGATAAATGGCAGTTAGAAAGATTATTCTCTGACTATATAAGCTGTGTCTTTATGCATCTCTCCACTTCACCTGACGAAGGAGCAGCGCTCCGAAAGCTTGTGATTTCAAATAAAACTGTTGGACTGTAACCTGGTGTTGTGTGACTTCTTACATTTTGAGCACTGAGCAGCACTTTGCAGGTTCATTTTGATATGCCCTTCCTTGCTTTGCCAGCGCTCTGAGGTAGCGCCTCGCTCCTCGGCCTTTGCGCCTTAAGACAGGTGTGAAGCACCTGATTTAGCGCTCCAATCACCTCCAGGAGTGATAAAAGCCAAGTTTGCCGTCAGAGGCGATAATTAGCGCCAGGTGCTAAACTTTGCGCACGGCCGATAATGGTGCCCCAAACAGGGCGATACTGAATTTTCCCGCCATGGTGCGCGCGTGAATAATGGCCATGCCAGAGGGTGGCCCCATCTGTGGAAACACAGCCCAGCAAGGAGATGGGGAGAAAAGTGCTCACTCCCCAGTGCACGAAACCAGTTGCCAACCGGGTGGTGGTTTGTTTTTGGATCAGGCTGTTTCAGGAACTGAATCAAGCCTCGAATCTCCCCAGAGAAAAAAAACAGCATCACACCCCGTTAAACTGGTGCGTCCTCAAGCAGCCACGTTGCTGGGTTCTTCTGCAAACAGTGCAGCAACAATCATCATCTGACTGAGGCACAAGAATGTAAAGTTCAGGCACCATCCATAGATCTGGGTACCAATTGCAGGAGCATCAAGAGGGAAGTTATTGCAGCGGATGTACATTTTAAATCAAATTCTTGCTGTGCAAATACTCCATTACAGGTAAATAAATCATGGTGTAAACAGGTTAATCAATTGACGGTATCTCCAAGTTATTGGGAAGTACCATTCGGACACGGCCTCTACGTTTTGCTTTATCAAAATCAGCTGGAAACCCTCGGCTTCAGAAACATAAATGCAGATTCCCTTAAACAGCACAAAAGATACACTTCTCATCAGCATTAACGTCATGGCACTCAAAAAGCATCAATAAAGCTCTGGCAGTGAATACGTGTTTTTCAAGATTAACTTGGTGCTGTATATTCGTTGAATTTTCAATCAGTTTTGTTCTCAAAGCGACGTTGATGATGATGATATAACGGTGGAATTGCTATGCTTTGAGCATGTGCTGGAGCTGAATTAACCTCAGTACCGGCCCTTGTTTAAGCTCGGAGTCCGGGGAGACTGGCATCTATCTATTAGCTGTCTGTTGGCGTTTTCACAGCTATATCGGGCTCCCTTGTCCCGGTGGACCCTCTGATCCGATCCGTTGTGCGCCATCGCTGGGATAAAGGAATGAACTTTGGCCGTTCGTTCAACGCCCCACACCCCTGAGCCCAGATCTTCATCAAAGGTGATGCCATTATCACTTAGGAAGATGATTAATTAATGTACATATTTTTGAATTTGACTTGGGATTCTTTCTAATCCAAGATGAATTGTTAAGGAATCCATTTATTACGTGGCAGCATTCTGCAGTCTGTTAATAAATTCCATCTTCAGTGCTATAGCTGGGGCAGGTTCTGCCACAAACTGTTAACTAGTTGAGACAAGGTCAGAGACTGACCGTTAAGGGATTGTCTCTAACTTACATAGAAACAATAGAAGATAGGAGCAGGAGTAGGCCATTCGGCCCCTCGAGCCTGCTCCGCCATTCAATGAGACCATGGCTGATCATCCAAATTCAGTACCCCGTTCCTGCCTTCTCCCCATATCCCTTGATCCCTTTAGCCTTAAGAAATATATCTAACTCCTTCTTGAATATATTTAATGAATTGGCCTCCACTGCCTTCTGTGGTAGAGAATTCCACAGGTTCACCACTCTCTGGGTGAAGAAATTCCTCCACATCTCTGTCCTAAATGGCTTACCCCTTATCCTTAGACTGCGACCCCTGGTTCTGGACTCCCCGGCCATCGGGAACATCCTTCCTGCATCTAGTCTGTCTAGTCCTGTTAGAATTTTATAAGTTTCAATGAGATTCCCCTCTCATATGCAAATGCATATGCAAACTGATAAGAAAGCTTTCCACCGCACAGAGGGCTCTCTGTACATCTTGCTGCAGATTCTCCTCTTCCGTACCGTTCTCATACACAAACTGGAAGGCTATGTATTTGGGGATCATGCCCGACAGCGCCGGAGACGTGGGCTGGAGATTGCTGAAATGATTACTTGTGTCACTTTACAGATATTAATGCTGCGTGCCCAAGATGAGACGACCTTGTAGATCTCCAGCAGTGCCCGAGGCTGCAGTCTCGACTGCACTCTCAAAGGAAGCTCATTCTCAACATTTTAGCAATACTTTACAATAACTTGGTCACCAGATACACCAGGGTCTGCTTGTGGGCTTGGTGAAACTCGGGCTACACAAGGTCACCGAGAGAGGCGGCTTGCCTTTGTTCCGATCTCCTCCACTTGCCTAGGTGACATAGGAACAGGAGTCGTCCATTCAGCCCCATGAGTCTGTTTTATCATTCAATTAGATCGTGGCTGTTCTGTATCTTAACTCCATCTACCTGCCTTGGCTCCATAACCCTTAATACCCTTACCTAACAAAAATCTATCAATCTTAGTTTTGAACTTTTCAATTCACCCCCCACCCTCAACAACTTTTTCGAGGGAGAGTTCCAGATTTCCACTACCCTATGTGTGAAGAAGTGCTTCCTGACATCACCCCTAGCTCTAATTTTAAGGTTATGCCCCCTTGTTCTGGACTCCCCCCACCAGAGGATCGCTGGTACCACATGGACCCAGTTCATGATGTAATCGAGGTGTTTAAGATGATTGAAGGATTTGATAGGGTAAACTATTTCCTCTGGTGGGGGGAGTCCAGAACAAGGGGGCATAACATTAAAATTTCCGTGACTAGCAGGAACTGCAGGACGTCAAATGTTTCATTGAGTCCATCTTCAAATTGTTGTGTAACAAATTACTGATACGCACTTTGCCGGGTGAAATTCAACTTGGACAGGAACCCAAAATGGGCGGTATGCCATCTGCCGCCAGCTATACATCAATAATGTCATTGAAGTCAATGGAACTGAATATTGGACGGGACGTAAGACGGGCCCATTCTGCACCTCTGCCCCAGGCGAATTTCACCTTTTAGTTTAACTCGCAATGTATTGATAGTTTGCATCTCACTCGCTTGAAGCTGTTTTGGTGGCATTGGTCTCTCAGCCTGTACAAAACAGAACACTTCACGAAGTAAAGGAATATCGGTAAAGTCACATTATGGAATAGAGTATCAAAATAAAGTTAATCAGAATATTTTCTCTCCAAATTTCCTTCATCTCTGGCTGGGATGCTGTTCCGTGGACACCAGCCTCCCTTGCCCAAGTGGTCAATCTTTGTGTCTGAACCGGGACAGTGAGTGAAAGAAAGAAAGACTGGCATTTATATAGCGCCTATCACAATCTCAGGACGTCCCAAAGTGCTTCACAGCCAATGAAATTCTTTTGAAGGGTAGTCACAGTTGTAATGTAGGGAATGCGGGCAGCCAATTTGCCCACAGCGAGCTCCCACAAACAGCAATGAGATAAATGACCAGACCATCGGTTTTAGGTGTTGGTTGAGGGATAGATGTTACCCAGGAAACTGGTAGAACTCTCCTGCTCTTCTTTGAATAGTGGCCGTGGGATCTTTTACGTCCACCTGAGAGGGCAGACGGGGCTTCGGTTTAACGTCTCCTCCAAAAGACGGCACCTCCGACAGTGCCGCACTCCCTCAGCACTGCACTGGGAAGCGTCAGCCTAGAACCTGTGCTCAAGTCTCTGGAGTGGGACTTGAACCCACATGTGCTATCAACTGAGCCATCGAGTGTTGGTGGGTAATCTTAAAGAAGTGAACACAGCTCGAGCTTGATCCTGTCCATTCGCAGCAAAGATCACTGGACTGTGTTCAGAAACAGGAGCCCTGGCCTTCTGCCCCCATTTTCTTGATTGGGGAACACGGAGGCCAATCACATTGCCTGTAAGCTGCTCTGGTGGACGGCAGCTAACTGAGCACAGATGGGGGGAATCAAACCTGGGGCCCCCTCAGCCTGTGTGTGATTAAACTGGTCCCTGTTTGTGATCCAGCCCCACGACCTCCCCCCCCCCACCCCGAGATATCTGCGCTCCTCTAATTCTGTCCCCTTGAGCATCCCTGATTGTAATCGCTCTACCATTGGCGGCTGTGCCTTCAACTGCCCAGGCCCTAAGCTCTGGAATTCCCTCCCTAAACCTCTCCGCCTCTCTCTCCTCCTTTAAGACGCTCCTTTAAACCTACCACTTTGACCAAGCTTTTGGTCAGCTGCCCTAATTTCTCCTTATGTGGCTCGGTGTCAAATTTTTCTTGTCTTATAACACCCCTGTGAAGCTCCTTGGGAAGTATTACTATGTTAAAGGTGCTATATAAATACAAGTTGTTGTTGACATCAGTAAACCCCAATCAGTGCTCATAGACCAATTGCCCCAAATGAACATCCATTCATTAAAAGGCCTGAATCAGCTATCTTTTCATATTTAAAGGGAATTTTTTTTTTAGCATTCCCAATAACCTTTTACCCGCAAAAAAAAACTGGAGTTGACTAAAACTTGGATAAACCAAGATTTCTGAAAACTGGTTAAACTTGTATATTGTCGACAGAAGCTTTGCTGTTTCACTGAATAGTCAAACGAGAAATGTGATAAAATGACTGCAGGGAATTCATATTTCAGCTGCATGGGGCCAATTTGTGGCTGGATAATTCACTGGGGGCATTGTTATAGACAACCTGTGATATTGCCAGTTGGTATGAGATTCCAAGACATAACTGTGACTCAGGGTATCATGATATTGCTTGAGGAATCTTTCCCATCCAACAGTCGCATCACCACCTCTGTGGACAAATCCCTCAAGGCTAAAAACCTAACTCAGACTCCGAGATTGCAGGCAGCGGAATGACAAGCTGTAAAACTGATTTCTTGTCAGTGACAGAATGATTAGACTTTAATCTGTGTGTTGGTAACAAGAAATCGTTTCCACGTCTTCATTTGCTGTCTGCACTGTTTAAAAGTGACTTTGCTTTCTCAGTTTAGCCCTGGTGTGCTGTGGGTTTAAAAGCGCCTCTCTCCCTTTTTTGAAATTATCTCCACTCCTTCGCATCCTTTACACCTCAAACCTTTTGAAGCCTCTGACGGCCCAGTTCCTGTGCTGATTCCGACGTGATTTTCATGCTGCATCAGCGCGAGAACTACAGTGGAACTTGGAAGCTGTCTCGCACTGCTTTGGTTTGCTGCTGCCTGCAGGGCTCCTACATTCCCTGGTCCTCAGCCATACAGACTTGCACTCTCACCTGTCAGTCAGAGGTTGTGGGTTCAAGTCCCACTCTGCACTGTCGGAGGTGCCGTTAAACCGAGGCCCCGTCTGCTCTCTCAGGTGGACGTAAAAGATCCCATGGCACTATCTCAAAGAGCAGGGGAGTTATCCCCGGTGTCCTGGCCAATATTTATCCCTCAATCAGCATCACTAAAAACAGATTATCTGGTCATTATCCCATTGCTATTTGTGGGAGCTTGCTGTGTACAAATTGGCTGCCGCATTTCCTACATTACAACAGTGACTACACTTCAAAAAGTACTTTATTGGCTGTGAAGTGCTTTGGGACGTCCTGAGGTTGTGAAAGGTGCTATATAAATGCAAGTCTTTCTTTGTCTTTAGAAGGTCCCAGATTTGATCCTTGGACTGTGCAGTTAGCTCATCACAGCCACGCTTCCGTCACCTCCAGGCTTGACTTCTCAAATGTCCTCCTCGTTGGAGGACAACCCACACCCTACAACTTAGTCCAACACGTTACCACTCGCATCCTGCCCTGCGAGTCTCTCTCGCTCATCACCCCTGTCTCCCAACACATTGAACTTGACATCTCCATTTACAAATCCTTCTGCTGACTCGCGCCATCCTACCTCTGCAACCTTCTCCAACCCTACATTCCAGTTCAAGTCTTCCAACTCTGGCTTTCTGTGCACTCTCTCCTCCTTCTGCTCCACTGTCAGCTCTCCCTTCCCTACTCCTTGAGAATTCCCTCCCTAAACCCTTGCTACCTCTTGCTCCACCTTTGTAAGCATTCTCCAAGGCGGCCTACGAGACACATGACAACGCAAAATCGTAGAGCAGAAACTGATAGCCAAGTTCCGCACTCATGAGGACGGGGTGGACAAACGTAAGAAGAATCCTGAGATTGTGATAGGCGCTATATAAATGCCAGTCTTTCTTTCTTTCACTCACTGTCCCGGTTCAGACACAAAGATTGACCACTTGGGCAAGGGAGGCTGGTGTCCACGGAACAGCATCCCAGCCAGAGATGAAGGAAATTTGGAGAGAAAATATTCTGATTAACTTTATTTTGATACTCTATTCCATAATGTGACTTTACCGATATTCCTTTACTTCGTGAAGTGTTCTGTTTTGTACAGGCTGAGAGACCAATGCCACCAAAACAGCTTCAAGCGAGTGAGATGCCTCCGTGTTCCCCAATCAAGAAAATGGGGGCAGAAGGCCAGGGCTCCTGTTTCTGAACACAGTCCACTGATCTTTGCTGGGAGTGGACAGGATCAAGCTCGAGCTGTGTTCACTTCTTTTAAGATTACCCACCAACACTCGATGGCTCAGTTGATAGCACGTGTGGGTTCAAGTCCCCCTCCAGAGACTTGACCACGCTTGCGGTCACCTCCTCCCCCGACTCTGCTGCGACCGCTCAGCGCCATTTCTCCTCCATGGAGTGCCTTGGGACATTTACGACGGTAAAAGATGTTGTGGAACTACAAGTTGTTGCTGTTGAAAGGGGGCTGCAATTGTCCCTGGCTAGGGGTGGGGAGGAGGAAATCAGCCAGAATCCCTGCTTCTGACTGCTACCTGGGTGGAGAGTGCCTGCACATGGACCCAGGCCAAGGGCAGGGCAGGGTCAGGCATGGCTGTGATGCACTCCACAGTCAAATAGCATCACCCACATGAAGAATGACTGCTCGGGGAAGGTAGCGGAGGCCCAACAAGAGTTAACACCTTTGGGTGGGGGGGAAAGAAAATAGATGTCCAAAAATAAAATGCTCCATTTGAACCACAGATTCAGTGCCAAAACATGCTGTGTAAGCAATGTGTGTATCAAAGGCAGTAAGGATGAGTGCTCCCTCTGTCCCAGCGTTCATTGAATATAAAGTCTCTCACATCCAAGGAGAAAAAGAAAATAACCGTGCACGTGACCAAATACAGCTTTATTTTCGATGCAGTACAGTGCATTAAGTAATGGCAGCACACACTGTACGCTTTAATCTTATACTGCTGCTGAAAGTCTATTAACTCGCATTAATGGTGAATGTGGACGCTGTAAGTACATTTCGATACAGTCACTGCCGCACTATCTGCCCAGCCCAGACACAAGCTGCTGCTGTCACCCACATCTCACACAAGGGGGGGTGGGGGGGGGAAAAACCTCTTTAATCCCATTGGAACAGTGTCTGCACTTGTGCGATAATGGAGCATGCAGGCAGCAAGCTAATACTTAATACATTCGGCCAAAAAAAAACAGAATGCAGAAACTCATCCAGGTATTGCCAACTTCTCTACACCTTAACAAATCAGTCATCACAAGCCTGTAACTGAGACGTAAGCACAGGAGAAAGTTTCATTATCACAACCATGCATGCGGATTTGCTTTTTCCCCATGAATTTCACCCCAGGGTACATTAGTTCTGTAAAGTTCTACGTTGTGTATATTTCCTCAAGGCGATTTGCGGGATCTGCTCCTGGGTCAGTGCTGCAGTGCCGCCGATAGCTGCCAGTGTGATGGCATTGAGTTAAAGAGAGTCCCTCGCGCTGTCTTTACGCTCCACCTTTGTGAAGTATTTGCACGTTAATTATTCACCTCGTGAGGCGCAGTGAACTCTGGTGGTATATTTTCCACCTGCTTCCTTATTTTTCCTGAAGGTACTGTAGTCTTCATGGGATTGAAGGGGCAGTGACAGCGTGGATATGAAATGAGCTGAGAGACAGGAGGCAGAGAGTAGTGGTGAATGGTTGTTTATCGGACTGGAGGGAACAATACAGTGGTGTTCCCCAGGGGTCGGTGTCGGTACCACTGCCCTTTTTGAAATATACCAATGACCTGGACTTGGGTATAGGGGCCATCATTTCAAAGTTTGCAGATGACACAAAGCTTGGAAATGTAGTAACCAGTGAGGAGGATAGTAGCAGACTTCAGGAGGACATAGACAGACTGGTGAAATGGGCAGACCCATGGCAGTTGAAATGTAATGCAGAGAATTGTGTCGGTAACCAGAGAACACAGATTTAAAATAATTTGCAGAGGTGAGATGGCACATTTTTTTATGCAGAGAGTCATGATGATCTGGAACGCACTGCCTGAAAGGCTGGTGGAGGCAGATTCAATAGTAACTTTCAAAATACATACTTGAAAAAGATAAATTTACAGGGCTATGGGGAAAGAGCAGGGGAGTGGGACTAGTTGGATAGCTCTATCAAAGAGCCAACACAGGCACGATGGGCCAAATGGCCTCCTTCTGTGTTGTATGACTCTATGATTTAATGTTGAGTCAAATGTAGTTCTGCTTCAGTTAGCTGAGGGAGACCTTATTCTCATCTGATGGATGTACGTATGTGCATGTGTTCACACATATATGTACACACTGATCCAGGGATGTCAACATATATGTACACACACACATTCGAGCATGGATAATCAAATGCAATCAGGAGTTGGATCCCTGACATCCCTTCCTAGCTCGGTGAGGGGAGGGAGGGTTAAGGCCAAGTGTGACACCATATGTCCGCCTTGGCTCAGTGGGTAGCACTCTCATCTCTGAGTCAGAGGTTGTGAGTTCAAGCTCCACTCCAGAAACTTGAGCAGATTAACTAGGCTGACACGCCAGTGCAATAAGAACATAAGAAATAGGAGCAGGAGTAGGCCAATCGGCCCCTCGAGCCTGCTCCGCCATTCAATAAGATCATGGCTGATCTGATCCTAACCGCCAATCTACTATCACAGAACCATCTCCTGAATCTAACAGAATTAGACACACGAAATAAGAGCAGGATCAGGCTACACGGCCCCTGAGCCCGCTCCGCTACCCACAGGGCCATGACCGATCCGAACCTAGACTCATGTCCAAATTCCTGCCCTCTCCCCATAACCCTTTATTCCCTTTACTTCTAGGAAACTGTCTATTTCTGTTTTAAATTTATGTAATGATGTAGCTTCTACAGCTTTTTGGGGCAGCATATTCCATGGACCTACCACCCTCTGAGTGAAGTAGTTCCTCCTCATCTCAGTTTTGAAAGAGCAGCCCCTTATTCTAAGACTATGCCCCCTAGTTCTAGTTTCACCCATCATCGGGAGCATCCTCCCCGCATCCACCCGATCCAACCCCTTCACAATCTTATATGTTTCAATAAGATCGCCTCTCATTCTTCTGAACTCCAATGAGTAGAGTCCCAATCTACTCAACCTCTCCTCATATGTCCATCCCCTCATCCCCGGGATTAACCGAGTGAACCTTCTTTGTACTGACTCGAGAGCAAGTATGTCTTTTCTTAAGTATGGACACCAAAACTGTATGCAGTATTCCAGGTGCGGTCTCACCAATACCTTGTACAACTGAAGCAATACCTCCCTATTTTTATATTCTATCCCCCTAGCAATGAAAGCCAACATTCCATTGGCCTTCTTAATCACTTGCTGCACCTGCATACTAACCTTTTGAGTTTCGTGCACCAGGACCCCCAGATCCCTTTGTACTTCAGTACTTTCCAGTTTCTTGCCATTAAGATAATAACTTGCTCTACGATTTTTCCTGCCAAAGTGCATAACCTCACACTTTCCAGTATTGTATTCCATCTGCCAAATCTCTGCCCACTTACTTAGCCTGTCTATGTCCTCTTGCAGGTTTTTTATGTCCTCCTCACTCACTACTTTCCCTCCCATCTTAGTATCATCTGCAAACTTTGATATGTTACACTCGGTCCCCTCCTCCAAATCGTTAATATAGATTGTAAAGAGTTGGGGACCCAGCACTGACCCCTGTGGAACACCACTAGTTACTGATTGCCAGTCCGAGAATGAACCATTTATCCCAACTCTCTGCCTTCTGTTAGAGAGCCAATCCTCTATCCATGCCAGAATACACTGTCAGAGGTGCCGTCTTTTGGATGAGACATTGAACCAAGTGCCCTCTCAGTGGATGTAAAACATCCCATTGCACTAATTTAACAAGAGCAGGGGAGTTCACCCGCTGTCCTGCCCAACATTTAACCCTCAACCAACATCATTAAACAGAACAGATTATCTGGTCATTTACCTCACTGCTGTTGGTGGGATCTTGCTGTGTGCAAATTGGCTGCTGCCTACATTACAACAGTGACTACACTTCAAAAGTACTGCATTGGCTGTGATGTGCTCTGGGATGTGTAAAGCGTTACTGTCGAGAAATGCACGTTCTTCCTTCATTTAACAGCCACCCTGACACAAATGAGGGATCAAATTTAGGATCTTTGTAAGTTCTGTGGCCCAGTTCTACACCTTTTGGTCTCAGCTCATTAATGACAGGAGCATGGCTTCAGCTGGTACTATCAGTGAGGACTCTTCTGTTCGGCCTCAGGAGATAGGCTCAGTTTGCGAATTAGTGGCATGAACTAACTGGGACTCGAAGTCTTGAGAAAACAAATGGGTTCTTTTTTCACTTGATCAAAAAACAAAACAGAACTTTAAAGATTTCAGATGAGATGTGTCAAAGTTTGCATATGACATAGAATAACTGAGTAGTCTGGAAACCAGCTTAAAACTTTAAACAATCTGGAGAAGGTTGCCAGAAGGGTCAATTGACTGAAAAAGCATGGAATAGCCTCCTGGTTAGAACAGTAAGATCCATTTTCTACATTCCTGTCTCATTACATTTAGATTGCTGTTCCATCATTTGGTCAAACACTAAAGTCAACCCTGCCGCAGTAACGAGCAGCTTGCAGCCGACTCTCAGGTTCAATAGCCCTAAGGGAGAGGTGTGGTGTGTCACGACCTTCGTAACGTGGTATAACTGGGGCTGACTTTGTACAGCTGCCTGTATCCTAACTTGCACTAAGTCCCGGTGCTCACTGACCTACATTGGCTCCCGATCCGGCAACGCCTCCATTTAAAAATTCCCATCCTTGCGTTCAAATCCCTCCATGGCCTCGCCCCTCCCTATCGCTCTAATCTCCTCCAGCCCCAGAAACCTCCGAGATCTCTGCACTCCTCCAATTCCAGCCTCTTGCGCATCTCCAATTTCCACTGGCGGCTGGGCGGGGTGTAATAGGGGCGGCCAATAGGAACATAGGAACGGGTGGAGGCCATTCAGCCCCTTGAGCCTGTTCCGCCATTCAATGAGATCATGGCTGATCTGTATCTTAACTCCATCCTCCTGCCTTGTCTCCATATCCTGTTATACCCTTGGCCAGCAAAAATCCATCGATCTCAGATTTAAATTTATTAATTGTGCTCCAATCTACTGCTTTTCGTGGGCGAGAGTTCCACACTTCTACCACCCTTTGTGTGAAGAAGTGTTTCCTAACATCTCTCCTAGCTCTGATTTTAAGGTTATTTCCCTTTGTCCTAGACTCACCCCACCCAGGACTGCCATCGTTGAGCCCCCGCCAACATTGTGTTTTACCCTCCTCCCCGCCTCCCCCAACGTCTGACTCCGAGGCAAGAGAATACCAACTGCGCCAAGCAGAGGCATGGTGGCATCCTGCACGGTAGGCCTTGATTGTTTTACCTTGAGTTCTCAATAGAAAAATAATACACTGCCACAAATTCAACATCAGACTTTGCGATACATATAGGCAGGAAGTCTCAAGTGATGAAACATCGGTGTAAAAACATGACAACCGGCCTGGTTACTGGCTGGAAAAGGGTTTGTTGTGATTAGAGAAAGCAGTCACATTTGAGCTTTTGGGAGCTTTCCGGATAATAAGCTTATATTTACATTGTAAAATCTGGGTTTTCTCTTTCCCTTCTGTAAGCCACTTTAAAGTGAGCCAAGGGATTTCACAAATGATCTGCTTAAACTGATATTGCTTATCTTTCTCTGTCAGCCTCAAGATCCCATGAGATCAGAGACACATTTTCTAATGCCGCATTAGTCTGCTCTTAACAACATTAGCATTTTTAAATATTTAATTTTTGGTCTTTTTTTCCTCTCAGATAATACAGCCAAGAACATCTGGAAACCAAGGCAGTCAACGTTTAGCTCGCTGGGTCAAAGTCATTTATCATGGCCGCACGAAAAATAAAACCCAACTTTTGTCAGTTGCTGGGGCTTTTAACAGGGATGCCAACCCTCCAGGATTGTCCTGGAGTCTTCAGGAATTAAAGATCGATCTCCTGGACACTGCTGTGAGCAACTCCCGGGAGAAAAATCATAGGTGTGTTTAAAAATAATGGTGTGTTTTTTATTCCTTTTCTGTGTGTTAATTATAAAACTCTTGGAGATGGGGAAAAAGGCCGTTTGATTGGGTGGGGCGGTCGGAGGTCATGTGATGAAACCTCCAGTACGTCCAACCAGAGTTGGCAACCCTCGGCTTTAATGGGTTACTGAAGTTTTTATTGCCCTGTTAAGGTCACTGAAATGAAACAAGATGGAGCAGCCACCAGGCAAGACCCCACAAACATCAATGGGATGAATGACCAGCTATTTACTTCCGGTGCTATTGGTTGAGGGAAGATTGATGGCCAAGACACCAGGAGAACGCCCCCTGATCTTCTTCAAATGGTGCCAGAGGATTTTAAACATCTAACGGAACCCCAGAACAGGGCAGGGTCTGGCTCAATGTCTCATCCAAAGGTTGGAGCCTCTGACAATGCAGCACTCCCTCAGCACTGCATCACCAGTCTATATAACATGCTACAGGCCTGGGGTGGGGCTTGAATCCATGGGTGGCGGGGGGGGGGGCAAAATCCAAATGTGGCAGGGGCACAAAACGGGCTGTAGTAGATTTGCCGTCTGTTATACACCCCACCCGTTCTGTTCTCATTTGTATGTGAGCAACACAAACAAGACAGCATTCAGTGCCCATTTAATTCGCCTTGAGGACATTAAAAGTCAACCACATTGGGTGGGACTGGAGTCACACGTAGGCCAGACTGCATAGGCGTGAGAGGTTCCCTTCCCTGAAGAAGCTTAGTGGACCAGTTGGGTTTTTACAACAATCTGCCATTTCATGGTCATTTTCTGGTGCCAGCCCACAAATTAATAAGTCTTATTGAATTTAATTTTCATAACTTGCCATGCTGGGGATTTGAACTTGCAACTTTTGGGTTGTTAATGCCAGCACCATAACCACTAGACTACCATACCGCTCCTCTCCTTCTGGCACTCCTCTCACTGACATACAGTTCAATGGGCGTCGATTACGTGGGCCTGTATATTGACAGGCTATTCCATCATGGGAAGCACCACAATTCTGTCCCGATCCATTCCTTATAGAAATTGGTGGGATTGTTCACAGGCTGTCACATTACAGCAGAACACTTACCCGAGACATGGGCAAACTTGCACCCAGCTAAGATTTCTTTTTGATTGCAATTGCCCTTTGGTTTCAACATGTTGAAAAAAGTTCATGGAGTACAGTGTACCCAGCACAGTATACATGGTACCTCTGGTAGTGAGTGATCTTTACTGAGTGGCCAGGATTATGGACAACCCTGGGAACTGAGTGTGGGGAGTGCTAGTGATACTCGACCGTATTGCTGTGCTCACTAATTGCGACAGTGCCTGGTCACCGTTGGTTGTGCCAATAGGTCTTAACAGTTACCCTATTTTGGTGAGACAAAGCATGCTTCAGGTGCTTGGTAGGTGACTTATGTGGTGGCTGCTTTTGATGAAAGAAAGAAAAATATAGCCTTTGTGAAGGTTTTTAATGGCTTGATAACCTGGGATATACTGCAACCAAATACAGCAGATTTTATGACTTGTATAACTTCACTATACCTGTATACATAGGCATTAAAGATTCATATTTATGGGTGCATTGTTCCACTCATGAAACAAGGTTCTTCTTCTTAGGCAGTCCCTCGGAACCGAGGATGACTTGCTTCCACATTAAAAATGAGTTCGCAGGTGACTGATTAGTCCAATGTGGGACCTACAGTCTCTGTCACAGGTGGGGCAGACGGTGGTTGAAGGGGCGGGTGGGTGGGGTGCTTGGGTTGACGTGCACTTCTTGTGTTGCCTGCGCTTGGCTTCCGCTTGCTCTCGGCGAAGAGACTCGAGGTGTTCGGCGCCTTCCCGGATGCTTCTCCTCCACTTTGTGCGGTCTTGGGCCAGGGATTCCCAGGTGTCGGTGGGGATGTTACACATTTTCAAGGAGGCTTTGAGGATGTCCTTGAAGCATTTCCTCTGCCCACCTGGGGCTCTCTTGCGTGTCGGAGCTCCGAGTAGAGCGCTTGTTTTGGGAGTCTCGTATCGGGCATGTGGATAATGTGACCCGTCCATCGGAGCTGATCGAGCGTGGTCAAAGCTTCGATGCTGGGGATGTTGGCCTGAGCAAGAACATTGACGTTGGTGCGCCTATCCTGCCAATGGATTTGCAGGATCTTGCAGAGGCAGCGTTGGTGGTACCTCTCCAGTGCTTTGAGGTGCCTGCTGTACATGGTCCATGTCTCTGAGGCATACAGCAGGGCGGGTATCACTGCTGTTCTGTAGACCATGAGCTTAGTGCCGGGTTTGAGGTCCTGGTCTTCAAACACTCTCTTCCTCAGGCGACCGAAGGCTGCACTGGCACACTGAAGGCGGTGTTGGACTTCGTCGTCGACACCTGCCCTTGTTGACAGTAGGCTCCCGAGGTATGGAAAGTGGTCCACGTTGTCCAAAGCCTTGTCATTGATAATCGGGGGGCAGTACTCATTAAACAAGGTATGCCAGTGCTTAAAACATGAGTGAATACTTTATTTCTCATGTTGAGTCGACTAAGATTGCCAATCTAATGCAAACTGTGTGTAGTTATGGACAATGAGGAATAGGACTGAGACTTTCCAAACACATTGCACCTGGGACTCTTACATCCAGCACAGAAAGGGGACCTTTATCCTGTTGGTATGGGCTGAATTCAAACTCAGTATCCAGAGGTGGAAGGGCCATTCTAACCCACTGCACTATCCAGTTTCCGATAGAAACATGAGATAGAAAAGAGTAGGAGTTAGGAGTATTGGTTAGGCAGTACCAAACTTTGGTTTTAAAAGCTGGCAGATTGCGTGTGAAAGGTCAGAATCTGGGAAAGGCAGAGTAGGAAGCAGTGTGATGAGTATTGATTTTAACACAGTGAGGGGGTAGGGAGCAAGAAGAGCGTGTGGGATGAAATACTTGTGGCTGGCACGGAAGAAGAGAAGAGAGGTCAATGACGTACAGGACTCAGAAAAGAGAGAGGCAGGAAAGGTTATGATGGCGAGGACGAGGTTGAAAGTTCAAGGTGAGAAAAGAATCAGCTATCGGATGACAACCTTTTCTGCTGGATTCTGTCCAGGAGTGCGATGGGAGAGAACCTCCCAGATATGGGAGTAGGAATCAAGTTTTAGGCTTTAAGAGTTGTAGAGGGAGTACAGCACAGTGGTAAATGGAGTTGACAAATTACCCAATACAACAAAACCTCCTCATAAAAAAGAACATTGTATTTTATATATATATATGTAACAAATGCGCTGGAGTGATTTCAAGGCACTAATGTAATCCTGGGTTGGGATGACAGCCTATGAACCGATCAAGCTTCACTGTCACAATTTATAACATCATGTAAATCCTTTGAACAGATTAACTTCTCGTAATCACTTCCAAATGCCCCTTATTGTCTAGATATTATCTTAGACAAGCACACAGTAAACATAGAAACACAGACTGGATGGTCACAAAAGGCAGATTTCTTTCTTTTAAAAAAAAAAGCTACTGCAATACTGATTATAGCAAGAATGTTACTGACTGGCAAACAGATTGGATTTTCGTTACAGGCACTTGACGTTAGAATAAATCAACTTTGCCTTCGCTGTAGTGATGACCAGAGTTTAGAAATAGATTTCTTTTGTTACACTTAATTAGTTCTGAGCATTGGCAACATACATCGACTGAGCGGAGCCATGAATCAAATCGACAGCATCTCTCTGACTGTTCCCAACCACTGAGCTTACCCAGCTAAGCACATCTGATTGTCAATCAATCTTTCCTATGAATTTCTGGAAAAAAAGAAAAAACTATATACTCTATGTATACAGGCAGCTTTAATTTTCACTTCTGATTACTTTTTTTTATGGCGTGTACGGGTTGACAGGATCAGTCTGCTGTCAGTAATTCGAAGTCACTTTTAGTAAAATATAGCCTCATCGTACTGGAAATTACAACAAGCTTCGACATGCTCTGTTATTCAGTTGGCTTGAATTGGTCTCCACTGGTATCAGTAGAAGGAAGCCCCGGGGAGGGAGTCGGATTGAATTGAGAAGTGGCAACTGGGTTGGAGTCCGCCATTTGAATGCATTCAAAGCTGTCTGAGGTAAAGGCCGCCCCCGTTCCCAGTCACCAACAAAGGAGTTGGATATATTTCTTAAGGCTAAAGGGATCAAGGGATATGGGGAGAAGGCAGGGACAGGATACTGAGTTTGGATGATCAGCCATGATCTCATTGAATGGCGGAGCAGGCTCGAGGGGCCGAATGGCCTACTCCTGCTTCTATCTTCCATGTTTCTATGTTTCCCCCTTCTGCTCCTGACCCGTGCTGGGGTGCAGCTCCGGTCACCACCAGCAGTCTGCCCATGCCTTGCTCCCAGTTCGTTCTTCACGTTTTAGCTTGGGCAGTAAGCATCGGCAGGCTACGGGGGGAAGTGGGGGGGGGGGGGGGGAAGAAAGAAAGAGAGAAAGAGAAAGAAAGATAGATAGAGAATAAGAGAGAATAAAAGGGAGAAAGAAAAAAAGAAAGAAAGAGAAGGAAAGAAAGTGAGAGAGAGAGAGAGAGAAAGAGAGAAAAAAAAGAAAAAACGAGAGAAAGAATGAAAGAGAAACAAAGAAGGACAGAAAGACAGACGAAAGAAAAAGAGCAAGCGAGTATTTATATTGCACCTTTCATGGTGTCCCAAAGCGTTTTACAGTTTGATTCTGGCTGCAGTACGGTTCCATGAGTACTGGTTGCTCGGTTGTGCTCGCTGAAGTGGCATTCTGTGTATGTACGCGTTTGGACAGCCAGTGTGGCAGACCATCGGACTATGTGTAGGGGTCAGGGGTGGGGGTCAGGGGGAGAGAGTTAACACGGCCAGCCCAATCCTGCCCTCATCTGACACCCAGGAGTCAATGAGTGGCAATTAAGAGCGGGGAATCCAGCCGATTGTCCCTTGCCCTTGTTCCTAGTGAGCACTGGGGCTAACTGTAGCGCACTAACCACTATCCGACTGGTAACCCAGGAAGGAGCAGGCAATTAACCAGGCATTCTGGCCTGTATATCTCAGTTTCATTTACTGTTGTGTGATCTTCAGTAGGACCCTCTTCCCAAATATTTAAAGAGGAATCACCATGACCAAAGAGTTTAGCAAACCATGTTTGGTTTAAAGGTAGAATTGATGTGTGTATCTGATGAAATACAAATAAACAAAACAAAGGCTATTTTTTCACTTCGACAATACCTCACACGAGAAAGAAAATATTCGCTCCCATGTTTTTTTTAATCTCAATTGTTTGGTAACTTTTTGAGTTGATCAAGGTAGCACTGGGGATGAAAACACATCCTCATGCCCGGAGCCCAGTGTCAGCATCACACTCACACGTTCGATACAGAGTAAAGCTCCCTCTCCTCTGCCCCACCAGTGTATGCGTCAACACCAACCTCAGAAAAGCCCCCCTCCGACTACACCAGCCTGATTGGCTGGTTGACATGGAAAATGGGAAACATTTGGCTTTCTGAGTGCGCTCGCCAGTGAGCGCTGAATTAGGGACAAATTTGTGCCGAAGGCCAAGTGACAACCAGCAGGTAGGGGGGTTGGATTTGAGCCCAGCCCCCAGATTTGAAGGATCAATCTCTGGCTGCCGGTGCCATCCAGTCACCAATGATGTCTCTTTGGTGCAAATTTTCCTCTGTTTATCTTGAACCTCTCCGCTCCCTAAATACACCAACCCTTCGACAGGAGGTAGGGATTCTGCCACCATAAGTCTTCGGAATAATAAAATTTATTTCCTTCGCACCGCAATTTGTTAAACAGTCTTTAGGGGGACACAAATGACTGCCCGCCCCCCGGCCACTTATACAAATGTTTAAACTGAAAGTAACTTTATGCGTTGTGCTGCTCAGAATAAGTTTCTGAACTGATTTATTTATTGCCTGTGGATATGTTCATTAAAGTGAGAGCTGGCCATGCTGGGGAATTAAATGTCATCCATGCTGATCGTAGGTAAAGGATGCAGCGGTCAAACACAACGCAAAGCTTTTCTGTGTTACCCAGACATCGCTCCTCAGAACCAGCAGAACGGAGAGGGTTCAGAGGCGCTCCTACATGGAGGTGTTCAAAATGATGAGAGGTTTTGATACAGTAAATTGGGAAAACATCAGCCGGTCAGTCAGTAACTAGACGGTGATGTAAGAAAACTACTAGGCACTTGGTCTAAGCATTAAACAAAGCTTTAATCAACTGTTTTACAACATGGAGGTCTAGTTGTGTCCTTCACTAGTTCCTGTTAAGAATGTCCTGCGCAAGCTGGGCCCGTGCCCGAGTATTTATACTCTCCCCGGACAGCGCCACCTGCAGGCCGCTCAGTATTATTTCATAAGTCATTTCTTTCATGAATGACTGATTCATGTCAGACGGTATAAATATAAGAGCATCATCCAAACAACAACAACAACTTGCATTTATATAGTGCTTTTAACACAATAAAACGTGCCAAGGCACTTCACCGGAGCGTTGTCAGACAGAAATTGACACCGAGCCGAAGAAAGAGATATCAGGACAGGTGACCAAAAGCTTGCTCAAAGAGTTAGGTTTTAAGCAGCTACTTGAAGGAGGAGAGAGAGGTGGAGAGGCAAAGAGGTTTTGGGGAGGGAGTTCCAGAGCTTAAGGCCATCAATGCGGGGGGGGGGGGGATGAAGGTACCGGGGGGTGCACAAGAGGCCGGAGTTGGAGGAGCGCAGAGATCTCGGAGGGTTGTAGGACGGGAGGAGGTTACAGAGATAGGAAGTGGGTGAGCCCGTGGAGGGATTTGAAAACAGGATGAGAATTTTAAAATCGAGGCATTGCCGGACCGGGAGCCAATACAGGTCGAGCACGGAGTGGGGGGTGAGAGGTGAACGGGATTTGATGCGAATTGGGATATGGGCAGCAGAGCGTTGTCTGTTCAGTCTGGGTTGCCGTCGACTACATGAGACCTGATGCATCAGGAGCGAGTGGCACTCCATTAAACGCAACATTAAAGCAGGTTAGTACTTGGGGCTCTCAATCTACCATTGCAGGCCTTTCCTGTCACATTTCTCTTGGGCAACAAATCAAAATGGATGTGACAGCATTTCCACTGTGGACTTGCTGAGTTTCACATGGGAGGAA
Organism: Somniosus microcephalus; assembly: GCF_052327205.1. Lineage (NCBI taxonomy): Eukaryota > Metazoa > Chordata > Chondrichthyes > Squaliformes > Somniosidae > Somniosus > Somniosus microcephalus. The sequence goes on along the minus strand of NC_141006.1, from coordinate 63,639,111 downwards.
CTGATCTATGTGTATGATTTTAGTGAAAATTGTGTGTGTTATTTTCTTTTGTCTCCAAAGCTATATTGGGCTGTCATTTTTCATTTTGGTTGTAAGTTTTGCATCTGAAAATAAAAAAATCGCTCCCATTTTAAAGGAAACATAAAAAGGCTAAAGCCAAGCTGGGATTGTTCTCTTTAGAGCAGAGACGATCACGGGGAGATTTAATAGAGGTGTTCAAAACTATGCGGGGTTTTAACAAATAAGGAGAAACTGTTTCTACTGCGGAAGGGTCGGTAACCATGGACACAGATTTAAGGTAATTTGCAAACAAAGCAGAGGGGAAGAGAAGGAAAATCTTTTTTATGCAGCGAGTTGTTGTGATCTGGAACACGCCGCCTGAAAGGGCGGTGGAAACAGATTCAATTGTAACTTTCAAAAGGGAATACTTGAAAAGGAAAAATGTGCAGGGCTATGGGGAAAGAGCAGGGGAGTGGGACTAATTGGATAGTTCTACCAAAGAGCCGGCACAGGCACAATGGGCCTATCTACTCTATTAAAACCCTGCATGATTTTGAACACCTCTACTAAATCTCCCCTTAACCTGCTCAGCTCTAAGGAGAACAACCCCAGCTTCTCTCGTCTCTCCACATAACTGAAGTCACTCATCCCTGGTATCATTCTGGTAAACCTCCTCTGTCCCCTCTCCAAGGCCTCAGCCCAGGGGACACAGTGGGTAATTGTAGCGCTTCAATCATTAATTGAGATTCTACGAAGGCCCGGACAATCTTGTCTATAGAGGTGACGGAACAAGACGGTTTTCTGCACTCTTTTAAAGAGACACCAGATAAAGGCACCCACTGGATAAGCCGCTCTTGCATTTAGACTTGTCAAATCACAGCACTTTATAAAACAGACGCATTGCTGCCCCATATGTGATAACCCAGTGATTTACTCCCCTGCCGTTAATGCTGCGACTGTGTATAAAGCTGCTTAAAGTTTGAGCTGACAGTTTATTTCCATTTTAATTAGTATGATGAATGCCGTACTTTGCAACTAAACGTGTAAATCAGTTTTATGTCAAGATTTGCACCTGTTTACAGATTTGTAAGCAACAGTAAAGCATGAAAGTAAATTGCTTCTTTAATACTGCACAATAAACTCTGTAAATCTTTGCTTATTAAGGGAGTGGCTCTTGTTAGCTGAATATAACACAATTCCAGTATTCATGCTTCTGTTCTATTATCCACCTGCTGACTATCTTCCCTGCGGAGGGGAGAGGTAGAAGGAGTTTCCTTGGGGGTGAAAGTCGCTCTAAGATAACACGCCTGGTGTTTGGAGTTAAGACAACCCTGCCTTGTGAGCTCGACAATCCACTATCTGAAGCAGACAGGTCCGCTCTGCAGTACCTCTGGGCTCTGTTGACATTCACCAGCCAGTATGGCTCACTCGTAGATCCTGTTATTAGGGGAGGGGCTAGGGGTTATTCCCACTCGGCCCTGGATAACCCTTCAAGCCACTGGCCTAACAGGCCATGTGCTCTTCGCTGGACCGGCACTGGGAAGCTTGCCAGTGCTCTGTGCTGGTACGCTGCCCAGTTTGACTTGGTGAAACCACAGTCTGCCAACCTGCACCTCAGGGGAGAGAGTCTGCACTCGGAGTGGGCAAACAGAAAATTATGCAAATGTAGCTTTGGTTCTCTTAATGGTGATGGGTTCCCCATGTGTCAGATACCCGACTGACCAAAATATGTTATTTTACAGACAGAAAATCACTTACCATGTGATTTATAATCCAGTCTTCTCAGCTAGTCTGACCCTCACTCATGTATATCATCCAATGTTACCAGTGAGTCTAGGCAGTGAGTGGCTTAGGCTGATTGACCATGGAGGGCATCACAGCTGATCTTGATCCTATCCTTACCTGAAGTCCACGCACACACACACACACATGTACATGCACACACAACACGCACACACACAGGAGTAGGCCATTTGGCCCTTCAAGCCTGCTCTGCCATTCAATGAGATCATGGCTGATCATCCAAATTCAGTACCCTGTCCCTGCCTTCTCCCCATATCCCTTGATCCCTTTAGCCTCAAGAAATATATTTAACTCCTTCTTGAATATATTTAATGAATTGGCCTCAACTGCCTTCTGTGGTAGAGAATTCCACAGGTTCACCACTCTCTAGGTGAAGAAATTCCTCCTCATCTCAGTCCTAAATGGCTTACCCCTTATCCTTAGACTGTGACCCCTGGTTCTGGACTCACCTGCCATCGGGAACATCCTTCCTGCATCCAGTCTGTCTAGTCCTGTTAGAATTTTATGTTTCAATGAGATCCCCTCTCATTCTTCTAAACTCTAGTGAATATAAGCCTAATCGACCCAATCTCTCTTCACACATCATCCCTGCCATAGAAACATAGAAGATAGGAGCAGGAGTAGGCCATTCGGCCCTTCGAGCCTGCTCCGCCATTCAATGAGATCATGTTTGATCATCCAAATTCAGTACCCTGTCCCTGCCTTCTCCCCATATCCCTTTAGCCTTAAGAAATATATCCAACTCTTTCTTGAATATATTTAATGAACTGGCCTCCACCGCCCTCTGTGGCAGAGAATTCCACAGGTTCACCACTCTCTGGGTGAAGAAATTCCTCCTCATTTCAGTCCTAAATGGCGTACCCCTTATCCTTAGACTATGACCCCTGGTTCTGGACTCCCCGGCCATCCGAAACATCCTTCCTGCATCTAGTCTGTCCAGACCTGACAGAATTTTATAGGTTTCGATGAGATCCCCTCTCAATCTTCTAAACTCCAGTGATTATAAGCCCAATCGACACAATCTCTCCTCATACGTCATTCCTGCCATCCCAGGTATCAGCCTGGTGAATCTTCGCTGCACTCCCTCCATGGCAAGAACGTCCTTCCTCAGGTATGGTGACCAAAACTGCACACAATACTCAAGGTGCGGTCTCACCAAGGCCCTGTACAACTGTAGCAAGACATCCTTGTTCCTGTACTCGAACCCTCTTGCTACGAAGGCCAACATACTGTTAAATCTGTGAATCTTAAGGTATGGTGTTCTTCAATAAATAAATAGACGGAGACTGCAGATTAACAATCAACAGGTGTTTACTGGATGAGGGTAGTCTAAAAACTAACAGTACAGATCCCTACACAGGGTTTATATACAGGTGTGGTCACTGCCGGTACTACAGTATACAGGAGCTGTAAAAAGTAGTTCTCCCCTTAAAAGGTACATACACTACAATTCCTCCCCTTTTAGATTAACAGTACCATAACATTCATTTAACAGTTAACACTTTTAACATGCACATTATCTGAAATAGTCCATTTATAAATTCAGTCTTTGGGGCGGCTTCCTGATCCTTTCTGGATAGCGCCTTTCCTGAGTATCTTGCTCTTGGTGTGGAGGCGATTCTGGCCCCCTGTCGTCGGTTAGTTCATCAGCTTCCGATGCTACTGTTTCTGGGGTAGATGCTACCGGTATGTCGGGTTCATCACCAGGTACGCGAGACATGGGGTTGACTCGTTCCTGTGACGCTAGGATCTGGTCGACATGGCGTCTCACAATGTTCTCTCCAACATCCACTGTGTACATTAGTGGCCCCTGCCGTGTGCATATCGTTCCGGGTTGCCATTTCTCTGTTCGGTAGTCGCGGGCCAAGACTGGTTGTCCTACATTGAAGCTCCTTGTCGGCTTCTCATTGATGTGCTGGAATTGCTTATCCTCAACATTTCTTCGCACATTTGGTCTCAGCAAATCCAGACGAGATCTCAACCTTCGGTTAAAGAACATCATGGCCGGGGTCTGGTTGTTAACTGCATGTGTCGCATTTCTGTAGGCTGACAGGAAATTGTCCACCTTATGCTGCAGTGGAATGTCGTCATCGCACATGGCCTTTACTGCCTTTTTAAAAGTTTGTACGAACTTCTCAGCCAATCCATTTGTGGCTGGATGATACGGGGCGGATGTGTAATGCCTTACCCCATTCCTTCTCATAAATTTCCGAAACTCTTCGGACACAAACTGTGGTCCGTTATCAGAGCAAATCTGCTCTGGCAAGCCGTTCCTGGCAAATATGGTCCGTAGGACTGCAATTGTTTTCTCCGTAGTGGTGGAGGACATTTTGATCACCTCAGGCCATTTCGAGCGCGCATCCACTGCTATTAAGAACATTGAGTCCATGAATGGACCAGCAAAATCAATATGCACCTGTTGCCATGGAGAGGAGGGCCACTCCCATGGGTGTAGAGGGGCATGTGGTGGTGCATTTTGGACCTTCTGGCATCCTGAGCAGCTCTTGGTCAGGTCCTCGATTTGCTGATCGATCCCCGGCCACCACACAAGCCCTAGCAAGGCTTTTCATTTTCACCCCTCCCAGATGGCCTTCGTGAAGCTCATTGAGCACTCTCTCCCTTAACTTGGGTGGAATTACCACTAGGGATCCACACATCACTGTCCCCTGGCATACTGACAGCTGTTCTCTTCTGGATGAGAATGCTGGCAACAGTGAGTCGCCATGTGTTGGCCATCCCTTCACCATCAAATCATATACCCGAGACAGTGTCGGATCATTTTGGGTCTCCTTCTCTATATCCGCGTTAGTTACTGGCAAGCGTTCAATTGTGGTTGAATAAAATATTTCGACAGGGTCCACTGCTGGTACTTCCTCCGCAGTAGGCAGTGGCAGGCGTGATAGCCCATCAGCGTTTCCATGCTGTTTCGTGCCCTTATACTCGATTTCATATTGGTTCGCCCCTAGAAAAAGGGACCATCTTTGTAGCCGTTGCGCAGTCATCACCGGAACGCCCTTCTTTGGATTAAAGATGGAGACAAGTGGTTGGTGGTCAGTCAGCAAGGTGAACTTCTGCCCGTGCAGATAGTGGTTGAACTTTTACACTCCCCATACTAGGCTGAGGGCCTCCCTGTCAATCTGGGCGTAGTTGCGCTCGGCTGAGGTTAGTGACCGAGACGCAAAGGCTACTGGCCTCTCCAACCCGTCCGGGAATTTGTGCGACAGCACCGCTCCAATACCATAGGGTGATGCATCACACGCCAACCGAATTGGTAGTGCTGGGTTGAAATGAGCCAACATCTCTCTTGATGTGATCAATTCTTTGCACTTCTGGAAAGCTCGTTTACATTCGTCATTCCACTTCCATGGTACCCCCATTTGCAGTAGGGTGTTCAGTGGGTGTAATACTGTAGACAAATTTGGTAAGAACTTATGGTAGTAGTTTACCAGCCCGAGGAACGACCTCAGTTGTGACACATTTTCCGGTGCTGGAGCCTGGACTACTGCCTCAATCTTTTCAGGGGACTTATGTAACCCCCCTTCATCAATAACGTGGCCACAATACGAGATCTGCTTCTGGAAAAACTCGCATTTGTGGTGATTAGCTCGTAGCCCAGATTCCTTCAATCTAGTGAGCACCTGCTCCAGATTGGCGAGGTGATCACTGTCATTTTCGCCCATGACCAGGATGTCGGCCAAATAACACTGGGTCCCTGGAATCCCTTGCAGGACTTGATCCATTGCCTTTTGCCAAATAGTCAGAGCTGATGCTACCCCGAACACCAGCCGATTGTATTGGTAGAGACCTTTGTGAGTGTTGATCGTGAGGTACTGTTGAGGCTTCTTCTACCTCCATTTGCAGGTGCGCCTGGGCCAGATCAATCTTAGTGAAGCGTTTTCCTCCAGATAGCGAGGCGAAAATATCTTCAATCCGCGGAAGTGGATATTGTACTGTGTGAAGAACTGGGTTCACTGTCACCTTAAAGTCCCCACAGATGCGAACCTTCTTTGGTTCCCCAGGCGTATTACTCAATGACCTCTTCATTACAGGAACGATGGGTGTAGCCCACTTTGGACAGTACTCCTGAACATTCCAAACCTTCCAGCTCTGCTTCGACGGCTGGGCGGATCGTATAAGGCGCCGGTCTGGCCTTAAGAAACTTTGGGCTTGCATTTTCCTCTATTTTAATTGTCGCTGTTATGCCTTTTAGTGTTCCGAGTCCCTCCTGGAACACTTCTTGTGCGTCAGTTAGCATTTTTGACAGTCGTCCAGGTGTGACGTCGTCATCCTTTTTGGCCTCTACCGTCAGTGCCTGTATGGAATGCCAGTCTAACTGTATCTTCCGGATCCATTCACGCCCTAGTAGTGGTGGTCCTCCATCTGGCAATACATATAGGTCCATTTTTGGTGTTTCCTGGCCGTTGTATATCACGTTCACCCTTAATTTTCCTTTGGGGTAGACTTTTTGCCCCGTGTACGTCTTCAAGACAATCTCTGTATCTCTCAAGGGTATATGTGAGAATAGCCGCTTGTAGTCCCTTCGGTTTATGACTGTTAGGGCTGATCCTGTGTCCAATTCCATTTTCACTTGGACTCCGTCTATCTTGAGCGTGACCCAGATAGTTTGGCGATCCTCCATTTTGATTACATTATGTAGTTTCAGACAACCCAGCTCCTTGCTTCCGGAGTCTGTATCACTTTTCTGTTCGTCTGAACTACTCTCCGTCACCTTATGTACCTTTTTGTACTTCTGCTGTGGAGATTTCTTGCTACTGGTTTTCTTCCCCGACCTGCAGACTCTTGCTATGTGTCCTGCTTTTCCACACTGTCTGCACACTTGGTCCTTGAACCAACAATCCTTCTGGTCGTGTGTTGTTCTGCTGCAGCGATAACACTTCCCTGCTCCATATGACATTTCATTGGTGCCATAATCTTGTGGTCTCCGTTGTATCTCTGCAGCGCCCCGTGCGGCTGCTTCGTGTGATACTGCCATGCTGAAAGCCTTGTCCAGCGTAAGATCCTTTTCTGATAGAAGCCGTTTCTGTGTTCCTTCACTTTGAAGCCCACACACAAACTTGTCCCTTAATGTATCTGCTAGTCCCATTCCAAACTGGCAGTGTTTCGATAGCTTGCGCAGTTCCGTTCAATACTCAGCATTACTTTCGTCTTTATGCTGGTTCCTTTTGTGAAACTTAAATCTTTCTGCTATCAGCAGCGGTGTGGGGTTTAAGTGGTCCTGTAGGATTTCCACTATGCTTTCGAAATCCTTATCCACTGGCTTCTCTGGGGTTACTAGGTTTCGCAGTAAGCCATACGTTTTTGCACCCATGGAATTCAACAAAACCAGTGCTTTCCTGGCATCTGGCACTTCATTCGCCTTGCAGTACACCTCAATGCGTTCCACATATGTCGCCGAATCTTTGACTTCATTGTCGAACGCTGTGACACTGCCACTCTTCGGCATCCCTGGGTGTGGTTAGACTGGCTAAAATGGCGTCTCCCGCACTTCCCTTTCTTCCCGCGCTCGCCCCTCTTCTCCGCTGCGGCTTCAAAAATGGCGTCTCCCGCGCTCTCCCTTCTCCGCGGCTCAAATGGCGTCTCCCGCGCTTCCTTTCTTCCCCCGTGGACGCTGCTCAGCCCTGGTGCCCTGGCTGTGCTCTGCGCGTTCCCCTGTGCGCCTCTCTCGTTGCCGCCGCTCGGTCCTGAACCCCGGCTGTGCTTTACCCTCTCTCTCTTTTTGTTTTCAGTCGACGCCGCTCGGTCTTCAACCCCCGGCTGTGCCCTGTGCGCTTTACCCTCTCTCTTACCCAGTCGACGCTGCTCGGCCTTTTCTGTGCCATCGGTTGGCTCCAGCCGCCGCTGTCCGGGAAGGGTCTGCGCTGTACCTGTTGCCAACCTGTTGTTGGATCGTCGTGGCTGGAGAACCAAGCCCAGCTCTCAACAGCCTCCCCTGCGATGCTCACTCTCTGCCGGATGACTGGGCGGTTGCTCGTGGTCGACGCCCGTGCTTCTGGCCTCGACTTTCTTCCACTGTCCTCCAGGAGCGAATCCCTGGGAGGAAATGCAGAGTTGCAGATAGGTTCAAATCGACCTCGTCGCCACTGTTAAATCCGTGAATCTTAAGGTATGGTGTTCTTCAATAAATAGACGGAGACTGCAGATTAACAATCAACAGGTGTTTACTGGATGAGGGTAGTCTAAAAACTAACAGTGCAGATCCCTACACAGGGTTTATATACAGGTGTGGTCACTGCCGGTACTATAGTATACAGGAGCTGTAAAAGTAGTTCTCCTCTTAAAAGGTACATACACTACACATACCATTTGCCTTCTTAACCGCCTGCTGCACCTGCATGCTTACCTTCAGCGACTGGTGCACAATAACACCGAGGTCTCGTTGCACTTCCCCTTCTCCCAATCTATTGCCATTCAAATAATAATCTGCCTTCCTGTTTTTGCCACCAAAGTGGATAACCTCACATTTATCCACATTATAGTGCATTTGCCATGTTTCTGCCCAATCACCCAACCTGTCCAAATCGTACTGGAGTTTCACGACATCCTCCTCACAGCTTACCCTCCCACCCAGCTTTGTGTCATCTGCAAATTTGGAAATATTACATCCAATTCCCTCGTCCAGATCATTAATATATACTGTGAACAGCTGGGGTCCTAGGACCGATCCTTGCGGTACCCCACTAGTCACTGCCTGCCACTCGGAAAACGACCCGTTTATTCCAATTCTTTGCTTTCTGTCCGCCAACCAGTTCTCTATCCAAGTCAATACCTTGCCCCCAATCCCATGTGCCTTAATTTTGCACGCTAATCTCTTATGTGGGACCTTATCGAAAGCCTTCTGAAAGTCCAAATACACCACATCCACTGGTTCTCCCTTATCTATTTTACCAATTACATCCTCAAAAAATTCCAGTAGATTAGTCAAGCATGATTTACCTTTTGTAAATCCATGTTGACTTTGTCCGATCCTGTCACTGCTTTCCAAGTGCTCTGCTATTACATCTTTTATAATAGACTCTAGCATTTTCCCCACTACCGATGTCAGGCTTACCGGTCTATAATTCCCCGCTTTTTCTCTACCACCTTTTTTGAATAGTGGGGTAACATTAGCTACCCTCCAATCCATGGGTACCGTTCCAGAGTCTATCGAGTTCTGGAAGATGACCAGCAATGCATCTACTATCTCTAGGGCCACTTCCTTAAGTACCCTGGGATGTAGACCATCAGGCCCTGGGGATTTATCGGCCTTCAGTCCCATCAATTTTCCTAACACCATTTCCCTACAAATACTGATTTCTTTCAGTTCCTCCCTTTCATCAGACCCTATGTTCCCCGACATCTCTGGGAGGTTATTTGTGTCCTCCTTTGTGAAGACAGAACCAAAGTATGTATTTAGTTGTTTCGCCATTTCCTTGTTTCCCATTATAAATTCCCCTGATTCTGACGGTAGGGGCCTACGCTTGACTTCACCAATCTTTTTATCTTCACATATCTGTAAAAGCTTTTACAGTCAGTTTTTATGTTCCCTGCTAGCTTACTCTCATATTCTATTTTCCCTTTCTTAATTAATCCCTTTGTCCTCCTTTGTTGACTCCTAAACTGCTCCCAATCCTCAGGATTATTGCTTTTTCTGGCCAATTTATATGTCCTCTCCTTGGATCTTATGCTATCCCTAATTTCCCTTGTTAGCCATGGTTGAGTCGCCTTTTTTGTTTTATTTTTATGCCAAACTGGGATGAACAAATTCTGTAGCTGATCCATTCGGTCTTTGAATGTTTGCCATTGCCTATCCACTGTCAACCCTTTGAGTGCCATTCCCCAATCAATCCTACCCAACTCGCTCCTCAGACCATCGTAGTTTCCTTTATTTAAATTGAGAACCCTTGTCTCTGAGTCAACTACTTCATTCTCCATCTTAATGAAGAATTCGATCATATTATGATCGCTCCGACCCAAGGGGCCTCGTACAACAAGATTGCTAATTAATCCTTTCTCGTTACATAATACCCAGTCTAAGATGGCCTGATCTCTGGTTGGTTCCTCGACATATTGGTCCAGGAAACCATCCCGTAAACACTCCAGGAATTCCTCCTCCACAGTATTGTTACTAATTTGGTTGGCCCAATCTATATGTAGATTAAAGTCACCCATGATGACTGCTGTGCACGCTTCTTTAATTTCCCTTTTAATGCCATCCCCAACCTCCGCCTTACTGTTTGGAAGTCTATATACCACTCCCACTAATGTTTTTTTCCCCTTAGTATTTCTCAATTCTACCCATGCAGATTCCACATCATCAGAGCTAATATCCTTCATTACAATTGTATTAATCCCTTCTTTAACCAGTAATGCTACCCCACCTCCCTTTCCTTTTTGCCTATCTTTCCTGAATATCAAATACCACTGAATGTTGAGTTCCCAGTCTTGGCCATCCTTGAGCCACGTTTCCGTAATCCCAACCAAATCATATTCGTTTACCTCTACCAGGTATCAGTCTGGCGAATCTTCACTGCACTCCCTCCATGGCAAGAACATCCTTCCTCAGATAAGGCAACCAAAACTGCACACAATACTCGCTGGTTATAATCGCCTTTTTCTCCTCCTGACCTCAGAGGTCATGTGTAACACCCCCAACCAATTCCCTTGCTGAGATCACCGAACTCAACATAGTGTGCGAGTTGAACCCGATTTCTGATTTGTACACCTTAGTGGAACCCTGTTATGGTGATCACTACTCAATGATCACAAACAAAGAAACAAAAGGCCCGAAAGTCTGCAGCTGTTCAGGGGGACTTTGCCCTAACTTTGGTCAGTTATGTTGGGTCCTGATCACGCACCAAAGATTCTGGATGGCCTTGTGGGGGCGGAGTGTCTGCCTGCCCCTTACAAGGCCAACAAAATAAGGGGCCAGGGCCATGCTGGTGGGGGGAGGGGGGGAACCTTCGAGCATCTGACCCTACTTAGGGACCCGGCATGTGGTTGGCGCTGATTCACCTGATGAGCGCCTTCCTTTCCTTGTGATCATTCAATACTAAATGAACTGGGAATGGAACCATTTCCAATTCAGGCGCCCAGTGTCGACATCAAACATTTCAAGAGTTGTAGCACAGCCAACTGCAAGGTAAAGTTCCCTCCATCCTGTGCCAGCAACACGCCCAAGCTCTGACCTCAGAGAGTACACTCTACTGCAATCATGCTACACTTCCATTTCCCGCACCAGCAACCCTTGTGATGGCTCAGAGTTAATTACCACTTGGTGTCAATGTAGCGCTAATTCTGTGTTCCACTCTCTTGCCTAAAGTCATTTTTGCACAGGAACCTTCCTGTGAGCAGAGAGAGGAGAATTTCAAGCCTAGATTGCACCGGTGACAGCTTCCCAGCCTCGCTCTCCCATCAAACTAATTCAAGAAGCCTTTCTCATCCCTGCCAGGACTGCACAAATCATGAGAACGGAACCAAGTTACTGGAGGGGCTCCGGGTGTGACACATCAGAAGGATGTCGTGCCCTTTTGTAAGATGATTAATTCATTGTTGGGGGAATGACTCTTCAGTGTAAGATTGATAGTGTAACCTCACAGCCCTCGCAAACCATGAATTTAAGCCAGATTGACACAGGAAGTTTCTTGTATGCAACCACTGAATCTGAAAATGGCAGGCCAGGGACCCATCTAACTAGATGCCATGACTTGGTGTAACTTAATCACGAGTTCCTCACTTACATTCTCTTCTCTTTTACTCTTTTTAACCTTAGGCATCCCACACTAAGGATCTCAACGCTTAACCTAGGGGGCTTCTCAATTGTAAGAAAATCTGAAGTGCAAGTCTGGCGGTCACATTGAAAGGATTTCCTTCAATCCACCTCCAAACCACTGGATGGCAGTAAATAGTTATGGATCATGATACATCTGCATATACATATAACACACACACGCACAAATATATATATAAAATACATGCACATATATACATAAACGTATACCCACACATATATACATACATATACACACACACATACATATGACAACATATACACATACATACACACACACACACACACACACACAAACACAGACATATATACACACAAGCATAAATAGACGCACACACACTCACACACTAACATACATATACAATGACACAGTATTGTTAGCGAGCCACTGGCTGCTCTCAGGCTATCCTACACTGCAACCAATCCCAGAAGATGTACTCCTGGACTTTCCTCATCATTTCCACTTGATGTCAGTTGATACCAGGGAAGGAGGGGGCAGCACGTTGCCCGACAAGCCATTCTCCTGTCTGCCTGTTGATTGTCGCCACTTCTGGGATGTCCCACCACAGATGACAGCAAACGTTGGATATAAGTAGGCAGAGAGTGACGCCACATCACATCTTCTGTCGTTGCTGCCATAGCAAGGCTGGACGCTTCGTCATGCTGGCAAGTTACGGGTATCCAGTGTTGCTAAGGACGGGCAGGAGGCCCTTTCCATCAAGGAGCCATTAAGTCATTTCTTCCACTTGTGATTTTGATATTTTACCCTCGAAAGGCCCCTCCACACATACTGCCCCACAAGCAGATGGGCTTACTCCACAACTGCAGCCCCTTGTCCCTCCAACCCCTGCCCTCAGGTGGGCTCCCCAGCGCAGTTGGGAATACCGCCAGGAGGAGCCTGCCTGAAAAATGCTAATGAGACTGATCCCAGGAAATTCTGCAGGGGTCAGCGTTGAGTTAAATGAGAGGGCCCCTCTCACCATGGTTTCCATAGTAATGGGCAGATGCACCTGAAGGCCTAGAAGGCTGTTGATGAGGTAACCATAGGAACAGGAATAGGCCTTTCAGCCCCTCGAGCCTGCTCCGCCATTCAATGAGATCATGGCTGATCATCCAAACTCAGTACCCTGTCCCTGTGATCTCCCCATATCCCTTGATCCCTTTAGCCTCAAGAAATATATCTAACTCCTTCTTGAATATATTTAATGAATTGGCCTCAACTGTCTTCTGTGGTAGAGAATTCCACAGGTTCACCACTCTCTGGGTGAAGAAATTCCTCCTCATCTCTGTCCTAAATGGCTTACCCCTTATCCTTAGACTGTGACCCCTGGTTCTGCACTCCCCCGCCATCGGGAACATCCTTCCTGCATCTAGTCCTGTTAGAATTTTATAAGTTTCGATGAGATCCCCTCTCATTCTTCTAAACTCCAGCGAGTATAAGCCCAATTGACCCAATCTCTCCTCATACGTCATTCCTGCCATCCCAGGTATCAGTCTGGTGAATCTTCGCTGCACTCCCTCCATGGCAAGAACATCCTTCCTTAGATAAGGCGACCAAAACGGCACACGATACCCAAGGTGTGGTCTCACCAAGGCCCTGTACAACTACAGCAAGACATAACAGAAAATGATGGAAAAACTCAGCAGGCCAGGCAACATCCGTGGAGAGAAAATAGAGTCGACGTTTCGGGTCGAAACCCTTTTTCAAAACTGGAAAGGAAATGAAATCGATCGAAAGGCAGGGCTGCGAGAGAACAAGAGAAGTGAAGAGACATTAAGAGGTATTCAAAACGAGACGAGATGGTGATAGGACTAGTGGAGACAAAAGACAGCTCTAGATTAGGTGTGAAATGTTCTGGCAGAATGGGAGACAGCTGCCATGTGGGAGAGAAAAAAGGGGGGGGTGGGGGGAATGGGCCAAAGCAAAGATGTGGATAAAATATAAGCAAAAATGTAATGGGGGCCGAGGTTATGATCTGAAATTGTTGAACTCGATGTTGAGTCCGGAAGGCTGTAAAGTGCCTAATCGGAAGATGAGGTGCTGTTCCTCGAGTTTACATTGAGTTTCCGTGGAACAATGCAAGAGCCCGAGTACAGTGAGGTCTGAGTGGGAATGGGGCGGTGAATTGAAATGACAGGCGACCGGAAGCTCGGGGTCCCCCTTACGGACTGAACGGAGGTGTTCCGCAAAGTGGTCACTCAATCTGCATTTGGTCTCCCCAATGTAGAGGAGACCACATCGTGAGCAGCGAATACAGTATACTAGATTGCAAGAAGTACAAGTAAATCACTGTTTCACCTGGAAGGGGTGTTTGGGGCCCTGGACAGTGGGAAGGGGGGAGGTATAAGGGCAGGTGTTGCATCTCCTGCGCTTGCACGGGAAGGTGCCGGGCGAAGGGGAAGGGGTGCTGGGCGTGATAGAGGAGTGGACTAGGGTGTCTCAGAGGGAGCGGTCCCTACGGAATGCTGAAAGGGGAGGGAAAGATGCGTTTGGTGGTGGAATCACTTTGGAGGTGGCGGAAATGGCAGAGGATGATCCGTTGAATGTGGAGGCTGGTGGGGTGAAAGGTGAGGACAAGTGAGCAGCAAGACATCCTTGTTCCTGTACTCAAACCCTCTCGCTACGAAGGCCACCATACCATTTGCCTTCTTAACCGCCTGCTGCACCTGCATGCTTACCTTCAGTGACTGGTGCACAAGGACACCCAGGTCTCGTTGCACTTCCCCTTCTCCCAATCTATTGCCGTTCAGATAATAATCTGCCTTCCTGTTTTTGCCACCAAAGTGGATAACCTCGCATTTATTCACATTATACTGCATCTGCCATGCATCTGCCCAATCACCCAACCTGTCCAAGTCATACTGGAGTTTCTCGGCATCCTGCTCACAGCACACGCGCCCACCCAGCTTTGTGTCGTCTGCAAACTTGGAGATATTACATCTAGTTCCCTCGTCTAGATCATTAATATATATTGTGAATAGCTGGGGTCCTAGGACTGATCCCTGCAGTATCCCACTAGTCACTGCCTGCCACTCGGAAAAAGACCCGTTTATTCCAACTCTTTGCTTTCTGTCTGCCAACCAGTTCTCTATCCAAGTCAGGACCTTGCCCCCAATCCCATGTGCCTTAACTTTACACACTAATCTCTTATGCGGGACCTTATCAAAAGCCTTCTGAAAGTCCAAATACACCACATCCACTGGTTCTCCCTTATCTATTCTACCAGTTACATCCTCAAAAAATTCCAGTAGATTAGTCAAGCACGATTTACCTTTTGTAAATCCATGTTGACTTTGTCTGATCCTGTCACTGTTTTCCAAGTGCTCTGCTATTACATCTTTTATAATGGACTCTAGCATTTTCCTCACTACCGATGTCAGGCTTACCGGTCTATAATTCCCCGTTTTCTCTCTACCACCTTTTTTGAACAGTGGGGTAACATTAGCTACCCTCCAATCCATGGGAACTGTTCCAGAGTCTATAGAATTTTGGAAGATGACCAGCAATGCATCTACTATTTCTAGGGCCACTTCCTTAAGTACCCTAGGATGTAGATTATCAGGCCCTGGGGATTTATCGGCCTTCAATCCCATCAATTTCCCTAACACCATTTCCCTACAAATACTGATTTCATTCAGTTCCTCCCTCTCATTAGAGCCTATGTTCCCCGACATCGCTGGGAGGTTATTTGTGACCTCCTTTGTGAAGACAGAACCAAAATATGTATTTAATTGGTCTGCCATTTCTTTGTTCCCCATTATAAATTCCCCTGATTCTGACTGCAAGCGACCTACGCTTGACTTCACCAATCTTTTTCTCTTCACATATCTATAAAAGCTTTTACAGTCAGTTTTTATGTTCCCTGAAAGCTTACTCTCATACTCTATTTTCCCCCTCTTAATTAATCCCTTTGTCCTCCTTTGCTGAATCCTAAACTGCTCCCAATCCTCAGGTTCACAGAAGAGAATGAGCTGATCTGCACCTCAACTCCATTTAACCATCTTTTCTCCATATCTCTTGATACCCTTACCAAACAAAAATCTATCCATTTCTTTCTTGAAACTCATCCTTGACATGAGGGAGAACAAATAATGCTGGCACCCCAACAATGATGAGTCAGCAAGGGGAAAAATTTGGACACAGGGTTCCTGGGAACCATATAAACTTTCCTCAAATAACTCTGGAATTAGCTCTTTCCCCCCCAAATCAAAATGCAAACACTACCCATGGGCAGGGCCACCGAACAAATCACATTATGGGATTTTTGTGTGTTTCGGGGATTGATCCATGATTTCAGGCATTTTTCTGTTAAAAACCAGTAGTTAGTTAGTTAGTGGTTAGTTGCCTGAACTGCTCAAATTGGGGATGACAATTTTGAGACATCTTGCAGTTGACTCAGTTTCTCCTCCCTTTGAAAAATGCTGCAGTGACGGAAATGCTCCTTAATGTTTAGGCACTGTGAAAGGTTACTGTGGTGCCCGTCACATCTCTGGGATGCCTGCGAGGCTTTGCCATCGAAAGGTCAGATAATCTAATAACGCTGGAAATTGAAGGATTGGCTGAGATGGGACACTGGGACTCGGCTTTTATTAAAGTACTGATGAATATTAAGGGGCACTGTTTCTGCAGTGTTATGTCTGTCAGGAGGATTTGGAGATCTGAATGTTTTTTTTTTGAACGATGTGGTGATGCTCAGGTGGCAAAGGTTGACTGTGTCAGAGAGTGAAACAGAGCGAATTGTTTGAAATTTCCTGCTGCCTTTAAGTCCCATTTCTTTGATGGACCTTTCTTCCCTCTCATTATCTCCACAATCAATCTCAACCAGCGATCTCCATCCGTTTTCACAGCCTAAAGATACGAGTTAATGGGCGAGCTCTTAATATGTATGCAAGAAATTCCTTTGTGCCCAACTTTAATGGGTATGCTTAGCTGTTTATCTTGAACGAGTTGGCGCCTGGGCCAGAGGAATTCCATACGAAGATGTTAATTGTCTGCCTGTTAATTTCATAAACAATCATTTCTAGGCTTTCCCCACAATCCCCAAAGAACATTATTAAAAAATGTAAAAAAAAAAATGAATGGATTGAAGAGTCGAGCTGATTGTTGCAGTGTCTCAGAGCAGGCGAAACAAGCTGAAAATAATAGGAGTAAAGAAGGGAGGAAGGCAGCAAGAAAGCCAGCAGAGAGAGAGAAAGCAAAAATAACATGGAAACAGCAACAAAGGAGAGGGAACAAAGGGAAATGAGAGGGGAGTGAGGCAAGGGGAAGACCGAAGATACTAATGAGGTTAGCTGCCCTTTACTGAAACCAGTGAAGCTGTACTGCAAAGCAAGAAGCCCCAAGTGCAGGGAAATAAAACATGACATGAACTTGAAAGACAAGGAAATTGTCATTGAAAGATTAACAATTGCAGAACAGTTGAGGAACAAGAACTTGTAATAAGCACATCACTGGCAAAAAGCAAAGAAAACCATTCATGTCATATAAAGTATTTAAACATTGCTGTTATATGCATCTTATTCCTGTTGTAATCAACCACCACCTAAACTGAAGGGTGTGTTGATGCGGTTGTGAAGGACACAAGCACAGTCACAAGATTGGTAAATGAAAAACCAGCAATTAGCTGTGTTTTATTTTTAGAAAACGGGGAAAATGGTTCACGTCTGGCAACATCTAAAAAACAAATGACGTTCAAAAAGAAAACAACGAAGAACAAAACCATTACCCGCCCCGGGTGGTTAGGAAGGCAGTCCTTAAATCAATTTTCTCCAAAAAACAATAAGCCAGGGTTACTTTACCACTGGATCTTTCTCAGCCGGTCCAGCGATCATATCAGGCTCTCAGAACTAAACAATATTCCACCCGGGTTCCATAGCAGACCTCTCTGTGGCAGCCGTAAGCTGGTCCTCAACAGCAGGGCCTGGCCTTTGCCTTTGCCTTTCCCTTTCCCTTTCTTTTTCTTTTTCTTTTTCTTTCTCTTTCTCTTTCTCTTTCTCTTTCTCTTTCTCTTCTCCTCAGGCACTGGCCTTCTCCTCAGGTACTGGCCCTAAAGGGATGCACCAGTTTGCCTTTTGAACTCCTGAGCTAATAGGTAGATTTGCCTCAGGTGTGTTGGAGGTGGGTGTGGCCTTCCTCTGAATTGGTGTGAGAGGGGGACTTTGTCTCCATCTGGTGGCCACATACCATCCATCCACCACAAACTGCCCCCATAGCTCACACTGTGTAACACACATGCAATGCACACATACGACACGCACGCGCATCACACACATCATACACATGTACATACACACACGCACACACACACATGCAGCACCTACACAGGCACCAACACCTGTGTTAACAATGTCCTGTAGTTAGATCGTTTAAGAGATTCTCTATGGCTATGTTTTTGAGCCAAGTGGGGACAGGGTGTGCTGTCACGTAGCAACACAAGCCACTTTCTAAAAGACAGTGAAAGAAGTCTGCAGGCTCGATTGAATTTGCAGGAATGGTGTAATTATTACAAGAATATCCCATGGGTGATTCTCCAACAGATGAGGGGCATCATTATCTGGTTATACTACATCTAAGCCAGGAAATTTCATCCTTCATTTATGCTCCTGACTGCTTGAAGCCCCGAAATTCTGGTACAACTCATTTTGTGCAATGCTTCTGATTGCAGGAATTCTTTTGCAAACTGTAGCTACATGAATACTCCAATTCTGGCCCCTTGCACATCCCCAGTTTCCTTTGCTCCACCATCGATGGCCGTGCCTTCAGCTGCCTAGGCCCTAAGCTCTGGAATTTCCTCCCTAAACCTCTCCACCTCCCTCTCCTCCTTTGAGTCCTCTTTGACCAAGCTTTTGGTCACCTGTCCGAATATCTCCTTATGTGGCTCAGTGTCAAATTTTGCTTGATAATCGCTCCTGTGAAGCACCTTGGGACATTTTACTGCGTTAAAGGCAAGTTGTTGTTGAAGAGCAAGTCCTGGGTAAAAGTCATAGTTCCAGTTAAAAATGAGAATGGGGTGGGGGGGAGCGGGGGGGCGGTGGAAGTTGAAGGACACAAGGGCACAAACACAGGTGCGATACCAAAGAACGATCTCAAAGATTGAGAATGTACAGGCACTTCAAAGGTGGGGTGTGGGCTGCAGGACAACAGAACAGATGCCAGTACTAAAACCTAAGCTGCTGGGAGACCAGCAGAGGAGCCGGCACGAGGCTACCGACTGGATGGAGGCCTAAACCTTCACAGCTTATTGTCGACAAGAGGTAAAAGGGAATTCCCATGGAAAATGATGCATGTAAGGGGAAGCTAGATAAGCACATGAGGAAGAAAGGAATAGAGGGATATGCTGATGGGGTTCGATGAAGTAGGGTGGGAGGAGGCTCGTGTGGAGCATAAACACCGGCACAGACCATTTGGGCTGAATGTCCTGTTTCAGTGCTGTAAATACTTTGTAATACTTTGTAAATGTTGACTTGAAATGTTAACAGAAAAGCATTGCTCAAAAATGTCAAGAGGAAGTGTACACATTAACAAGATATTAAATATTGCACAAGTGGACCTTCTGTGGCCAGGATAAGGCAGGTGCATTAGTGATGCTGTCTGTATAGGTTCTGGGGATCTGAAGCCACTGGAGATGTCAGCTGTGGCTCAGTGGGTAGCACTCTCGCCTCTGAGTCAGTGGGTTGTGAGCTCAAGCATCACCATCCTGTGACACACAGTCACTGGTGCAGATATACACTTCTCCAACTTATTGGTAGCTTCATAATCCCCAGCAGCTGCAGATCCCCCCCACCTCCTAGATAACCGTAGGTTGTATCATTCATAGAACAGTAGCCAAGGTGAATGCGCACATTCGGGGGGGCAAATTACGAATCGCAAGGCACATTTGTTGCATCGATCTCAAAGCTGGACCAGAAATGCACACTTTCAGTGCGTTGAAAATTTGGCTGTAAATATTTATGTAACCCACTCACGTAGAATGATCAGGATGAACTCACATTTAATACCAATGTATGACATTATCTCAGCTCAAATTTTTTTAAAGCCAATTTTGGCTCGAGTTGAAAGCGAATCAGCTTTTTGATGTTAGAATGTCACATACAGAACTCAAGATTGATCGGCTGAACACTGTCAGAGTTTCTAAAGACAGACATCGTGACTTGTCATCTGACTGATTTTCATGTGATGCATCTGCACCAGATCTTACTTCAATAAACTCTGTCAGCCTTGGCTCAGTGATAGCACTCTCACATCAAGTCCCACTCCAGAGACTTGAGCAGATAATCCAAGCTAACATTGCAGTGCAGTACTGGGGAGCGCTGCACAGTCAGGGGTGCTGTCTTTTGGATGAGATGTTAAACCGAGGCCCCATCTTCCCTCTCAGGTGGACGTAAAAGATCCCATGGCACTATTCAAAGAAGAGCAGGGAAGTTCTTCTGATGTCCTGGCCAACATTTATCCATCAACCAATGCCTAAAACAGGTTATCTAGTCATTTATTTAATTGATGTTTGTGGGACCTTGCTGTGCGCAAATTGGCTGCTGCATTTCCTACATTACAACACTTCAAAAAGTACTTTATTGGCTGTAAAGCGCTTTGGGATGTCCTGAGGTTGTGAAAGGCGCTATAGAAATGCAAGTCTTTCTTTTTTTTTAGCTAAAAGTAAAACAGTTACAATTTCTTGCCCTGTTGCAAGAAAACCTTCATCTTTCATCTGATTAGGTTCAATTTCCAAAGGAATCAAGATTTGAAAGTGGTGAGAAGCCACATATAAAACCCAACAATCACCCACTCAATGGTTTCAAAGACATTACGATCACAAGTTCCAAGAACAGATATAAGTAACCATCAATATCATTACTACACCCCCTTTTAGATCCCAGAGCTGATTATCAAAAAACTATCTACAGTAATAGAGGCAGGACAGGAATTTCTCAATCTTGGGGCCGATTACAAAGAGCAGAGCAGGATATTATAGAATGGTGTCTTTTGCATCCTCGGGATGTCCCAAAGGGCTTCATTGCCAATGAATTGAATGAAGTGAAGTCACTGCTGAGTAGGTAAATGCAGCAACCAACTTGCACATAGCAAGCTCTCGACAATGAGATAAATGTCAGTTCAGGATAAATGGCAGTGAGGACATTAAGGAAATTCCTCTGCTCTTTTCTGAATAATGACCACAAATTTTATGTCACCTCAACAGACAAACAGGGCCTCAGTTTAGCATCTTACCTGAAAGACGGCACCACCTGACAGTGCAGGGCTCCTTCAATGCTGCACTAAAGTGCCAGCCCAGATTATGTGCTCGAGTCTCTGGAGTGGAGCTTGAACCCACAGCCCTCTGACTCAAAGGTGAGGCTGCGACCCACTGAGGCAAGCTGACACTCCAAATTATAAAGACTTCTTTCTATTTTGAACAGTACACGAGTTGCCGCATTATCAACTAATATTCCACGTGAGATGGACATCTAACAGCAAACCCCACTGGCAGAGGAAACTTTCAGAGCCGAAAAAGACTTTGCTTAATTGCAGATCATTTTGTTTATACGTACTGCAATGTAGCTAGTTAGGAGAAGCAATTGAACAAAATCAGTGAGGTTGCATTTAAAGGGCAAACTTCATCAATAACAACACAATTTGTATCTGTATAGCACCCCTCGGATAGACCTTGCAGCACACGGCTAGCTGTGTGTAGTTCATCATCATCAGTGGTCAGACCAAGTCAGCTTCTGGCTCAATTCTCCCTCCTCCAAACTATTCTGCCCTGTGCTTCCCTCTTTAATTCTCCATACGATCTCCCATTCCTTAGGTGGCCCAGAAGCATCTTTCTCTTCCTCCCTCTTGGTCTTTATCGTTCCATTCGTCCTTCTAACACCTCTTTCAACAGCCCACCCCCTCTCAGCACATGCCCGATCCAATTCATTTGTCTTTTTCGTAGCCAGCCCTAACAACCTCAATCTGTATGTAATTTGAGTCATTCTGTGCGATAGTCTCATCCATTCCATTTGTTTTGGTAGGCTCCACTTCATGGTCTATGACAGATTGAGTCAGAACCCACATTGAGATGGAAAGGAGGTAAGAGAGGGTATGATCCACAGTGCATGGCTGAGGAAGATGGTGCAATGAAGAGCATGCACAACCTACTTGAGCATGCACCATGCCTTTTATTCGTGAGCTTTGCATTTCAACCCGTACTGTCATTTGAATTTGACAAGATTTTCTGGGCAAGTTTCTCCTCAAGCAAGGTCATGGGGTGGGGTGGGGGAGGGGAAGAATACTGACTGACCTTCTACAAATGATCACTCCCAGCACATATTGATTTGTCCAAAAGTTTCTGTTAAGTAAACTGACCACGTATCTCTTATGTTATTATGCCTTATGTTATTAAAGTTTCCAATTAATTGTCATCTCCCAACAAAGCAAATTTCAGATCTTAAGTCATGATTACGATTTGGAATGCACTGCCTGATAGGGTGGTGGATACAGATTCAATCTTAGCCTTCAAAAGGGAATTGGATAAATACTTGAAGGAGAAAAAAAATTGTAGGGTCAACTGTATTAAATGATGCAGAAAGATAAACTAGAATAATGCACCATGGTCACAGTCACAATGGCGATGTTGTCACTCACAGAATACCGTAATTCCTCATTTTTGAACAGACTCATTTTGGTGTTGTGAGAAGGGAAGAAGACTGGCGGGAGTTGAACAAAGAGTTTCAGGAAAGATGGGCAAACGGCTGGGAGGCGTCCTTCCGAGAGGAAAGGGAGGGTGGAGATGGGCTGGCAGAGAAGACGGTTGGGACGAAGGCGAAGGCTGGGTTTGGCAAAAGGTGGCAATTCCAAGTCTGCGTGAAGCATTCGCCATGGAAAAGAAACGTGCACGCATGCACACGTACTCACTGGCCCCTTCCCAATCTTCTCCCCCCCACCTCATGACACTGTGGTTGGCAGATATTGGGATAAAAAGGTCAGAGAGCAGAACCAAACCTGCATTTCTGGTTATCAAGCTCTGCTATAAAAGACCCAGGTCTTTTCCCCATCCCCATAGGCAAGCTGCTTTTCCTACAGAGGTAATGAAAGGATTAGCAACACAGAGAGCAATCTACCGTGTAAAAACTAGCATTCATTTTAAAACATTGTTTGAAATGATAACACCCACTGATCATTAAAGACAGTCTTAAAAAAATGCAAATTGTCGCACATACAAAGCTGATATTATTAATTGCTACTTGCTGATTGACCTCACCTTCTCTCCCACTCTTTCTCACCTTGGCGCTGACCTACACTATGGGCCTTGACCTGTCACCTAGATTCCTCAGAGCCCTCATTTGTCTTCATTGCTCGACAAGAGTCAGTAGATGCGAGGAGTGCGGCTGTGCAGATATAATAATAACATCCATTAATGGCAGCGATTAGGCTGTGCGACCTGTCTCTACCAGACGTGGTTGACTTGCAGCTTGAGTGCTTCCTTTAATTAGGATGGGGACATTCTCTTCAGCCTTGTGTTTCTCTTTTCTAGAGTGAAGAGCTGAAAGTAATGAATTGTTGACTGAAATTCTGCCGCTGTCAGCACGGATCGAAGATAGAAATTCAGGAATTTGTTCATCGAACGATTCCCAGACTGCCTTGTGAAAGAGTTGGAAGCATACTTGTACACCTCAGCTCAATCTTACCCCCCCCCCCCCGCCACCACCCGTTTTCTCTCATCCTCTCCAGAAAGCACTGACCCATTCTGGCATGGAGTTCCACATGCACAAGCAGTGAGCAGCAGCTGGATATTCAACCATGGGAGGAGTCACGCCCAAGCCCAACCGTGCCCTTACTCAACGTCCACACATGCACACTCTACAGCAGGAGTCACTGGATGGTGAGCAGGAATGGGAAATCTGGCTGATTTTTCCCCCCTCAGTGGCCCACAGGCACCGAGGTAAGGTTTCTACCCCTGCTTGGCTGAGACCAGCCAACTGATCAAAGGTCGGAGACCGAGCCCAGGACTGCCCTGGTGTGCATGGGCTCAGCTGTTTGTTGTCTTGACTAGTTGAGCCAATGGGAGAAAACAGAACGTTTGATCTTCTTGGACTCCCCGCCTTCCACACCTTGTGCTACTCTCCAAACGACAGGGAACGCTGACAACCTGCGAGCAGGCCTTGCCGGCACTGATCTTGAATGTGAGCGTGAGTCCAAGACGAGATGCCCTTTGACACTTTTCCCCTGGCTGATGGGAAAAGCCTGGCCTCTGCTCAGCACTGCCCCCTTGAGGTCACGGTGGGGGGGGGGGCGGTGGTGAGCACACAGTCACATGGTCAATTGTGCACATACAGCTGATCCCAATTGGCTGTGCATCGCTGAGGCAATTTGGTCACTCACCACACCACCCCACGAAGACCTGTTAAAATATCACACAAACCTTGTTGGTAAGGGAGCAGTTTTCAAGTGTTAATGCTCCTTTTCTGTAACTTATGATCTAAAAAGACAGCATTTTCAGACTTCACTTTCAAGACTAGTTAATTTTTGAAAACCAATATTCCCAAGGCAGAGATCAGCTCACCCCAAATCTGCTTTCAATTGATCTTTCAAAAGAAAACAAAAACACTACACTTTGCTCCTTAATCCTTCCACTAACCTGAAAAAGAGGATCCTTTGCTGATCAAACACTGGCCTCTCCTTGCTTTCCTTCACACAACTACCCATTTTCTTTTTCTCCCTTCTGACAATTTAGCATTGTATTTTGTTTAAAGAAAGATATTTTCACCTTGAATCTCCGCACAACAGAATGGAGCGACTGCAAATTACACAGGAGTGATTTTTTACATCAATGAACTGAACAATATAAATGGACTTTCAACAACCTTGCATGTCTCCCATTGTTACTTCAGTAATTAAATATTGGAAGCCATTTTCTCAAGTTAAATTGGCTTAGGAAATATTGGCACACTGGGTTAGACACTGTGCTCTCACCTCTGGAATTTGTGTACAAGTTCAGTCCAAGCTGTTGAGATGACCATCTCCACTGTCTCCTGACTGTATGACTGTAGGATTTTGACCCTTCATCGTCGCTGGGTCAAAATCCTGGAACTCCCTCCCTAACAGCACTGTGGGAGTACCTTCACCACACGGACTGCAGTGGTTCAAGAAGATGGCTCACCACCACCTTCTCAAGGGCAACTAGGGATGGGTAATAAATGCTGGCCTTGCCAGCGACGCTCACATCCCATGAACGAATTTAAAAGAAGAAATGGATTTGGGCAATTTCAATATCCTAGTGGGCACAAAACTGCCCCTAATTTGGCAATCTCATAGAGAGAGACTAAGTTGTTGGAAACAATGTCGTATTGGAGCTGTGTGAGGAACATTGCTGGGGGAGTGCTTGATGCTGATACTGGGTGGCTGAAATAGGAATGCATTCCATCTCCCAATTCTAACATCCCCCACCTTGATGAGCCCAAAAATTGACCAACAGAACGGCACTGTCGATTTGACCTTTGATGCACGAATGTTCATTGATCTCCACCTTCTCCATCTGCCTTTATTCTATGTCGGTCTCGCCTGCCGCACATATTTTCAATGCAATTCAATTAAAAAAAAGAACTTGCATTTATATAGCGCCTTCCACTACCCCAGGACGTCCCAAAGGGCTGTACAGCCAATGAAGTACTCTTAGAAGCGAAGTCACTGTTGTAATTAGCCAGCTCTCAATATAATGAGATGCCTGATATAGTGAAATGTTACCGCAGCAAGATGCAATTAGAGACTGCTTGATGGTATACACTATCTGTTGAGTATTTATTGGCTTGCAACGTAAAAAAAAGTCAGTATAATTGCAGCGGAAGAGGCCATAGGCGAATGGCAAAGTGCAGTACTGACTGATTAATAGATCTTTGATTGTGGTTTCTGAATATATAAATCATTTAAAAGCTGGACCCACTCACATTTTTCTAATTTGTGCTTTTATAAATGCTGATGAATTCACGCTAGGCAACAAGAGACTGTTTGAACCATCGGCCTTTTTCATGCCAACGGAAGCCAATGAAAACATTGTTGAGCCTGCCCAATATGGCAGCAAAACGCTCGCTGTGAAAGAAACTGGAAAATAACGCAAGTAAGTTCCTCCACATGAGGACACTGTTCTTAACGGAGTGGTGAGGATCGAAAGCTCAGTCACTTAGCATCAGAAATGGTGCCATCACTGGGCACCACAGAGTAAGGGAGGAACGCGCAAGTGAATTACAGGGGGTGGGGGGAACAACAGCCCCAAGACACAATAATATTATTGTACATCAAGCCCATAATTACAGAGCTGTTGTACTGTGATCTCATATAATCTGCATTATTTATCACATTCTCAATGTTGGAGGAATCATGTATAAGATCTTCGCGATAATATGGATTTTGTTCAGATCTACAGCCTGAAAAGCAATTAACCTGTGACCTCATCCAGTTCTGAGTTAACAGCAATTAGACTTTGTAGCTTTAAAAGGACCTTATATGTAGCCTTATAGGTCCCACCAACAGTGCTATAGAAAGTACAGAGTACTCTGGTTTCTGCGCTCCAATCACTAATTGGATGAAGGATAAATAGATTTTCTTTGGCAATCCTGTAGGCTTAGTATCTGGTGTGGTCATACTGTCACAGGCTCGAGCTATGGACCAAATGACCTAATCTCAGCTGAAAACCTCATTCATGATCGTTACCTCCTGACTCGACTATTCCAACACTCTCCTGGCTGACCTCCCTTCTTCCATCTTCCACAAACTTGGGCCCATCCCAAGCTCTGCTGCCTGTATCCTAACTCGCACCATGTCCCATTCACCCATCACCCCTGTGCTCGCTGACCTACATTGGCTTCCGGTCCACCAACGCCTTGATTTTAAAATTCTCATCCTTGTGTTCAAATCCCTCCCTGGCCTCACCCCTCCCTATCTCTGTAACCTCCTCCAGCCCTACAACCCTCCAAGAACTCTGCATTCCTCCAATTCTGGCCTTTTGCATCCCCCACTCCCTTTGCCCGACCAGTGGCGGCTGTGCCTTTAGCCGTCTAGGCCCTAAGCTCTGGAATTCCCTCCCTAAAACTCTCCGTCTCTCCACCTCTCTCTCCTCCTTTGACGCTCTTTAAAACCTACCTTTTCGGCCAAGTTTTTGGTCACCTGCCCTAATATCTCCTTATGTGGCTCGGTGTCAAATATTGTTTGATAGTCGCTCCTGTGAAGCGCCTTGGGATGTTTTACGATATTAAAGGTGCTATATAAATGCAAGTTAGTGTTGCTGTTGTGACTGTAAAGCACTTACAATCCAGCATTTCTGGCTTGCATATAAATAAAATGCTACCTTTTAATCATACCTCAAGATCATACTTTTGAAAACTCTTGCGAATAACAATATTAAAAAGATAATTATCCTGCATCGTGCTATTGCTATTTGAAGTTGCTTCCAGCTGTACTGAGCCGTTATGATAATCAGTAACCTTCTTACCCTCCCCAGAGGCACGATGATAGTGCTTTAATCAAAAGCCTTCCAATATTAATGACATACCCTAAGGTGGTCCTCTCTTGGGATCAGACTGCAGGTAAGTTAAAATATCTCTCGGCTCTTTAGGTCTGACTTAAGCTCAATGTCGTGCGCCAGGCAGCGACGAGTTTCTTTAACTCTTTCTGCTGTGGTTTAAGTGAGATATAAACACATCAGAACGTTCACTTCAAACCTCTCCTCTTGATAATTAATGCTGTGGTACTTTTTGCAACAACAAGTTCGTGCCTGACTGAGTGGGCGAGATATTCAAAGAACGCAATGAGTAGTCATTGGGCACAACAGACGCAGTGCGGGCAGGGCAGAATGACCTCCACGTGGAGCACTCTGCAAATCTGTACACTTCCCACATGTGGTGTGATTTGCACGCAACTTTACGCAGAAACTGAAAAAGTTAATAATGGGCCAGAAATTCGGGTCCCCACGGGTGAGTACGCGCTGGGTACTCTCGCGTAGGCCCAACGAAAGTGCCGGTTTTGTGCATGCACTGCGCATGCGCGGGAAACCGGAACTTCTGTTCCCTTAAAGGAAGGGGTTCACAGGTCGAACGCGTGCGCCGGAGAGGCAGCGCGTACGCCTGGAAGTTCCGTTTTTTTTGCAGGTTTCTTCGGGAGGGTAAGTCTCCAGGAGCTACACTTTTAAAAAGCAGTCACAAGGCCTGCTTTTAACAAGGTAAGTGGTGAATTAAGTTAAATTAAAACATTTTTTCCACGAGTTTATTATTTTTAAATACTTTAAAGAAATTTATTTTTAGCCCCATTAGAAAATGTAATTAATTTTTTCAAAAATTTAAATTATTGTTTAAAATAGTTATTTTATGTAATTTATAGTTACTTTAAAAATGTGATTTAAAAAAAAAATTATTTGAAGTTTTAGTGATGTTTTGGGGCTGAATTGTATTTATAAATTTGACAGCTCTTCCTGTCAAATCTATGAATACAGATTCCCTGCTACCATTGGCTCTCCATGGCCCACGTGATCCCAGGGGATGCATCGAACTAACTGCGCCCCTGGGATATGCAAGCACTGCGCGCCGGCAGTTGGAGGAGGCCGAGGATCGGAATCCCACGCAGGCCCACAGCTCAACGGCCAGCGCGCTAGGTAAGTGCAGGTCGGAGGCTTGCACCCGCGGGAAGCCCCCGACCCGAATTTCTGGGCCATTATCAGTTACTGGGTGGGTTGCTCTGGCAGTGCCGGCTCAGGCACAATGGTCCAAATGGTCTCGTTCTGTGTTGTTAATTTCCACAGTTTTTGTATGGTTCTATAGATTTCACCAGTAACAGGACCTCTACCATAAGAGCAACAACAACAACAACTTGCATTTATACAGCGCCTTTAAAGTCGTAAAACGTCCCAAGGCGCTTCACAGGAACGTTAACAAACAAAATTTGACATCGAGCCACATAAAGAGATATTAAGACACGTGACCAAAAGCTTGGGCAAAGAGGTAGGTTTTATGGAGCGTCTTAAAGGAAGAGAGAGAGGCGGAGAGGTTTAGGGAGCGAATTCCAGAGCTTAGGGCCTTGGCAGCTGAAGGCATGGCCACAATGGTGGAGCGATGAAAACCAGGGATGTGCAAGAGGCCAGAATTGGAGGAGCGCAGAGATCTCAGAGGGTTGTAGGGCTGGAGGAGATAGAGAGCAATGCAAATATAACAACTTGCATTTATTTAGTGCCTTTAACATAGTAAAACATCCCAAGACGCTTCACAGGAGCGTTATTAAACAAAATTTGACACCGAGCCACATAAGGAGATATTAAGGCAGGTGAAGTAGGTTTTAAGGAGCGTCTTAAAGGAGGAACGAGAGGTAGAGAGGCGGAGAGGTTTAGGGAGGAATTTGCACAGCTTAGGGCCTGGGTAGCTGAAGGCACAGCCGCCAATGGTAGAGCAATTAAAATCGGGAATGCATAAAAGGCCAGAATTGGAGGAGTGCAGATGTCCCGGAGGGTTGTAAGGTTAGAGGAGGTTA